>NC_135142.1:31976776-32311116 GCF_051014445.1 Colletes latitarsis | reverse complement strand
TCCTACGAACACCGGAACTATTTCATTTTCCAATTTTCACGGAATTTTCTCTCTTGCAAACTACATATATAAATTGTCAACCGACGAACCGAAAGATCGAGTGCCCCGGATAATTGAAAGGTTCCGAAATTGTGTCGTTTTATCAATTATTTTGTGTCTAGGTTTTTTAAATTCACCAACTATCGCACGATTTGTTATCCAGACAAAATTAACTTGTTCGTTTCTCTCGATCGTGGCGAGTGCTCCATTATTTTACAACGGACAGATTTCCTCTCTCCCTCGAGACTGAAACATCTGACCGAGCTGGTAATCGAATTAAGGATAAGGCGGTGGCTGGTAATCAGATGGAATTTAAAGAGTTTCGTTCTTCTTCGATTGCCAAAGGACCACGTAACTCGTCGATTGAAAAGACGATGGGACCGCTCGAGCCAGACGAACAAGGAAACAAAACGACCGCCAAGTTGGCTTCGGAATTCAATGGCAATGCCAATACCGATACCGATACCGTGCATTGGCGTCTAATTACTTAATTACCAGGTAGCTGTCGCAGAAACGCGCTCTTGGAAATTGTCGATCGAAAAGATCGATTTATATGTATACTTGGAAGAAGAAATTATTTCTTCGCTGCGCAGATTCAGTTTATTTTACGCGTCTAACGTATCTCTAATGCTTTTTCCTCTCGTTTTGGAGCAACAAAACTATAATCGAAAACACACGTGACACCAGGGTGCTGTTTTCTGTCCGTGTCCGTACCTACCGCAACGTATGCTTCTCGTACTTTCTATGTAGATTCCGGGTTTGAAAATAACTCGACTCCAACTAAAATAAACAGGGTTGGGCTGCTGGTAACCTGGCTGGACGTCGAGGGATCGAATTTTCAGAGAAAAAAGGGTAAATGTCGGACGATAGTGGGGAGGGGGGGGGGGGAAAGTAATATATCCAGCAAATTGGTGTCGACGTGACTCATGGAAATGAAAGTAGGGGGACAAATAACTGTCCTAACCGAACGTAAGACGTAACTACACCACGTGACGTGAGTGTAGAATGGTCACGGTGGTCGCTCGAGTATAGTGATGCAGCTCTACGCGACTCCACGTATTCTCCAGTGAGTCAACTCCTCCCCAAATATGCGGTTTTCGAGTGAAAAATGTTTTACGACTGGGAAGGGGGTAAACTCTCGACTCTCTAGCCTCTCAACCCCTGCAATTACCGTTGCATCGAACAGAAAAATCGACTGCAGTATTTTCGGAGACAGGGAACCCCCAGGTTAAGAGGATATTGTACATACCTCCGAAGCAGTCATCGTGGTATTTATTTTGCGCGACTAGACGAAAGGAAGCCATACTCGTAAGGAGAGGTCACACCTGCAGGGTCGCCTATCTTATTCACACTTCTCTGGTACCTCTAAAACAAAAATAAGCACAAAAGTATAGCTTTTTTTATCAACTTTTTTTCCAGAACGATTTGAAATTTTTGAATTTAATTGTTAATAACTTTTTAACGAAGCCTCCACCAACAAATTGGTATCCTTGATTTTCGTCTCATTTTGGCCTCTAGAATCTCCTATTAAAATTTTTCTCAGGAGTGGCCGAGCACGTAATGTGTAAAATTGTACGTAAATGTAACATACACGGTCGAGAGTGTACGTGAAACTTTGCGTACAATTCCTTCTCGAGACCTGCACAAGTTGGAAATTCTATGGCTAATTCTCGGTACGATGTCCATTTTGTTCGCGGCGTCCGTAATTCCAGGATTAAGAACTTGCGACTTGGATTTTTCTCGCGGATGTGGCGTAGTCCCCCGGTTCCCGGGATGATCGTTAAACTCTCCCACGCGGAAAACGACGCCGCCGCGCCGCGCCGGTCGACCGACTGTAAATCGCATTCGGAACAAAGGGGCGTCGTTCGTTTCTGCTCGAAGCGGAGGCCCGTTGGACCGTTGAAGTAATTGGACGGGAGAGAGAACGAGCAACCCTAATTGGCTGTGCCGCTCTAATAATTAACAGTACCTCGCTTACAGATCTCGACTCGATCTCGCCAGAGTAGCGGCGCGGATCTATTAAGCCTTAATTGCTGGCTGACGAACGATTAACTGGTCGTTACTGATCGCGTTCGCGCGTCGCGGCGCGGCGCTTTGTCCGCGACCCGTGCATCGCAATAATCCACACAGATTCCCATCGTTAATCGTTAAAATTACCCGGTTGTTTGATTTGTTATAAAAAAAAATAACGATTGGAAAAGACTTAAAAGGCGTTGTTTAAGTTCCCTTCTTCGATGGTACACAGAAGTAATTCTGGATCTGAACGGGAGATTACGCGTTGATGGAAGCAACCCTAATTGTCAGATCGTGGTCAGGGTTAGTTCTGGTGTACCGTGGACGCATGTATAGCGGAGGAAGAAAAATTCTTTGGTTGGTCCAAGGCACTAGGGTTGCTGGCGCTTGGAATATTCTAGGGGATCGGTTCGCGTTGTCGTCGTCACGGCGTCTTCGCTGGCTATTAATAGGCGGGAGAAAATAGTGAAGGCGAGGAAATGAAGAAGAGCAACGACTTGGGGCCCAGAGAGGGTGGGGACGCGAGCCAGGGGGCAGAGGCCGCGTTAATTTCGTGTGTTTCTATTTTTGTACGTCGCGGGTTATCCTTGTCCTCGCCCGATTCTCTCAGAACTTTCGAGGATCGGACTAGCCAAAGAGAAACGCTCGCGATAACCATAATTGCCATCATCGATTTTAAATTCCAGTAATATCGAATAACAAAAGTCTAAAAAATGAATTAATATTTTTAATTCTGGTTCACTCGAGTAAAATTTCTATGTTAGCTAACTCGTAAAAACAATCGTTGCTTTTGATTAATTTAAAAATTATACATAGAATTTAAGATCGTTTTCGTTGCAGTTCTGGGAAGTGATTTCCGAGGAGCACGGTATCGACCAGTCGGGCATCTATCACGGGGACAGCGATCTGCAGCTGGAGCGAATTTCCGTTTACTACAATGAGGCTTCTGGTAAGGAGGGGAATTAGAATTATATAACGAATTTTTCTTTTCGATCTACAGTGGCAGCCATTTCTATACTCGAGTCTGAAACAGTAATTTTCGAAATCGTTTCAAGCGCTGGTTTTAATCGAGAATCTAACTGACCGTAACTTTCCTTTATTTTAATTATAACGGTTCTTCGACAGTATTAAAGCGTTAAACAGAATCACGCGTCTCTTCCAACAAAACGGTCGGTGCTTCATATTTCTGTCACGGACTTTCGAAACCGACCATAATCGCGATTTTCTACGGATTACACGGCACCAAACGTTTCAGCGAGTTTCAGCGAGTTTCGTGCTCGAAAATAGAAGCCACTCTCGCGTCGAATACGTGGAACGCGGGAAAAAACGAGCGACACGAAAGATCACGTTTTACGACCGAAATAGCCGGCTTTGTACGTTCACCCTTGGATTTCTCCCCGACTTGTCGCGACAGAACTCGCGTGGTTGGTTTTATGTTTTATTTTTTTTTTTTTTTTCACGACCTACGCCCCTCCGACGGCAAATTCGCGCGCGAAAAGCGTCGTTGGCCGTTGAATTTCTCGCTACTGCGCAGGTGCCGCGCGGCGGCCATTTGTAGATTGTCCATTTTAAAAGTTACACGCCAAGTACATATTTAAAAAAGACAAAAACAAATTTGAAATAGACCTGTGCTCGAATCGAATAAATCGCGCCTTGTATATCGTCTAGAAACAGAAATGGGAAAAAGCGTAATCGTAAGGAATATAAATTAGGCGAGCAGTGATATATCGCGGTGCTCGTTCTCGAAACGAAAAATTAGTCACTCGCGCGGCTAATTTACAAACCTCGCGTCGCTCGAATCCGTATACGTATTTCCGTCGGCCATTTAAAGACGTTGTCGAGGGTTTTTGGTTGGAATGACAATACGTTGTTAGGTCCGATTAATATGGAGGACGTGACGCACGAGCGGCGCCGTCTTTGGCATAAACGCGCACGTTCCACTGCTTAAGCGTCGTCTGCGAAGCGATTTCACGACTTGGTTTTTCGACCGTCAACATCAAAATGGTAGACTTGGTTTCGACTTAGTTCGGAAACTGCAATGTAAGGAGATAAATATAAGACTGTAACCTCTAGCCTTTTGGAAAAGGGAGTACATAGAGCAGTAAAAAAGGTTCTTACGGAAGATTGTATAAGAAAAGAATTCTGTCTTGAATTTGTTCGCTATTGGATCGATCGCTTAACTTATTACAGTCGCGACGTCAACGAACGGAGGCAAGTACGTGCCCAGAGCCATTCTATTGGACCTCGAGCCAGGAACCATGGACGCGGTTCGTTCGGGGGCCTACGGAAAGCTCTTCAGGCCCGACAACTTCGTGTTTGGGCAGTCTGGAGCTGGCAACAACTGGGCGAAAGGTCACTACACCGAAGGCGCCGAACTGGTGGATTCTGTCCTCGACGTGGTCAGAAAGGAATGCGAGAACTGCGACTGCCTTCAAGGCTTCCAATTGACTCACTCTCTGGGCGGCGGTACGGGATCCGGCATGGGCACCCTGCTCATCTCCAAGATCCGCGAAGAGTACCCCGATAGGATCATGAACACGTACTCGGTGATGCCGTCGCCCAAAGTATCGGACACCGTGGTGGAACCGTACAACGCGACACTCTCCGTTCACCAGCTGGTGGAGAATACCGACGAGACCTACTGCATCGACAACGAAGCCCTCTACGACATCTGCTTCCGCACCCTGAAGGTTTCGAATCCCAGCTACGGCGACCTGAATCACCTGGTCTCGCTGACCATGTCCGGGGTCACGACCTGCCTCAGGTTTCCGGGTCAACTGAACGCCGATCTGAGGAAGCTGGCGGTGAACATGGTGCCCTTCCCTCGTCTTCACTTCTTCATGCCAGGTTTCGCGCCATTGACCTCCAGGTCCATGCAACAGTACTCGGCGCTCTCGGTGCCCGAGCTCACGCAACAGATGTTCGACGCGAAGAACATGATGGCCGCCTGCGACCCGAGACACGGACGATATCTAACGGTGGCTGCCGTGTTCCGCGGGAGGATGTCGATGAAGGAGGTGGACGAGCAAATGCTCAGCGTGCAGAACAAAAACAGCTCGTACTTTGTCGAGTGGATCCCCAACAACGTAAAGACAGCCGTCTGCGACATCCCGCCGAAAGGCCTCAAGATGTCCTCCACGTTCATCGGGAACACCACCGCCATTCAGGAGCTGTTCAAGAGGATTTCCGAACAGTTCACGGCCATGTTCAGGAGGAAGGCGTTCCTCCACTGGTACACCGGCGAAGGCATGGACGAGATGGAGTTCACCGAGGCGGAATCGAACATGAACGACTTGGTCTCCGAGTATCAGCAATACCAGGAAGCCACCGCTGAAGAGGACTTTGAGGCCGAGGAATGCGCCGACGACTTCGAGACCTGCGAGCAAGAGTAGAGGCTTCGTAGGCCGACCGATCGGGAGTTGTCCGATTACGATCGCTCCCGTTGATTCTACTAATTCTTTATGTCTGTCTCTTTCCCTTTCAGCTTCGTCTTGGTCGACGCGAGGCATGTTCGAGGAATCTTTTTATATTTTTATATGCACGCGTGTATGGTGATTGATTCGTTTCTTTGATCGCCAACGTTCGCACGAAGCGCGATCAGAATGTTTTTTCGACGCGAAACTTGTCCTCGCGAAAACTTGGCGAGGACACCCTCCTCGAACAGCGACGACGACGCGGTGCTCGCTCGACGCGATGGATGAAACGAGGGTCCAGGGCTCGCGGGAGACAATCTGTAACGACCAAACACCAAAGCACCTCAACCAAAAATCTGCCTTCTTCGTTACATCCACAGAATTATATAGTATGCGTATAACCGTGGCACGCGTTTAAATGTAGCGCAAGTTTGTTCCTTACGAATATATACGAATTTTTCAAGTAACCGTCCATCGTTGACCCTCTTCCTTCATTTCTGCTTTATTTCTGTCGTCAGTTTTATCATTTTCAAGCATGAATGTTGTTCATCGTTGTTACGATCAGTTATCTCATTACCTTTTCCTATGGATCAAAATCATCCAACACCGGAGCCTCGTCCACAAAGTCGGATTCGACCGCTGCTTCCTGGTGCTGTTGGTACTCGGAAACGAGATCCTGCACGTTCGTCTGAGTTTCGAAGAACTCGGTCTCGTCCATTCCCTCCGCCGTGTACCAGTGCAGGTACGCTTTTTTCTTCAACATACCGTCAAACAGGTTCGACAGGCGTTTGATCGTCTCCTGAATCGCGGTCGTGTTCGACACCATCGTGGCGTTCATGGAGATTCCTCGAGGCGGGATGTCGCAGATCGCGGTCTGAATGTTGTTCGGAATCCACTCGACAAAGTAAGGACTGTTCTTGTTCCTTAGGTTCAACATCTGCTCCTCCACGTGCTGCAAAAGCGAATCAAATAAAAATATGTGTAATCGTTCTTTGGGCGAGTCAAGGTACGAATTTGTGTCGTCGAACCTTGGTGGACATTCTGCCCCTGAAGATGGCCGCCATGGTCAGAAACTTGCCCAGCAACAGGTCGCAATCTGCCAACATATTGTTGCCACTGAACAATTGTTGCGTAAGCGCAGGCACGGAAAGCATCTGGTAAGGTGCGGAGCTCCTCGAGGTGAGCGGCGCGTATCCCGGAACGAAGAAATGTAGCCTAGGGAACGGCACCATGTTCGTTTGCAGCTTCCTCAGGTCGGTGTTCAGTTGTCCAGGAAACCTCAAGCTGGCGGTGATGCCGGCTATGCAGCTGGCGATCAGGTGATTCGCGTCGGCGAGCGTCGGCGTGGAAATCTTCAATACTCGCGTGCAAATGTGATGCAGAGCCTGATTGTCCATGCAATAGGTCTGGTCCGTCAACTCCATGAATTTTCCAATCGACAGTATCGCGTTGTAGGGCTCCACCACCACGTCCGACATCATCGGCGAGGGTATCACGCTGTAAGTCTTGAGAATCCGGTCTGGGTACTCTTCTTTCATCTTGGTAGCCAACAGGGAGCCCATTCCGGAACCTGTGCCACCTCCCAGCGAATGGAGCACTTGGATACCTGGAAGGAGGAATCACGATTTCTAGCGAAATACTTCCAAACTAGAGTTTTCGATGTGGATGGTGAGTTAACAAGCGATCACCTTGCATCAGGTCGCAACTCTCAGCCTCCTTGCGAATAATATCAAGCGCTGTGTCGGCTAGTTCGGAGCCTTCGGTGTAGTAACCTTTCGCCCAGTTGTTCGCTGCACTTGCATGCCCAGCCACGAAGTTGTCTGGTTTGTACAGTCTACCAAATAGTCCCGACCTCAACGAGTTCAAGCTTCCCGAGTCCAGATCGACCAGAACGCTTCTTGGAACGAACCTATATCCTAATTTTGTTAATAACGTCACTGGCATTAGGAATACCGCAAAACAACAAATTGACGTAGCAGCGTTAATAGCTAGGGAGATACAATAAAGATCCTGTCGTAGCTCAGTCTCGTTTAAATAAATAAATTGTGCCGCTTTGTGTCATTCCCATCGCCCATTGTATTTAGACCACGCACTCCGAGAATCGTTGGGTACCTGGCGCTTCCGTAAAGTACACGTTTATTCTCTGCAATTGGAGGTCCGATTCGCCGCAAAAGATTCCATCGGGACTTAAACCATGCTCGTCGATGATTCCTTCCCAAAACTAGAAGGAAAATCCCGTTGGTTGCGTGAGTAATGGAAAATACCCGAAATAGCAGCGGAGGTTAACCGTCCTACCTTACCTCCTACGTTATTTCCACACTGACCCAGCTGCACGTTCACGATTTCCCGCATTTTTCCCTTTTTCTATATGTGTGTTCTGTTAAACTGAAATTTTTTTACCGAGAATTTTTCATCGATGTTACCAATTTGGGGGCCGAAAGGGATAAACTGTGAACGTAACCGCCACAGAGCTCAGAATCGAGTTCGATCGTTGTTTTCCAATCATCGTTGTATCGATAAATAATCTAGAGCTCTATAGTTGCTTCGATATTCTTTATATTAGCTATTGTCCCAAATACTTTTCTAGGTTGTTGCTGAAAGAGTCGGTGCCAAAATGGCGCCGAAAAAAATCGCGACGATCGAATCGCGGGACTAGCTCGCAATAATGTTCGTTCCGCAACGAGTACGCAATAATAAAGTGTTTGTCCTCGAGGCACCAATGAGATAATACCATCTTCATCGATTCCAGTTGGCTGGAAGAACGACAACGAGTTCGATGCCGAGCCACGAATAAACAAAAAGAGAGTTTCAGTTATCGTTAATTCGCAAAAATCCAAGATTTTGCTGCTAGGTTTCTGGAGGAAAATGTACATGTAATGTGCAAAGCACCCGGATCGGAGCCCTTTCAAGTTGCTTCGACGTGAGAATTTCGAACGAACAACTCTGAATGAATAATAAGACTCACGTTTATTGTGGGAGAAAAGGAATCGACGTGTCTCGGTGCGAATACGTAATGCGTAAACAAATATACATAACTTCCAACGTACGAAGAAGTTATTTTTTATTTATATTATATCGAAGATTACGTCGAAGAATATATTTGAATTTTTCGTTACCGTTGTTCGTTTTACGATTATTCTTTCTTCGTGCAATACATACCTTGGGCTCCTTCGACCGCTCCGGGTCCCTGCAGCGTCGATCGAAATCTACACACGACGCATTATCCATGTACCATAAAGAATATCTCTATTAAATGTTCAACAAAGGTAATACAGTTTCTCTAAATCACTTACAAGATATGTATACACGTATATATTATATGTATATGTAAAGTCGATCAAAGCATAAAAATCGATCAAAAAAAAAAGTAAAAGTCGGTCGTAAAAAGTGTCGATGAGAAAAAAAAACCGGAGTAAGAAAGTCCGCTAATACGAATACAAAGCTACAACCCATTTTGGAGGAATTTGGTATAGTTTGGTGGATTCGCGGCCATCTTCGAGAACCTTGACGAGTAATTTCGTGTTCGGCGCGGATCGAGGGCCCATTTTACTTCTCCTCCGCCTCTTCCTCCTCGTAGAACTCTCCTTCGTCCTCGGCGGTGGCATCCTGGTATTGCTGGTACTCCGAGACCAGATCGTTCATATTCGATTCCGCCTCGGTGAACTCCATCTCGTCCATGCCCTCGCCGGTGTACCAGTGGAGGAACGCCTTTCTCCTAAACATGGCCGTAAACTGTTCGGAAATCCTCTTGAACAGCTCCTGGATGGCGGTCGAGTTTCCGATGAACGTGGCGGACATCTTCAAACCGCGCGGTGGGATGTCGCAGACGGCTGTCTTTACGTTGTTGGGGATCCACTCGACAAAGTACGAGCTGTTCTTGTTCTGTATGTTGAGCATCTGCTCGTCCACCTCCTTCATCGACATCCTTCCGCGGAACACGGCGGCCACCGTCAGATACTTTCCGTGTCTGGGGTCGCAGGCGGCCATCATGTTCTTCGCGTCGAACATCTGCTGAGTCAGTTCCGGTACCGTCAACGCTCTGTACTGTTGGCTGCCCCGTGACGTCAACGGTGCAAACCCGGGCATGAAGAAGTGGAGACGCGGGAACGGTACCATGTTTACCGCCAGTTTCCTCAGGTCGGCGTTCAGCTGTCCGGGGAATCGCAAGCAGGTGGTCACGCCGGACATCGTGGCGGACACTAGGTGATTCAAATCTCCGTACGTAGGGGTGGAGAGTTTCAAGGTGCGGAAGCAGATGTCGTAGAGGGCCTCGTTGTCGATACAGTATGCCTGATCGGTGTTCTCCACCAGCTGATGGACGGAGAGTGTCGCGTTGTACGGTTCCACCACGGTGTCTGATACTTTTGGCGACGGTACCACCGAGAACGTGGTCATGATTCTGTCGGGATACTCCTCGCGGATTTTAGAGATGAGCAGAGTGCCCATTCCGGATCCCGTACCGCCGCCCAGAGAGTGGGTCAGTTGGAAGCCTTGGAGGCAATCGCAGCTCTCAGCTTCCTTGCGTACAACGTCGAGCACAGAGTCGACTAATTCGGCTCCCTCGGTGTAGTGACCCTTGGCCCAGTTGTTACCAGCTCCGGATTGCCCGAACACGAAGTTGTCCGGTCTAAATATCTCCCCGAAGGGTCCAGAGCGTACAGAGTCCATGGTTCCAGGCTCCAGGTCGACCAAGATGGCGCGTGGCACGTATTTTCCGCCGGACGCCTCGTTGTAATAGACGTTGATACGTTCTACTTGGAGGTCCGAGTCCCCGTGGTACGTGCCGGTCGGATCGATGCCGTGCTCGTCCGAAATCACCTCCCAGAACTGTCGTTTGAAAATAAAACTGTCAAACGGTGCTCTCCAGGCCGCGGAGACGCTGTTTAGACATTCGCTAGTGATGGGACTGACGTTCGGTTGCTTGACACCGATGTCGGAGTAACGGTTCGCGAGTTTGCATTTTAATAATTGTAATTTACGATGTTACGAAATGTCGACAAGTACATCTTATTAATACCAATTATCAGTATCGAGTACGTAAATTAATTAGTCCCATCGCTATTCTGCGCTTGGCGGGCCTCGATGTTTCTCGATACACGGTATATAGTATCCCCTATTAGGCTGTCGCTGTCTCTCCCTCTCAGTTTCTCACAGTCCTTTTCACCGATTCTTTCTCACTTGCACTCAGTTTTTCACTTTCATCCAGAATACAAAGTCGATCGCATTAAGGAGGAATCGCGTAGAGATCAAGTTTCATACCCCCGGAAAGAGAATACTGTATACGTGAATCGAGCATGGCGACGCAAGGTTAGATTTCACGATCGTCGATCGTCGACGCGTTCGAAAAATTCGCGAATACAGCGTCGTAAAACGGGGACGAAAGTTCGTGGTCGAGTCCTTGGACTTTCAGAGGTCGGAGTTACGTCGAGTTGGAGAGTTCGACGAGGACACTGACCTTGGCACCGATCTGGTTGCCGCATTGTCCAGCTTGGATATGCACGATTTCCCGCATCTTGTCGACTTGGAGGTCGACGACGGTGGAGAAAACGCCCGGTGATATGCGGCTGTCCGGATCACCGCGAGGATGCTCCGCAAGGAAGTTCAAGGACGAGGTTCTTAGTCTCGTGGCTCCTCGGCTCGAAGGTGTAGCGAGAACGCGTCCAAAATGTCTCGGGCAAACAGAAACAGACGACTGTTCGTTTCACCTTGGCGACAAGGAACCGTCCAACGAGCACGCGACAATTTTATTTTGCGCGCGTATTCGCTTTTCCGCGTTCCGAAATATCGATTATCATTGGAGGTTCCTTAAACCAAGGAGAGTCGCGTTCAACTAGGGGAGTAGAATTTCAAATATAATCCGGAATCGAATTAAACGCGTCCCGAGAGTCAAAGATTAACAGACGGAGGACCGCCTTCTTTTCGTTGTCCGTGTTAACCGCGATACCCTGTACCAAACGACACTCGCGACAGAGAACTGGCGACACGCTGTACGAGAATCTTCGCAGCGCGGGAAGTACGGTCGCAATAAACGAACAAAGTAAATACGGATGCGTTGTCTATACTGATAATTATAATACAAAGTCGTGAAGGGCGATTGCACCGAGCAGCCACCGATTCATTGCGTCCTTCTCTGTTCGACGACGATTATCGCGTCCACGCACTTTTCATCGAGCCCCGCGATCTCCTCACTGCCGTCCGTCGCGCTCGGTTTCCACGCTCGAGACTCCTCCTGGCCGTTCGAGGCCTGAAACGAGGAGTTGTCCGCCTCCTGGTCGACCTCCTGCGATCTGGACGCCGCCGAGGAACGATTTCCTGGTCTGCCGTTCACCAGAAACCTCAGCGGCACCGCCTCGCACTTGTCGTCCGAGTTCTTCCCCTTTCTGAAACACGCCGTGACCCGTCGCCATTTTTAACCGGCCATTTCGGGGCTCCAGAAACATTTGCAGACCCAATTGCTGTCGTAGTAAGCTAACTTAAGTAACGGTCTTTGCAGTTTCCCTTTTTTTGTAAAATGATCAAAGAAACGTGCGTTGATTAAAACGATGACTGTTCTACTAGCAAAAGGGAGATCGAGGTACTAAACAGAGAAGATTATTATTGCAATACTTGAGTGATTCTACAAGTTCAAGTGATAGCGACTGATCCATTGATGGTACAGTTTGATATTTGGTAGGGTGACAACAATCAACGATCTGCAATGATCGAAGAGGCGGTACTGACTTTGGTAGCGTTGGGCAGGACCAGAGCTTGAAGTCAGCCCCGAAGAGCTCGCCCTCCTCGATGGTCTGTGGCAGATGAATGTTGAGGGTTTCCGGGAGAAAGATGGACGTGAGCGCCCCGGCCACGCTCAACGTGCCCATTATGATCAGAGGAAGAACCCTCGAGTAGACGGCTAGGTGGACGATGTACGGAAACGCGAGCAAACCGATTCCTGCGATGAACGAGGCGATACCCATCGCCTGAGACCTCAGCACCGTCGGTAGCAGTTCCCCGACGAACACGTAGAACACGGCGAACGAAGCGGCGATTCCAAATTTCCCGATCATCGCCAGGCACACCGTCACCCAGACGGCGTCTGCTACGACAGACACGATACGCGTATAGCGTGTGGTGGAATTTGCGTTAGGCTCTGTCAGCGAAAGATAACTTCCTTGGACCAGCTGGAACCTGGCGGTTAGGTTTACAGCCCGGTTGCGACCAAGTTGGAAAAATTATCACGCAACAGGTTCAAGTCATCCTCCCATCTAACGAATTTCATATTCGGACCATATCGTCGTATCGATAAACTGTTTTCGCATCTAAACGAGATTTCGCACGAGATCGAGAAAATTATCGCGCAACAACGATCTGTCCTCTGAATCTTTAATTACTTCGAATCCGTTCTCGTTCTCTCGCGTAAACAACGAAACTGTGACGCCATCGAAAAAATTACCTCGGTCGCTTGTTTGTCTAACGTTTAAGAGAGTACATACGAGTAGATTGATAGCAACGGCGAACCTACCAAGTTTAAACTATGGAAAGCTACGCGTTAAATTTTAAGGGGACTCGTGAAATTCGTACCTTCGGGAACAAACATGCAGGAGACGCAGGCGACCCCGCCTAGAAGCATGGTCAGGCACAGAACCCATCTTCTGCCCAGCCTGTCCATCGCGTACCACGTGATGACGTAAGACGGTATTTCTACCAATCCACCTGCAAATGGCCGACCAGACAAATTTGAATCTTCCAGTTTCGTAAGCGGTGCATCGTCGCGTGGTCGTTTCATCATCCAAACTACGCGCTAGTCGCTTTACTATGCGTCGTATACGATTGCGCGTCGAAAACATGTTTGCGAGAGACGCGACGACGAGCGCGAGATCGAACGTCAAGGTCTCCGACGAGAGGAGGACTCGTAGCTTTACCGATGAAGAACGCCAGGTAATCGGAGACACCCAGGTTCGTGGTGTTGTACGACAACCCGTTGTAAACGACAGCGTTCGCCACCCAGTCGAACGCCAGGATGAAGAACTTTTTCCTGATGTTCGGGTTCCTGACCAGGTCCATGGGCGTCGCTGCTGGTGGCGGCGACCTGTCCTCGATGTTCACCGTCTCGTTCTCCCCGGAGTTGGTCCCGTTACAGGAGATCCCCTGCCTCCTCAGAATCTCCACCTGGAACAACGGTTACACAAACGGGAGCTATTCGAAGCGTCAAGCGTTCGGATCGAGACTTATCCTGACTCTGATTTTAATAAACAGTTTTCAATCGGGGTTCTATGATCGATGTTACCTCCATTTTCCTAAGAAAATTGCTAGGCACTGTTTTTCCGTTGATCTTGGCCATCCGCTGGACGATCTCCTCCGCCTCGTCTATCCTGTTCTTGCTGAGGAGCCATCGAGGCGACTCTGGAATGATCCAATAGTAGCTGAAGAGAAGGACGAAGGGAACCGAGGTCGCCAGCGACAGGGTGAACCAATGCCTCAGCAAGTAACCCTAAGCCGAGAGTACATTCCATACTGGCCAGTTTTTATTCTTCAATTATTTTCCATGTTACTTTGGTTTTTTAGTACTATACTTTACCAGCAAGGCTAGCAGAGACATGGCAGACGCGAAGAACATGCATATCACCATCCCAGCGAACGTTCTGTACCTTGGACCCATCAACTCGAGGGCTGAAACAGACGATTTTCATCCAATCGTATTAGAAATAAAAATATCCAAAATAGACAAACATTTCTCGTTATTACAATTGGACTAAACAGAGAAAGAGATGAGAATGTGTTGTAAGTTTCAGTTGAGAATTTGTTTTCCAGTAGAAAATCTAGTTGGGCTTTCTGTTAAATTGGTCGTTTATTCACCTAGAATGAAGGGTATCTGATAGATGGCAGGGAAGAAGAGACCATTGACGGTCCTGAGGGCCGTGTAGATGACGTAGTTGGGGCTGAAGCTGGTGGCGATCGAGATTATCACCTCGAGAAACAGTATGGCGAAGAAGGCCGTCCTTCTGCCCCATTTATCGGCGATCCAGCCGAACACAACGTTCCCGAATAGGCTGCCGACGTAGAAGAAGGTCGTGGAGGTGGAAGGCCACCAGCTGCTGTCGCATACCAAGTCTAGCTATGTGGATGCAGAATGCCATTAAAACGCTACGTCCTACGCGACCGTGTCTAATTTCTTATTTTTTTCGGGCTTATTTTGCACAGCATATTTGGCACGCGTATCACCTACATTGGAATTCCATTTATCCGAATCGGTTGGGGGATGTTCGTTTACCTCGGGACTGTCGACCTTGCGACCCCCATCGGATCAAACTGACTTTTTGACAGTAACGCAATACGGTAGAGGTTGTCCGATTTTAACTTGTAAATACGAATTACTACGAGTAGCACGTCAGACGTGTGCTTTTTTTCATTTCGATCGAAAGAAAGATATCCCTGAGGCAAAGTTGTTAATTTAACCAGCTGCCCAAGTATCGCCAGAAATATACAGATCATTCCGATACTTGAAAACTAATTTCACTATTTCCAAGTACAGATTGAAGATCGACATATTAATTTGTAGGCCTAAGAAAGGGAAATAGGATAGGTTGATCGAAACAATGTCGAGGTGTAACGACCCCGAGGAAGATTCTGGCGAAACGGAGCGAGATTGCGAGTATCTGCCGTGCAACGATGCAACAACACTGCGGGCGATATCGCTCCATTATGGAGAAGTCATTGCTCCGGTTACGTCGTTTATCTTCCTCCCTTGCGCGTACGTGCGCGCGACCGCAATGCATTTAGCCCGATCAATTACGATCGTTCGATTTCATAGAAAAAAATCTAGATACACGTATGTTTATTTATTCCGTGTTTTTTTGTCAATTTTCTCTAAAGAGCATTTTTCAATATACCCTGAAATTTTTGCTCTGTCGTTAAACATATCGTATCGTACGATATTGTGACGGGGAACCACCCCTTTTTTAAATATAACCTATGGTCATTACTTAATCTTATTATCGTATCTTTCGCTATTAATCGTCAGTATTGCGTGCAATGTATTCCACCAAAAACGCAAGTTTTCCACCAGTTTCATCTCCATAAGGTTAAAAATCACACTCTGCGGAAATAAGCTCTCTATCAACGTCAGTAAATACCATTTACGATAAGATTCATCCATCATAGATATCACCATTATGTATATTTATCTATTCACTGAACAAACGCAGTTTGTGATTTGGGATACTTAATAGATGCTATCTCAAACACCACTTTAATCACAACCGTGTTCTTCTTCTTGATATTATTAGGGCAAGAAAGAAAATCTGAAAAGTAATTAATTTTAAACTGTAAATGATAGTAAAACGTATTGTTGTAAATAAAAATAGTCGAAATGCACATGAATCTTCTGGACCGAAATATCAAAAATGTCTCGAGCCCTAAGGAGTTGATCCTTCGGCAGAATGATGCTGTAATAGTTCTGTTATGGAATAATAATTGATATTTTTGTCCAAGTGGCGGTTTTCTGGAGCTCCGTCCCACCGTGGGCCGCGCCGCCGACAGCGACGGAATCTCATTAATCGCATGACGCGTGTACGATGCGCGCACATACGTGCTTCACGCGCGAATGCGCACCGCGACGAATTTGTAGATTGCGCTCACGTACGCGCCACGATCGCGATTAGGAGCTGCGCTGCGCCGCGCCGCGCCGCGCTGTAACGATTCCCACGTAACGTCATCGAACGCCGCTCTTTATCGTCCGAATTTGCGTCCATGACGACCGCTCCGACCCTTCGGGTTTCTCTTCCGCTTCTTCCTCCTCTGCTTTCTCCTTCTACGGATCGTAATTTTCAACGTCTACGCGGGACACGTGGGACACCATCCATGGGAAACGACTTTGAAAATAAAGAAAAGATTCTGTTCCGCTCTAAAATTTACAAATACACGTTTGGTACAAAGGCATTGAAAACTACCGAGAAAGTTATTTACGTTTGATTTATCTAGGCACAAAGGTAGAATTAATGAAAATCTGTTTTATGGTCGTTCGATACTCGAATAAAAGGTCGAGAAAGTATTGCAAGCAAGTTTGTCTTGGGTTGCTATTAGTTCCATTGTTTAAAAGTTTTATCGAAGTGTTATCGAAGCGTTGGATGTTAAAAAACGAAAAAGCGATTTATCAACGGCTCCCGTGTATCTTGGGATCAATAGGTTTTAATGTTTGCCCAAGGTTTTAATGTTTGCCTTGCGCGGCACGCCGCTCTTTCGTTACCGACCGACGTATAGAGCTAATTTGATTAACTCTGACCCCATAGCCAGAATTTGTAAGCCAGCCAATAATACACGCCGCTTAGTCCTGTTAACTTTATTCGTACGATTCATCCGTGCTTTTAAACCTTTCGTGCATTCGACGTCCCCGATTCTGGTTTCCCATTTTCCACTCGCGACCCCCCACGAGAATCCTCTCTTGATCGTTTCTCTATCCAAATATAAAAAGTCTATAATATAATTGTATAGAGCTAAAATCGTTGGTGATCACAAGAGATACACCGTCCAAATATTTCTATTTTTCTCTCTATAATTTGAAGAAAGATCAACGCGTTGATAAAGCGTTTGACCAGATAGAGGTTGGAGCGTTCGAGGCAGGGAAGAAAAGATCGCGGGAAAGAAAATGGCGGTAAAGAGAGAGCCGTGCAAACGAAATTTCTCATCGAGAGTCGATCGGGCCTCGCGCAAATGATACGCCCCGGCGGGGCGGGCGTTAATGGGTTTAACACCAAGTTTGATTTAAGCAAATTGCCACTCACGGACTTTTGATGTCTGCGTGAAACGCAAAAGGTAAATTGCATGGAAATACGGGAGGCACTCTCGGTGACGACGTCGAGTTATTGTCAAGGGCAGTGCACGCGCCCGTAGGACGTTAATGACGCGTGCATATTTTATCACCCTGACACACTTCGAAAACGATATTGATATGACCGCGGCGCGCCTCGACTCGCGCTCGTTCCTCGCGAACGACCCACGAAAGTCGTGGCCCACACTTTCCTTCGCCCGAGACGGGGAAACGCCGCGCCGGAAGTCCGCGTCGACCAACAACACTCGGCGACTTCCGTAGCCCGGAAACGTCAAGAGTCCGTCGCAGAACGCGACCGCGTGGGCGATTTTGGCTCCGTGCGTTCGCCAACAAGCCGCGGCGATCGTCGACGCGTCACGGTGGGGGTCATTGTCTTTTCGGGGACGTCATCGACCACGGTGGACCACAATTCCTGACACAAAAATAAATTTACTTCTTCCTACTGACCACTGTAATTTAGAAACTCGCGAATGCTGAAACTTTAACTCGATATGGTACGAATTATTATACGTACGTAGGGGACAACCCTCTACAAAACTCCCATTTCGAATTTGCAGTTATGGAGAAGCTTTACCTATGTCAGTAAATGTTGTTATATCGGTTGCATATTTATTCTACAGTTACTGTTTCAAAGTCTCGCTAGGTCTTAAGAACGAACTGTAATTGCGTCACGGTTCAACGTAATAGTTAACGCAACGTTTCGTTGTAATGTCCTTCGTGCTATTACGATGCGCACGTTTCGCAATTCTGATCGGTTTGTGTCTAACAACACGTGAGATTTATGAATAAACGTCACGAACAAATTACTACGCGTCGATCTCATTGATTGCTCGACGAATTTCTAAACAATAGTTTGTATTCTTTACGATCGTTTTCCTGTTTATTTATGTATACCGAGATAGGAAAAATGATAACAATTTGACCAGTTCCATTTAAAAGTAATTGCTGTACTTGGAACTGCTTGTACCGCGTTATACAAGTGTGATTTACTGCGTTGTACAAGCGTGATTCATCTTGTTGTACGAGGATTGTCGCAATTTGTTTAATGAATCTGTATTCTACAGTTTAAAAATATACCTGTTTCTATATTTTATAATCCAGACCTAACCCATATTAGCTACCTTTGGTTTAATTTCTATTTTGTTAGTTTCCGTTTTGTTCGTATGTGGAAATTTTTATTTGGATGAGAATTTATCCCGTCCCCGTCCGGGACGTTAATCCGTATGCAGATGAAGAAATCTGAAGCCGCGGGACGGTGATGGCGCAACAGGGTGAGCGGTCTCGCGCGAATAGAAAGCGAGAGCGCGATGAAGAACGGAAAACGGAAGGACAGGATTTGCCTCGATGGCTCTGTGCGTCATGCGTCTGCGTAAATCCGGAGCGTGTAAATTCGCGGCGCGCACACCCTCCCGAGCACTGATGGACCCGTCACCAACAACGCTGGAGGGAAACAGCGGGGCGAGGGAGGCCGAGCACCAGTGGAGGGGAACGGAGGGAAAAGCAGAAAAGGAAGAGATCGTCGTCGTTCGTTCGTTTCAGCAGGGTTTCTAACCCTAACTTCAACGTTCTTAGCCCCGTCGTCGCGTCGCGTTGTGTCGCGTCGCGTCGGCTCCAGCAGAGTTCAACTTTTCTCTCAAACATCGAACAAAGATGTTTCGATTGTTCGTTTGCGAATCAAGTTTGCCGAAACTCTGTCTTCCATGATTCGCGATCGAACAGGTATCTAAAAAAAGGGCGTACGTGATGTTTTCTAAAGAAATAAATAACGATCCACTGCGGGTAGATGGATTTATCGTCGTACCGCGTGAAACTGGCCAGATAATTTCGCGATAAAGCGATAGTACGCCCTTTTTGTCAGAGGACTGTTGGATTATCGAGGTTCGCTGCAAGCCGTGGAGCTTCAAGTCCGGCGTGCGGCGTCGAGGAGCGAGCGGAGGGCGGCGATAGCGTCGAATTCGGTCGAGCGTTGTTTGCGTCACGACGGAGAGAAACGCGGACGCGAGAGCAGAGCGTACACGCGCGGCGGACATATACCCTTCGTAGAAGCAGAGAGCCGGCGTTTGATGCGACAGACCGCATGACCGGATGCGGGGGTAGGTAAATTGGTCGGCAATTGCTGATGCCACCAGAGAGTCCGCAAACTATCGGCCAGTCACTCGGGTGGCTGGCCAACCTTGTTCACCTGGCCGTCGAGAGATCGTCCGGGTCTCGATTCGACCTTGGCGTGCAAACGGCGTCCGTTGACGGAAAACTCAAAGTCTCGCTACTATTTGCGTCGTCGCGACTATTTCCGTCGCGACGAACACGCTGGGAATCGAGGGGAATTGAGTGGTTTAAGAGAACCGTGAAGCACCTAGATCCTCGACCCCGCGAGTTACGATCCTCGTTGCGGCAACCGGCTCACCGCGTTGTCTAATTGCGGCAATTTAATAACGCGTTAATGGACGCGAGCGGAGAGACGCTCTGCCACGTGACGCAACGCGACACTTGGACGTTCGCACGCGCGTTGTGGAATCTTGGCGGACTCTGAGAAACGTGCTCTCTTGGACGCCAGACCGACCACCGATCGCCCCCTTCCACCCTCTTGGTTCGAAACGCAGTCAAAGATCGCAAGTTCTTGACGCAAAATCAATGAGATAATCGAGTCTCTGTTTCTTGGTACCATTTCACTGTGTTGATGAAACAGTTAAACTTGTACTCTTTAACGGATTAATCTTCGTACCTGGAATCGCGAGCATGAGTGAAACGTGAAACTAGACAAACCATGAGACTTTCGTAGTAACGAATCTATTATCTTTTCCAAGTATGCAAAATTGCTCTCGTAGCTGGAAAAATCTTTCCGATCAGGCGTGTTGAATTTGACGCGAACGTCGTTCGCGCACGAAACTTCCTGGGACTCGTCACGTTCCTCGAAGGGATTCGCGGTTCCGATGATCGAAACATTGCTCGACAAGTTTAATAAGTACCCTGAATTAATAGCTCGGAGTGGAGAAACGAGTGGGAGGGATGGGACCAGACGATTAGACAGACCATCATCTAGGTCTATAGCCTGACTAACGAGCGTCATCCGACACTGGTCAAGAGAAGAGTATGGGAGGAAGGACAACAACGACCGACTCTGGGGATCTTCCTGTCTTGCAAATTGAGGGATCAACCTAGATCTCAATATCCAACTTGGGAATAAGATGCACAATACTGCTACATAATAATAAGATAAATAGCAGAAATACCCAAAGAAAATAGGTGTACCTCAAATTGGAGATTGGAGACCTACAGGCTGCTACCAACTACCAGTTGGCGAAGAAAGGATGAAAGCAAGTCGACGGACCTCTTTTAAATTTCTTGTCCCGATTCGAACGCCGTTGTGGCGGTGCGCGGAACGATGGTGGCCGGTAAACGCGTCGACGACATCCGCCGCGAGCTTTCACGGAAAAGAAAATTATCGGGCGGAAAGAGGAGCTTAACGCGACGTATCGGGGACGAGCGCGAACGGTCGCTCGGTGTTCCACGAACGGGACCCAAGCCTAGTGGCCGACGTTAACGCGAATCCGGCTGTGACGAATCGACAAAGGCCAAGGCGAGTTGCCCCGTGAAACACGACTCGCTTGCTCCGCCGCGAAATTCCCCTGAGTGGCGGAATAACGCGTAGGAGGATTATGCAAAGCGGAGAGACGCCGCGATGTCGTTCCACTCGCGCGCGACCGCTTTTTTCCGCTCCACGAAACACGAAAAACATCCGACGAAACTGAATACCCGAGACACCAATTGGGACATCGCCGTTTAACCCCTTTCGCCGTGGCGTAACGTCTCCGCGTTTCACTCGGTATTGGTTAAAATTTTTAATTTCTTCTTGCAAACAGGT
Source organism: Colletes latitarsis (assembly GCF_051014445.1). Classification (NCBI taxonomy): domain Eukaryota; kingdom Metazoa; phylum Arthropoda; class Insecta; order Hymenoptera; family Colletidae; genus Colletes; species Colletes latitarsis. The sequence goes on along the minus strand of NC_135142.1, from coordinate 32,289,983 downwards.
ACTTTCCATCCTTAATCAAACGGAGACGGTTTTATTTCTTCGTTTCCAACGAGCATGCAAACTTAGATATGCACCATTTCTCAGGATTTCTAAAAGTACAATTTTCACGTTAAAAATTCCCAAAGATTCGTCTGCTATTCGAGAGATGACGGTAGTCGCGTCTCTCGAATTAAAATCAAATAAAATATTAGAATGTAGAAATTAGGGGTGTAAGGATACTCCAAAGATGGCCGTTTTCTAGTACCGTTGTTTCCTATTTCGTGCACTAAAGATGAGTCCTCGATGCTTAAAGAGAGAAAGTCGAGTTTACCTCGGTGACGAGGGTGCTGTCGTAGTCCCGGTTGTCGTAGATCCAGCCGTGTTGGCACTTGGTGACCGGCCAGTCAGGATTAGCGACAGGCGGCGATGGCAACCGATCCCTCGATCGATACTCTGCCCCGTCCGTAGCGTTCTCGAGGATCCCGTGCCCCAGCCACGACTCGATGATCGCCGTGTAGTTGACGTCGTACATCGTGCACTTGGAGTACTTTTGCTTCCCGTCAGACTTCTCGACGTACGGCACGGACAGGGTCTTTCGTTCCTGGAGCGTCATCAGCTCCGTCAGGTTCTCCAGCTCCGGGACTCTGCACCAGTGATCCGGCGACGCGCTCACGAACACCTGCCGATCAAATCGTCCACAGACCTTTCTTTACCGGTTCGACGAGGGTAGTCTATCCTTCGATGTCTATATAAAGTAGAGGGTAATCTAATGTCTCTATAGAAAATAACTACCATGTAGAGATAATAGCGAGTCTGATCATTTATCCATCTTCCAATATACGATACATTGCAAAAAAATCTTAAGCACGGCACAGAAATTTCATTTACAAATACGTATTGAGGTTCGAAACACTTGCGAGTAGAATTGGAAAGATTGTTAAAAGATGACTCACTTGCGAGAACGCCAGGAAAGCGGCTGGTAGAGTGGCAGGTATGCAGAGAAGATAGTACATAATGTTCTGGTATTTGCCCTTCTCGCCCACGTGCACCAACACCTCGTCGAAGTCGATCGAGCTCATGTTTCCGGAGTTAGGCTCCGCCGCGTTTAAACGACACCTCGACCGCGATGCTCCGCGATGCGACGGTTACCCGACAAACCTGCACCCTCGAATCACGCGGCATGACCGCCGCGACGCGCTCTCGAGGGCATGGACGCCGACTTGTTACGATCTATCGCGCCCGATCCACCCCTCCTGATAACTTTCCGAACACTCTGATCCTTCCAACTCTCTTCGCAATTAATACTTTCGTGCAAGATTTCGGTCGAATCTTCCACCTTCCAAGCAATATCCTTCTTCTTCTGCTTCTTCTTATCGTATCCGTCTCTCGAAATAACGCTTCGAGCTGAATCCTTATTCTTAAAATTGGAACAGTTGGAGAAAAGCTGGTCTCCAACAAACCGAGTCGTTCTATCGCTTCGTTTCGAACCTCCAAGTTCTAGTCAGGTACCATCGAACTTTCCGTTTCTTCTCTTGGAACCCCCTGTCTGCGACACCAGATACTCGAAAAATGTTCAAACCGCAAAAAACAGTGTGCTTGGTCGGTTAGCAACTTCTTGGTTCTTACATTCTTCTTAAAAGTTCAATTTGGTTCAAGACAAGACGGACAAATCCGTTTAAGATGGGTTCTCGGGCACCGGAACTACCGGAAGCTTTCGAGGGATTTCATGTTTCCACTGGGCACTGGGTGAGTCGAAATGTTCGCGAAATCGAAAAGGGGACACTTTGAAATCGAACACTAGCAAGAACAGTCGGAGAAAATAGCGGGTCCGCGTCCTCCGCGAAGCTTGTCCTCGGTCAACTGGTGAACGCGATTCCCGTTCCGCGTTGTTCTGGTGCGGCCGATGGTTGCGTCCCGCGAGCCTCGCGCGAACGGAAGTGCCAGCAGCGTCGAATTCGGAATCGCGTAAAGCGCGGCGAACGCACGTCTTCGCGCGTTCTTATATGCCGCGAGCATAGCGCCGGCCGCGATCAGCCATCGCCCGAGAACACCTCCTCTCTTCCGATCCTCCCGAGCATCCTCTTCGACGGCGTCCCTCCGCCTCTCCGCGGCCACCGTCGCACCGTCTTCTCACCCGTACTCCCAGGTCACCGTATTCCGCGCGATCGCCGATCGATCGAAGGATCTACGTCTGCTACGGACCTTGGTCAAACTTGGACTCTCCGCGCATCCTACAAAAAGGATTATCGTCAACCCGTCGTTCTCAATTATAATATTTCACATGGAACGCCGTCGAACGCTTTACGACTTTCATAACATTTTATGCATTTATTTAAGAAATACGTAAGGTACGAATTACTATACTTGGGGGTTGAGGCAAAGCTTTTTTCCAAAGCTCCTATTTCATCGATTCTATTAATAAACATATGAATTTGCATAAAGATCCGCAGTCTAATAATAATAATAATAGTAATAATAATAATACTTGGGGATGGAACGCTCGATGATGGCTAATTTTTCGATAAGCAGCAAATTCTTTCGAGCAATCTTAATAACAAGTATTGTTCTTCTGGACTTAACTAAACTGAATAGTATTTACCTGAATTATTCAGTTACATCATGCATAGTTACAGAGTTGAAACGATGAATTTAAATCGATTCTACAAATACGTTTCGGGATAAATATTCCAAGCTATTTCGATAGTCGCAAACATCTACTTCCAATTGCTCGTTCGTGCCTTAAAAAAGAAAAACAATTTAATTTTAACTTGGCAACTCCCACGAGAAATTCGATACATTCCTGTATAAATTTCTGGTTACCTTTCCACAGAGGAAAACCCTGCTGTTAGAATCAGTAAACTGTTTGCTTCGACTCGTTAATCGACAAACATCGTCGTTAAAACGGCTTGAACGAGGCTCGAATTTGACAAGATACGTATTAGAGACGATTCCGAAGTCGAAACTCGGAAAACCGTTTCGCTAGGCGCTCGATAACTTAAACGGAAAATATTTGGAACGAAACGTAAGATTTATGTCGATACGACAATTGTTGCAAATTCGGCCAGACTGTTAGTTATCAGACAGACTATGTAGACTTTCGAAATGTTGTGTCGTGCCAGTTGCAATTGGAAACTTTATCTCCGTCACTCGCGGTTGACACGTTAATCTAGTCGCCGAAATTGTTTAGCCACGGAAACACTTTTCGTCTGAGAGTATGTTTGCGAAACGCTTACATATTTCTGACGAATGCCTGGCGCTTAACCCGCAATTTTATCAACGAACCTAACCGTTGTAAACAAAATAGATTACGTTCTACTTTTCTCTATTCGTTTTCAATCGTCGTTTCTCTCGACTTCCGGTTGGACTGTACGGTCATGGAATAGAACGATTAAGAATGGAACGGATGGATTTAATTTTTGAAATTTCGGCCATGGAAGAGGGAATTTTCGCTACAGTGCGACGGACAATGAGCGTCGAAGCGAACGTTACGCGTGTCGCGACGCCGGAAACTGACGCGAACGTCTCGACAATTTGCCCGTCTACGCGACAGGCCAGAACAGAAAAGTTGCAGAAACGAGAGTCGGAGACCGGACGTCGACGATCTTGGCCTTGGTGTCGCCTCAAGCTCCTTCCCATGGTGTCTCGCGGAACACTCTATTGAATCGCGATCGTTTTCCATCGACGCCAGCCGCGACCCCTTGGAAAGGAAATCGCGAGCAACGTCGTATTGTCCGCGGTGGCCTCGACGAGAGGCGTTCCCTTTCGACTACTACTGGAAAGATATAAATTGAAATGGTCACGACATCGACGACAATAATACGACCGTTTTCCTAATCCTCCCCGCCGACGTCGCGCCACGTCTTACGGAATCGACGATCGACAGTGACTCCACTCGGGTCCACGAACGAAATGGAGGATTATGTGTGACTAAAAGTAAAGCGACGTGTTTTCGATATCGGTAACGTCGATTCGTAATCGATTGCATCGATTTTCTTGCGAGCCCCGCTCTTGGATCCCGGATCCCGGATTTCGAATCGCGTATACTATACGCATTCACGCGCGTGCATTCTCGAGCCTCTGATCGGTCGCTAGAATTGCGAGTGACGTCACTAGTGCAAACAACGTCGTCCCGCTTCGCACGCCGTCCCATACTTGGCTCTCGCTCGTGCTTCCTCCTACTCGAACCCAAACCAAATTTACTGTTGGCACTCGTACGATACCTATCGACGGTATTCGATACGAGCTAGGGGTGGCGTAAAAAAATCGGCCAGTCTGAAGATATCTCGATTCTAATAAATCCATCGATTCTCCGACTCGACCATCGAGACAAGTCGGTAAGGGACCAAGACGTAAACATTAGGCAAAGTTACGAGCAAAGTTACGTGAGCTTGAGACCGCCGAGAAAGAGAAAGAGTTGTATTTCTTGAGAATGGAATGTGGTTTTTTTCAGTTAGGAGAATAACCTAGCCCGTGCTTCAGACTGTTACACATCGGTTCTCAATTAAAGCAATTACGAGAACCTAATGTCACCGTTTCTTTTTCAACGAATCGAGCAACTGAAAGTGGCAAACCCTCGTTGCAGACCTCTTGTTAACCTTAATGTTGCGTTATTAAAAAGTTACCGATCCCTGTTAGAAGGTAATAGATCGATGCTTTACATCAGAGAAATTTTATTCGAATAATAAATAACCTACGAGGCCAGAGCAAACATCCCTTTGAAAGATCGTGCGACGGGGTGGAATCGAGATGGCTCGTACTATGACTGGTGCATCGAAAGAAACGCTCGCTAGTCGAATAAAAATAAACGTTGGTACTCGCGTCAAGCTCGTCGTAAATCGCGGTTGTTTAACTACCCGGTAGCTAGAGCACGCGGCCGTAAAAAACAGTTGCCGCGTTATCTCCGCGTTCCCGCCACCGTTTATAACGTCTGTTCGTCGTAAAAACAAATTGTTTACCGAGCACTTGTTGTCTCCGCGCTTAATGAGATTTCCGTCGACGTCGACGTCACGCAACGAACACGAAGCTGTCGAAATTAAGTTACCGGTTAGAACGTAAAAGAACCGCGAAACGGATTAAATTAAGTCGCGGATACGGTTTTTTCTTTTATTTCTCTTTTTTTTTCGACTTTTAGTGCTACGGATAGATTCGTTATCGCGTTACGTAACGACGATTAAATTTATTCGAATCCGGCGGAACGATCCGCCTTATCGTCGATTATCGTCCAAGATCGATTTCTCGAACGGGGGAATCGAAGGTTGGAGAAATATGTCTGTGTTTTAATTGTTCGTTTGTCAGATTTATACAGACAACGAGGAAATCATGGTTAATATCGTAGCATCATACTTTTCAACTAAATAGAAACAACCATGGGAAAGGGGCAATTTATATTTGAAAGAAATTGTTTGATTCTACGTAAGAACGTATCATCGACGTTCATCGATCCTAAGCGCAACAGTAAACAAGATGTTTGCCCAGTTGATCCAAGGTTTTCGGCTATCGTTTGATCCCACGACCAAATACATCCAGAGTTCGAAGGCTCCGGTTTTAACAAAGGCACGCTTCGATGTACCAACAATGCGTCTAATTCCTGCTAATCGTTCCCACAATAAAAATCCTTAACTCGATCTCAATCGATATTAACTCGCCTCCCCCTGACGGCGCGTTTCGTACTAGCGGTCGCAAACTTCCGGAATCTCTGTCTGGCGAAAGGTTCTCCCTGTCGTTCGGGAATCTTACCAACTGCAGCCGGAACTGCACGACGATCGCAGGAATCGATCGCGCGCCGTCGGTCGTAAACACCTTCGCGTCTCGTCGCGCGCACAGATGATCGCCAGTTACGCAGGCAGCAGCTACCGAAAGGAACACTGTTGTTGGCGGTCGATGCGAGCGAATCACTGCACAGCCCAACGACACGACTCGCGTTCCTCGAGCCTCCTGGTCCGAAAAGGAAACGTTTTCGCGATCCCACGGTAGTCCTACACCCGGACTACGATCGATCCAACCGTCCACTCGATTACGTCTCTCGATCCTCGATCCTGCGACGCGACGGCCCCAGTCTCACCATTCATCCCCTAAGCTTATCAGAAGCGTTGAGTTTCTTAGACCCGATCCACTCCTGTTCCTCGACCTTTCGACGTCCAGGATATTTCCCGCGCACCAGGCGCACTCCTCGACCCCCCTTAAACTATCTATTTCTCTCGCACTCGGTCGATCTCCCTCGGCGAAGAACAGACCGACAGCTACCACCAGAAGGAGCAAGTAGCCTCCATCGCGAACTGAAACTGAAGCAACCGTGGATACAAGGGGTCCGTCCACGGTATCCCGTCCTCCTATCTATCATTTCGAACGTCCCCCTTGGACCCACCTCACTTGTTCGTTCCGTCTCAGTCCCCCTCGACGATTCTATCGCGGTCCCTCTCGGGCTCGCCTCTCGTACGCCGTTTCCCTCCACGATCCTCCGGGACTCTCCCTTGCCCTCCCCCGCCGCCAACGATCGCCACTCTCCTATCGCGCTACACGCTCGACCACTATCTCGACTATTAATATAAAAGGGGGTTCCTCGACACTCGCCGCCCGGTAATTGTACGGCGTGCACGAACCGGACCTCTCTCGCCGATTCAGATTTCTACGCCGGCGAACCCTGTCCTCTCTATCCCGACTTTGGTAAACGAGGACCGCCAGGAACGCGAGGAAATCCCGAATCAACCAACGGCTACCAGAAATAATCTTACAACTGACGTTCGAAAGACGGCTCTACTTTCCTCGTAGTTACACTATTCTTGCTTTCATTCTACGTATAATAAGCACCAAACTCCAAGCTCCAAGCTTCGTTACAATTAACAATGTCTCTGCAGATTGTCCACGTCTCTACGGGACGGTACTACAGAAATTTCATCTAGAGTATTGTCACGATATCTGACTGTCTGATTGTCGCATGCTTAGATCGATCATTGTCAAACGAGCCAAACAGATAACGATAATAACACCTCCTACCTACCTCTCAGGACGCTAATACTGTATTCCGATGAAGGGAGAGGGTACGTTTTAAGTTGTTCTGTCTTGAACCGGAGTTTGATCGATATAGACGTATCATCGACGTGCGTCGTCTCCATCTCCTTTCCTCTTAATTCCTTCCGCAGGGTCGGTTTTACGTGAAAGCAAACCATCTTCTTCGTCGAAACGTCTTTCGCCAGGCACCCTTCAACAAAACGAAGAATAATTCAACGAAAAATTATTTATTTACGATTCTCTATTCAGAATTTTAGTAGTTGCTTCTATGCTACGATATTCAAATAAAAAGATAAATTTACACGTATGTGCCATTATCCCTGAAGAGGTTAATAAATTAATTTTATATGTATGGGCATTACTAACGAACGCATCAGCAACGTTCAAACATACTCCCACTGAAATTCACTATCCTCAAGAGCGTAGCGAAGTAAGAAACCTTGTAATTCTTCGTTTTCTATCTACTTGTTAGAATGAATTACGGAACCGAGTATCCTTGCTATTCGACTATCGAAAAAATGCGCGGGAAGAGTTCACTTGCAACGGTTCAAGTTCCTTTCCAACACGAGTAGTGGCGCTTTTGCACGTTATTGGCGCCAAAGTCAAATAGAATCCCAACACTATTTTTATTATAAAAATAGACGAGATGAAAAACAATTTAGAATTATTAATCAAATCAATCGTCTCTTTCTTCTATATTCATACGTCATACGTCAGACATTTCGACGTATTTGAATACTTTTCCCTCTCCATTAACTCCTTTGTTCATTGTCCAAAAATATTATGTGTAATATACTTTTCGATTTAAACACCTTATTGCTGTCAGTTTTAACTCTATACGCGAAATTTTCTCGCAAATCTGATCATCTTGCTTCTATGACAATGTAGAGATCAGTAAAAATGGCCAAAGTATTTGTAAACATGGTGTGTGTTCTACAACGTGATCGTAAAATTTCGTAGTAAACGATTAGAATAATTTTATTTTCTCCCACGCAACATGAACGAAATGGAAACGCAAATCCTTGAAAAGGATGACAATTACAAGTCAAAGAAACCGAATCATGTGAGAAAATTAAATTTTGGACAGCAGATTCTAACCTTAGACGTGGTGAAACAAATTCATGGACAAAAGGATGGTGTGCTGTCGATCGACCGAAATATCATGACGATACCATGCACGGTAAAAAACGAATTTGTACGTAATTGGATTGAAACTCACAGAGATCGTGTTCTTGACTCGGATGAATCGTCTCAAACATCTCCTATTCTTGGATCATCTGTGACTAAACGCGCGGGAAAATCTCCGGTTTTCCATACACGTCGGAAACGAGCTAGGCAAAAATATAGTTTAAACAATATGTTTATAGACAGCACTGAACGTATGTGTTTAAAAAATCCAGAAAGTCAAATTAATACAAAACTATTAAATGTCTCTGCTGAGAATAATAAATACATAGAAAAAGGTAGCATGGACAGAAAAGAAAGCATTAAGAGAAATTTATTTAATGTTGAGAATAGTAGAAATCATATTAAAGAAGGCAATACAAGTACATCTCCGATATTGGATGAAAGCTGTTATTCCTATAAAAGAAGAAGAAGAAGAAGAAGAAAATTTACAGATGAAAACTCTCAGAGGAAAGCTCTAGATCGAATTGAGAATAAATGCACCAAAGCTAATGCAGTTTCTTCTCCTAGTCTTACAAAAACGCATAATGTAGAAATGTCACCTATTTTGGATAGATACTCGTATTCTTATAAAAAGAAAAGGAGAAAACTTAGGGAGATGAATTCGCAGGAAACAGATTTTAATAAAGTAGGAAACAGTTACACAGACACTAATATGAATAATGTGACATTGTGTCGTTTAGTTGATCCACAGTGCTTGAAAAACAAGTACAAAATTATGTCTAGTCAAAAGAGACTTACGTTATTAAGAAAGTTGGAAAATAGTTCTCAAAATGATAATGCAGAATCTATGGCAAGTAAAAGTACTAAAATTCCAGAAGATTCTATTGAATCCGATTCGCCGGTTTCAGAGGTAAAATTAAATATCGAAGATAGTCCAAAAGATACCAAAGATATGGCAAAAATGGAAATAGAATCTAGCAACGAAGATAGTGATAATTGTATAGGTTTAGTAAATACAGGCAGTGAGAAAAGTCTTAGCAATCGCATAGAAGATGCAAATACGCAAGATACAATTCCTATCATAGAAATTTTTAATCACGATTTAATGGATAATTTATCTACTTGTGCGCCCAAGTTCGTTTCCATTCACTCACAAACGTCTACCAAAGATTCGGATCGAACTTTTTTCTTGGAAGCAGATAAATTTCGAAGTAAACTTCCCAGTATAGATCCTTCTCAGAAAATTTCTCAAATTTCGTCGCAAATTAACGATCTGACAGATAAGAATTCGTCCGAAACTGGAGTTATGATTACCACGGAAGAATCGCCGCAAAGGCCGAATCTAGATCCGTCGATGTGTTTAAATCTTTTGGATTCCGGAAAGAAAAAGAGAAAAGCAAAACGGTAATTGTTGTTATTTTCAACTTCTTGCAGTCGTAAGTATAATTTAGAAATATTCCATCCTTTCTGTTTATGTTACAGAGGAAGTTTGTCTGAGAAACTGCAATCTTTGATTAATGGACAAATATCGAGTGTACGTATATGGAAACACCAACTTAAACAAGCAGCAAAAGACAGTTGTTCTCTACCGTGTGTTACAGTTCATGTACAAGCATGCGTGACTCGCTTTAGCAGGCAATTTTTGGAAGGATTCGCGACCGAAGATCCGTTTAATTTATTACCTCGTAAAGAAGAAAACAAATTCCCTGGATTTATAAAGATCATGACGATTCCTGATATTGTGGGTAGAATTGAATTGAAATCCACAAGTACAGTACAAATTTTCCCTCCTTGGGAAATCTTAGACGATAAGGAACTAATATTAAATGTAACATATATAAATATAGTATCTGATAATGAAAAAATCGATATAGAACAAGATAAAATAAGAAGAAATTGTGTTAAGCAACAGATTATAAAACAGTTCGACTGTCCATGTATCATTGCGGGCAAAATGATATTCTCTTGTAGAAATCGCTTTGACAAACCTAATGTAATCGAGAACTTATTTATCGATTAAAATTCTTATCGATGATTATCGAGTTTTTTCACGTTACACGCTAATTGATCGATATCACCATGAACGGTGATCATTTTTTATCATGAGTTATCTCGTTGGTTACTTGTTACTTTAGTAGTTATTTGTCACTTTGTTAGATTAACACAAAATTATACCTTTGTATAATTGTGAATTTAAATAATGTGAATTTTTTTCTCGAAATTGAGTAGAATTTCGGGGGTATGTCTATTCACCAAAAATGATTGTAATTGACCCCCTCAACCGAAAATAGTTTTTCCAGAACGATTTGAAATTGTTGCGCATAAGGTAATCACTCAAAAAAAGTTTCAAATATAACTTATATATTAGTAACTTACTGTGAAAGTAATTTTAATTTACAGTACCATGCTATACACTTAGAAGACACGTTTACTGTTTATTTAAACACTTTAGCCTATATATGTTTAAACGTTCTGCATAACATTCAAAGAATTATTGTACATGCTTATTGGAGGTACACAAATTTCTGACGCGAAAGAAATAGATTTTACTGTTCGCATTCGCAATTTACGTTCGAACTTCCCTATTAACAATTTTGACAAATGTAAGATAGCATACCACCTGCATACATATAAATACATACAAATATGCTATAATTAAATAAATTCATATGAAAAATTTACAAATATTAATGCAGTGTTATGCAGAAAATAATAGGAAAACAAAACGTCTAGTCTTTGGAGTGTTGACTACTAGAGCTTGTTGAACGTGAACGACGCTTGAATTTCGGTTGATTATTCGTGTCCGATGCATTATCACTCTTTCTTCGGTTTTTATCCACATCGTAATTCGAATTTGAATTGTTTGTCCTTCTATAATCATTACGTCTATCATAATATCTGTAATTATCTCTGACGGGTCTAATCATTCTGTAAGAATCTCGCCTTCGCGGATAATAATTCCTTCTGTTTCTTCTATCGCGACTATTCCTACGGTCATAATCTCTATCTCGAGATCTCCTACGATCTCGCGATCTTGAACGACCACTTCCGCGTCTTCTACTCCTATCCCGTGAATCACGTCGCGAAGATCTATCACCGTATGATCGATGCGAATCACGTTTTATTGTTTTCTCAATTTTATGCTTTCCATCTACTTTATCTTTTGCCATAGCATCATTTACGTCCGAACTAGTGTTCAAATTATCTTGGTCCTGTTCCACATTTTTATTGTCATCCTTCTTATCGTCCGACTGATCATTTTCTTTATTTTCCAATTCTTCGGATACGCGTGCATCTGTATCAAACTTGTCCATTATTGGATTATCTTCGTCCGGATTCTCAGTAAATTTTTTAATCCTATCAGCCTCACGTTTCTTCAATTCTTCTTCTTTCTTTAAACGTTCCTTTTCTAATTTCTGAGACGTAATTTTAAATATACAAAGAAATTAATTATGCGAATAGTATTGTATCCCTACTTGCAATCCCACTGCATACATTTAAGTATATGTATATGATTATATATTTAATATATACCTGAAATTCATGCAATTTAATGGTACGATTTTGAGCTTGCTTCCAGTGAGGCGGCGTGACGCTTCTCGAACGGCTACGCGAAGGTGTATGATATCGCTGGAAATTCATTTACGTGTATTATACATATAAAGAAAAAGTTATAATATGTTGAAAATAAGATGAATTTCATTGGAACGTGTAAAAATATTTGAAAAATATATACATACCGTGCACCATACACTGCACACAAATACTTACAAATATCCCTCTTCCTTTAAATACGCGACCAGTTTTTCTATTCGATCGTACCCGATCCCTTCCATAATGTTGCCTAAATTCTTTTTGATTCGCATTATTGGTAGGCCCTGCTCTGTATAAAAATTTATTTGCCGGCACTTCAGGAATTTCATCTGGATCGATTTTTGTGACTGAAACTAATGGATGAGGTTTTTCAAGATCATCTTCGTTCGAATCATGAATCTCACCGTCTTCTGATTTTGCTCTTTTTTTACTGCAATATTAGTTATTATGGTTATATTTCATTATTATATCATTTTATGAGTTTCTAGAATACGCTATATAATATATTCTACCTTTTTCTGGCTTTCTTTTTCTTTTTAGACTTTCCGGCATATGAATCAGAATCAGAATCGGAAGAACTACTATCTTTCGTTTCACGTTTTTTTACTGTAAATTAGAATGAATATTGAGTTTTTTAATATTAAAAAATGAAGTTTTTTTATAAAACATTAGACGTACCTCTACTTTTAACCTTCAATACAAGTTCTCCACAATTTACAACCTTCGCATCTTGCAACGGACGGGACATACGGTCTACTGGAAGTCCCTCGATATGTGTAACAATTTCCTGGCCAGACACTACTTCTCCAAAAACCACATGGACACTAAAAAATAGTTACATTTAAGTATGAAAATAACGTTTATAAGTAATTATAACAATTGAACATATTATTTATTACTTACTTGTCGAGATGAGGCGCTGGTTGTGTTGTACTACAACAACAAAATATGATTAAGGGGATGAGAGATGAACAGAAAGAGCCAGCTTTCATTGGTCATTGTGTTGTAGTAGTGGTGTGCAGACCCTTCCCTCATGACTACACAGAAATATAGCTAAGTTATTCATTCCTTCGAAGATACTTTTACTTCTATGCTTTTTAATATTGTCCAGACGTCTAACATGACTCGTACAAACTATCAAATATCAAATGACTTTACACGAGACCGTGATGTCGATAATCAAAATAAACAAATTTACTATTAAAGTCAACACACCCAATTTTCCTTTTACTCAATTAATGCATTACTTGTGATTTATCCGAAGTACATTTAAATAATATACTAGCCTGAAAGACTGTTAAAATGTAAGAATAAATGTATTAAATTCCTATTACCTTTATCTTTGTAGTTGACAAAGAATACATCTGCTAGCAGAGAAAAATAATTTTCAGCCAGTAGAAACATTAAAAAATAAAGTCTATATATAAAATATTTTACTTGCAGTTATAGACAATAACCTTTAGTAAGCAGATTATCATTAATAATAACATGCAAAACAAACTTTTAGTAAAACAGAATAACACATTACTGTGGTGACATTTTGGGAGCTGCAGGTATTATAAATTTATCACACCATCCTGCACTTTTTTGGCTACCATGGGAGCCAATAGATTATTTTTTATTATACTGAATACATTCTTATATAAGTTAAGTGAATTACTTTTTTGATAAATACTTACATAAAAAATTGTGAACCATTTGTATCTCTGTCACGATTTGCCATTGATAGTAAAAATGGTTTATTATGTTTTATAATAAAATTTTCATCTAAAAGAGTATTGTAAAAGTATTGTATTCCATAATACACATACACACACCCACACATATATATATATATATATGGAGAATCTCATTAATTTACCTGCAAATGTTCCACCATAAATTGATTCGCCTCCTGTTCCATTACCTACTGAAAAATCACCACCTTGAATCATAAAATCTTTAACTACTCTATGAAAAACAATTCCTTTATAATGCAAAGATTTGCCAGTTGTTTTCCCAAGTCCTTTCTCTCCGGTACACAAAGAACGAAAGTTTTCGCACGTTATTGGACAAATGTCAGCAAAAAGTTCAAATACTATGCGGCCCATTGGGAGTCCGCCCACCTCTATGTCAAAGAATACTCGTGGATTGATGTTAACCATGATGAATTTCCTTGTAAATTCCTAAAAATATTTATAGTAGTAAAGGAAATATCAAATTATTTAATAATACTCTAAAATATTGTGGTTTCTTATATGTAATTAAAAGTTCAACGAAAATTTTATAAATTCATTAGTAATATTCTAATGCGTAGTGATAAAGAGAGTTGTACGGACAATAAGTTATTACCGATATGTAAAAAAAACAGAAACACTCGTAAAACCCAAAATGAAACGTTCAGAGTAAGGTTAAAAACGTTCTATAGAAATGTTTCCGTTCACTTAACGAATTATGTATGTACTCTTGTTATAATAAATGCAACACATCTATCATTTTCTTCCTCGTTAACGTATTTACATTTCCTGTATTAATGCGTATATATGAACAACATTTAACCAACGTAATTGAAAAGTTAATCGTAAAATACATTGCCCGATGCCATATTGTTGAATCTATACGAAACGAACATTATTAAATGCAGAAACATATCGTTGCCAACAAAAATATATACGCACTTTTTCCCCTACATTAACACACGATTGATTCGTCCGACTCGTCGACTGCGTAAGCACTTTCTTTAGGTAAATTTTTATTTAATCAAACTATGGATATTACTTTCGTATACAAATTCAAGTATATTTTAATACGATTGTACGATAGGAAAAGTAACTTGTAGTAAGTTGTTTTTTCATATTTTGATTTGAGAATCGATTAAATTGTTCGAAATCATGAAAACATTAAAATCATAAAAGTATATCGAATGATTTTCTTATTCACTAAATCAATTGTACATATATACGTATCGCATTATTTTCTACGACGTATAGATAAAATATTGTATGAGTAACAAAGTGAATTTTAAATATAAATTTATATTCTTTTTAAGAATAGTAGATAATAAGCTAAGAAGAGACAGAGAAATCACATGCATTTGATTTCTTCGCATGAACAAAATCAGCACGTAAATGTTGGTAAAAGCAAGACGACATACATATGTCGAATATTATGAAGAATTTCTCACTAGAAACATCAACAGTGCACTATTCAACAAAACGATTCTATGTGATCTTATAATACTAACAAACTTACAAATATAAACTTTGCGAAAACTGCCGTATAATTAAGTAAATGCTTATTACGATTGAGCAAAACATCGAAATTGTTTGACAGAGTGATTAGACATTTTTTTATAGACGGATTATAAAGTTAAAAGATTTTGAAATCTTATTTAAAGAAGTTTTCCATAGCATCAATGTGTTTTCTTATTAGTATCGAACAATTATTTTAATATCTAAAACATTTTAGAGCATTATTTTCTTCTTAAATTCTATATACTTCAAAGTATTTCATTTTTAAGGTAAGTTATTGCTTTAAGCATATAACCCATGACTATCAAGATTCATAAATTGCAGATGTTACAATTATTAAAGTACAAAAAATCAAATTCTTCTTTCTTCTGTTGAAAAAATTTGATATTTCATTAAATGAATTGTCTAAATAAACATTTTGAAATATTTAAAAATGACAGAATAAATTTGTGTAGATATAATTAATAGTACAAAACCATAAATAGTTGGTAATGTTAACATATGTAACTATGAATCATTTAATTTTATAGGTGCATGGACCACACAAAATTGAACAAATATAATGCAGTCCCAGTTACCAGCTATTCCTCGAAAATTGCCAGTGTTTGTATTTCCCCAAAATATCACTTTCTTTTTAGACGATCAATCCACACACAAACAAGTTTTGACTTTATATAACCCATACGATTTTCCAATAAAATTTAAAGGTATATTTGTGACAGCAATGACAGCTAACAGTCTAAAGACAATTCTAATGCAATTAATTACCATTTGTAGTATTATCTACTGCGCCAAATAAATACAAAGTTATTGATCCTGAAGGAACAATAAAAGCAAGATGTTTTGTGGATATTGTTATAAGACATACTTCCCTTATGTTAAGCAATTGCAATGTCATAGATAAATTTAGAATACAAATGCAAGAACATCCGACTAAACAGGTGATTAAACAATGGATCTATTGTATATGAAAATCAAAGTAAATACGGTTGTATTACCAAAATAATATAATTCAAGACTCTTGGAAAATTAATAGACTATAGGAAAACGAGATGTGGAAGCTAAACTCCTTCCTGGGACAACGGATAGTACTGGAAGATCAACCCCAGATCCAGAAATGTTTCAGCAACTTCCTATAAATGAAAGCAGACAACAACAATCTTATGCGCTTCTAACTCAAAATAAAACAATTGACAGTAAGTATAAATTGTTTTTCAGAATTAATAGGTTTGATTCAAATTTTCTTGAATAGTAGAAAATAAATTCAATACACAATAGTCTCCAGATATATGGCAACGAATCTGTGTAGTTGAAATTCAGTGAATCTGAAATATATTGTTCAATGCATGTAAAGAAACATTAAATGAAGTACTATGTATAATTTTTAGGAGGAACAAATTATGTAGCATTAATTGCTGGTATCATATGTATAGCTGGCTTACTTCTACCCACAGAAGGAGAACAGTATAATAGAGTGCCTGATTATCTACATCTCTCCATAAACTTTAAATTAATATTTTCATATGTATTAGGTAAGTATATTTTTTATTTATTTTTTTATTAAAAATTAAACAAACACGATCTTTTCATCAATTACAGGTTTGGTTACGATTATTATTTTAAGAATGTAATTTTTGGCTTTATACATACGAGACAAAGTTTATACAATGGTTAGAATCATGGGATGAAAGCACAATTAACTTAAGGTTTTTTTTGGTATTGAGTTTCTTTTTTGTTACTGGATATACCTGATTCTAGTCTATAAACAATAAGCTATCACGTTATATTGCGAATAATGCTAATATTTATTGATACATTTTAAATATTTTATTCTTTTATTATATGACATTATATAATATATTCTTATTCAAGTTTATGCTTTATTGCCCTGAGTATGCATCAATGAAATTTGTAAATATGCTAACGAAATTCAGATGCAGCTATTGCTTTTTTATATATTTCAAATTCAAATACAAGAATACAGAATATTTATATAAAAATTAATATCTCATTTTAGTCGAAATACTTTCT
Source organism: Colletes latitarsis (assembly GCF_051014445.1). NCBI lineage: Eukaryota > Metazoa > Arthropoda > Insecta > Hymenoptera > Colletidae > Colletes > Colletes latitarsis. The sequence goes on along the minus strand of NC_135142.1, from coordinate 32,273,013 downwards.
GTATAAAATACATCACTTATAATTATTTTAGCATTCTCCAAAACACGATCTCATGTACAAATGTATAAATATATTATGTGAAATGGATTTCGAGTTTTAAATACCCTCGAATAAAAATATTTTAAACGAAATGATATTTCACTTTTATAATTTAATGCAATGTATATTGTGCGTGTAATATAATTATTAGGGACATTTTCCTTTATTGTACGACTGTTACAATATTATTTTGTTGAGTTATTGAGGGCGCGTATGCTGCCGCTGGCTCGGCGTTTCTCCCCCCAGATCCCGCGAGTGCCACGGGTGGACCGAGCAGCTCTGGCTTCTCGGAGCGGAGGGAACTAAGCGTTTTTCTCTTTCGATCTTGTTCCGTCGATCTTTATAACCCGAATACGTTTGGCAAATTTCCGCGCAACGGGAATCCCAAAGTATTAAAACAATAATATATAAAAAATTGTGATAAATTTATATATTTCGGAAATAAGAGCTTTTTTTTTATTATCAACATGTATTTATTATTTACATAAGTTACAATGAGACACTTGTGAATAAAATGTGTTACCGAATAAGATGTTCATTCAAATTCTTTAGTCATAAAATATTTTTCTCCTAAGAAATATCATCTTCTCACAAGTATCAGTTGGCTAAATATTAAAATGTACAAACGATATTAGATTACAAAGTATAAATTTTATAACAAGTATGTTTGAAAAATTGTATTACTCACTCAAAAATGATTCAAATCCTCGAGTTAACGTCACATGATTTTAAAGCCGATGAATATTTTTTAAACTTTCATTATGGGTTTTGTACTCCATAGAGGCACTGGCTGGAAGATGTAGTACTCTCCTTAATGTGTCTCTAATACGTGTTGTTGTTGCATAATCAGACGCTGTCTTATTCCATACACATATTATGTCTTCCTGTAAAAATAATTAATATAAAATAAATTTTAACAATACGTATACTACTATTTTAAGTTTGTACAAATAATCTCACTTGAAACCTTATAGATACAACAGCTCCGCATATTTCTTCTCCGACCATAAACTGTTCTCCTAGCATAGCTAATATAAGATTTTCCCAACATCTGGATACTAAACCTTTTCGTAATCGTACTATCCATTTACCACCTTTCTGATTTGCCTCATCCTGAAATAAAAGATATATGTTATTATTAAAAATCATAGCTATACTAATCAAGAAAAATTTAAAATATAAAATGATACATATAAAAAAAGAGTACATACTTCCCACATTGGTTTTATGCCAACTTTAAAAAGATGAAAGTCTGTGTGTGTTGTTAACTCTGATGGCCGAATTAAATGACTATAAAGACTCCAAAACTGTTCCACGCTTGCAAACCTACCAACCAATTTTAAATTTTGGTCGTAACTTTGTATGTTTGGTTGTTTACCAGGATTGCGCCGACTATACCATAATGCATATGCATATTGTAATTTGTGCTCGGTTGGACTAATTTCTATATGAGGCTACAATAAATATAAGTATCTGCTATTTAGTAGATGCGTTAGTAACACATAAAACAATATTAATGAAGTTGAACAAAATAGAGTCAGTTTTTACTTACTATTGAATCTTTCTCAACTTTTTGATTATCTTTTGACTGTGTTTCGTTGTCTCCACTGTCCTCATTACCTTTTAACCTACAAATACTACTATTATTCACAAAATGAGCTTTAAATAAACTATAAAAATTAAAATCTAATCATTTTTACTTTTTTACATATCACATTACTTCAAAGGCACAGTATAAACATACTAATGACTTTTAAACTACTATTTTGTTTAATTATTTTAATTAATCTTCATAGTAATGTTTTTACGTAACACACGCCGAACAAAAAATTTAATTGTTTTGAAACGTCAAAAAGTAGAAGTAAATAACAATTAAAATTTAAATACGCATGAAAAAGTATTTGATCCCTGACAAATGTCAGGTCGTAGCACGTTTTGTTAAGTGGAATTTCTTAGAAAACATCATATTAAAACTACTAGCTAACATATTAAGTCGCTCGAATAACTGCATGTCAAGTGTAACACAATGCAAGTATGTCGATCAGTTTCGTTTTCCATTTAAAACAAATCTAACCTCTATCTAGCCCACAGAAAAAGGCACGACGAAATAAGGAGAACGCTTTTTTCACTTACGCCTCGAATTTATTGGACATGTTTCGGGCTGTGATACAATTGTATACAGAATATTTATTAAATGCTATAAACTATATATTTCAACAAATACAAATAAAAATATAAAGCTTTCTCGCTCTACGTTCCCTTTTCACACGTTCTCTCATATGTATGTTTTCGATAAATTGTTGATCTCCCCGCTACGTTCTTTTTTGTCGCTTTGCATCAGAGATTTTACATTTAAATGTTGGTCATACTAAAATTTAATGCATATACAAGATATTTGTATTGTTAATACCTAGCATTTTTCTTGTAAAAATGGATCAAGCGAAAAACTTGCAATTTTTTGTAGAAAATGTCGATCGTTTGAATAAATTTTCAAAATTTAACAACCTACGAGATAGTAACTTTAAAATCACACGAAATCAGAAACGAATAATAAAATCTACAATCTGTTAACGAATGTTTTTTATAGAGGACAATGATCAAGATTTTGCAATATTAAATAATAATTTTCTATATAAATACATAAAATTAAATTGTTAGCAAAAGAAAATAAATGTTTGTAGTGGTTACATATTTATTACAACCATTATATAGAAATAAAAAAATCAATTTATATTAATTGCTTTTAACTTTAGTTACTGAGAATTCTACTTTCAATCTGTTCATGATCTCCTCTCGTTGATAAATAACTTCTTTATAGCACAGTACTGAAAATATGATCGGGCATTCGTATTGCACTGTTTCGATACACTTCGTGTCGTTAGTACCGTCACGATCGAATCTGAATTGCGAGATAGACTCCACTGAAACGGGAATCAGAATTTCAAATTAAAATCATTTCAAAGTTTAATCGGTTCGTCGATACAAGTTTCAAATTTCAAAAATCTTAACTCACGGCATCCGAATTTGAAGAAAAAACACGTATAATGTTTCGAAGTAATCAAATAACCATTGTTATCTTGTCGTATAGCATAATGTCCGGTTGCTTTATTTCGAATAATTGGTATATGACTCAAACGTTCCGTATACTCGACCGAATATTTCCAGTGATCGTAATTGCCACTTTCTGCGATGACATTAAACTTTTCTCTAAAAATATTAATTCAAAGAAATATTTTTCCAGTGTCAACTTTCGTAAAAAAAAAAAAATTGGAACAATTACTCATTCCTTTACATACATAGTCGGATTTAATTTCTTCATATTACTAAAATCGGCCACGAATTCCCAAATGTGCATAGGATTTGAATTATGTATTGTACCCTCGAATATTACTTGATGCTTCTTTTTATACATAAAAAGTACATAGAAAATAAAAATCGTTATGCTAGAGTATAATATGTTTCTGGTTTTCCATTTCATTGGATTGATACCCATTTCTAAAATAACAAAATTTCTATATTATAGTAATATGAAAACGTCTTTTATAAACACAGAAAGGAAACTATGCGCGTGTTAATCCTAATCGTATATATCCCTGATATATGTATATTCGGAACCGATGAAACATGTTGTATTATACATTCAGTTTTTCTTAATCAACTAAAAGAAACAAAATATTTTTTACTTACTTGTACTAAATATAAAAACAAAACGAAACAAAAGCAGTTTCTGCGTTTTGATCAGTTTCTTAAAAATTTGGATACAATAGTTAGCAAACTAATATTTCTGTTTCATTTAACTTCGAAGAACATTCGTATTTGCTATCGCGAACTTCCGGCAGTGATAAACTGTGATGGAGAAATCGCTTTTAAATGTCAGAAGAAGAACTATGATATCGAGTTATTTGTTGCTTCACGATTTGCTACCAAGTACTTTAATTTCTTCCATAGTCTTCGCTCAGCCTCGAAACTTTTCGTGGTGAGATTATATATACATGTTACCCCCACTATTGTATAAAACATTTACACTATGCGTATACATATACATTGTTAGGATAGGTAGTACCGGTAGGCGTCAGAGGGCGCAATCGTGCACGAGCTAGTGTAGCACGCATATGTCAGAAACTATGTAAACGTGATTGGTAATCAGTAACGGTCTAATTAATTATACTCCCACCCACGTATTAAGAGGACACAACGCAATACATATATGTATGTACATGTATGGCGGGGGCTGCCATATTTGAGAAAACACCACGTTCGTCGTTTACATATGGTCCAAGGTACTATGTTTTCGAATTCATATGTATGCTTATTCTCATATATATATATATATATATATGTTAAATTGATCTCTATGAAACTGGATGACTTCAAGAACTCCGAAAAAGTGATCTTAAAAAACAAATATTCTTTAGGAGATATTAACCTCTTGGTGACATTTAAATTGTATATAAAATATTTGTTGTGTTATTACAATTGGAGAAGATATTTAGATGGCCCGGTTTAGGTGAGTCACCCTGCTACTACTTAATTTTGCTTCGAGTTAACTGTCCTCGAATTCAATTCTCGAACTTTCAATTTTCAAGAAAAGAATGAAAACAAACATTTCTTCATTGATATAGGCGTTTATAAAGCATTCCGTTTAACTAGTGTAGTAAGAGTTTCTACTCTTATTAACAAAGAAATATTATTTTGTAAATTTTGAGTCAAAATTCATTCAGTGTTAGGGATCTTTATTTATTATTATAATTTAATAATTGTTCTTTTCCTAAGTTTCTTAAATATTTGCAATTATAAAAGTGTAAATACATATTGTACAAGACGTACTACTTTCTCAGACGATCTGGAATATTTAAATACATATTTAATGAAATTTAAATACTTTTTTTATATATACACAACAATAATTTTTATATGTATAATGATTAGTATTTTTCTCCATATAAAAATGTCAGCTTAATATGTATAAAATTATAAAAAATAATTTGTTATATATAAACAACAAGCAATTGCTATTAATTTTATTATGCTTGATTTTAGATAAGTATACATTATGATTTTATACGTTAACAACTTCTTTATGTTGTGACCTTTGTTTTCTTAAGCATAAATTCAACGTGTTGAGGTAACCACGTTTTTAATTCACGCTGCATAGACATATATTTGAAGCTTAACAATCTTACCAAACCATTTTGATAACCAACCACTAGCCATAAATAACTCCATGCATTTGGATTCCAAGATATCTAGAGTTTTAATAAATCATCAATAATACTGTACTAAACTACAATATTAGTGTCAAAAAGATAATTGTAATGCTTACTCTATTTACTGACATAAATGGATATTCCTCAATTGGAACTGCTGTTAGTTTTTCCGTGTGCAGTGATTGTGATTGTACATAACGTTCGATACTCTTAAATATAATAACACAAAATATTAATTGTGAAATTATATAAGTTAAACATAACAAAAATATTATATATATATATATATACCTTCAGATTATCACAAAAGATAACTCCGAAACGATTCTTGCATTCGTCATAAGTTTCTGGCATATAGTCATAACCCTTAGATTTCTTTTCATTTGTATTATCATTCTTATTACCATTTTTCGTTTCCAAATCCACTATTTTGACGTACGAACTTAACTGAAAACAAAACAATTTATCGTTAATATTACAGATAAGGAATTATAACATTGGCAATTTAAATACAAGAAATACCTTTCTTCTTTTCTGTACAGCTTTCTCAATTTCTCTACTACTTAAAAGCTGATGAGGAAAAATCGTTATTATTTCACCAGCTAATGTGCCATGTGCAATGCTATTTGCGTAATCGGAAACTGATAAAGCCTATAGGAGATTTTAATAAGAATTATACTACATTTAGGGAATGTGTGTAAAACTACTTTTAACCTACGTACGTATGTAGGAGAATTTGTTGCTAAAATCGGATAATATCTGCATTCTTGACCTCTCAACGGAATTAAATAAGTATTCGTATGCTTGTATCTGTAATAAAATTAATTCCATAATAGTAAATAAGTTCCATCATTTATTAAAAATACCTTCGGATATTATTTTTTACCCAAGAGCATCGTCGAAACAAATAACAGCACAAGGCCAATGTGTCATCCATGCACCATCCAATATAATACCCTTTTGAATACAATTTTGCGGGGTGCTTGTATCTTCTAGATTCCAAAACTTGAATGCTCTATCTAGGCTGCCTGAAGCTAGATACTTTGTTCCATTAAATGGTACTAATATTACCGCTATAAAAATAATAAAGCTGTTAAAAATTCTGTTTGAAACATTATTATGTTTTTTAAATTTTTCACAAGAAATAATCAACAAATACTTACTGCTTATAGCGTTACCATGAGCATAAAAATGTTGAAATGCATTTATAAACCATGTACTTTGTCTTTTTTGCATCGATAACGGTGATTTATACGTAAGGTCCCATAATGCAATGTATCCGTTTGAAAATCCTGCAGCAATTGTACTAGTAAAATCGTATTATTTCGTTATTACAAAATTACAAGAAAAGTGTAGAAACGCAATTACAAAAATCTTACTTATGTCCATGTTCTTTGCTCCATGATAACTTGGTGCACTGCCAATTCTGTTTATTGTTATCGTATATCGAAATATTTACAATTAGTATCATTACTGGATCAGTGTGATATATGGGCCATCTGTAACGACATTAAATATTATCAGTAATAATTAACGCGTTTCACTATGTTTGAATCAACACCATAAGAAGAAGTTTAACAAATGTTTTACTCACTCGTTTTTTTCAGTGTTTTTAAACTCAAGTTCCTCTGGAAAGGGTAGAGAATAAATGTATACGTTGCCATCTGAGCATGCTGCTGCAAGCATACCCATTCGCTTAAGACTAGAATGAATTTTGTTTTCTTGTTGACAGTTATTCAGATTTTCATCTTGATAACAACCAGACGGGCACCATTCTAAACACCATACTGTACCATTGTTGTGTACAACTGCATACGATAAGGCAGGTTCTTTTTTATTATCACTTCTGAAACAAAATACGGTTTAAAACCAATTGATGTAATTTTATATGATATTTTATTTATATTTGTATTACTAACTCATGATCTAGGTGTCCTACATTCCAAATCTGTATCATATTTGAACCAAGATAAGCTTTTCCTACAGTGTATTCACTCTCCATTGTTGGGTGAGTACTGATTGCAACATACTGATGAGGTTCTTTAGAGTACATTGGTGATGGAATAGGTAACCAAGCTAGAGCCCACACTGGTCCACCAACAAAAAATGTTGCAGTACCTGAACAAGTATTCTAATTACAATATATCAATCTGCGTTATAATTATATCACAGAATTAAATATAAGCAATTACCTTCATCAAAACCACCTTCAAACCTTTTCCATTGTTTCCATGGAATTTCTGTATTAGACAATACCTCAGGCTTCGACAATTGTGTTTTCATTCTCATAGAAACTTCTAATTGTGGTAAATATTTAATAATATCTGTGTCTCTTAATAACGTAAAGTGATTGGGAATATGATCTTCAAATAAATAAAGATTATAATTTTTTTGCTCGCTGCAAGGAAAAGTGATGTAATGTATGTTTATCCATATTATAAGGATATAAAGGTTAAAAAATTTGTTAACTGTAAAAATTATAAATATTTACAATTCCATAGTCCAACGTACAGTAGGAAAATAGGGTTCGGTCCACCCAATTTTATACATTAGCTCCTTATTCAAAAATTTCGTTATATAAGAAGATTCTAAAAATAAGAATTGTTAATAAAATTTAATAATTTAAGATTCTCTTTCGTAATGGCATTTACGCTTACTTTCGTCCGAACTACCATTTTCGATTTCTTCTTCGAAATCCGAATATTTATCAGTTTCTTCCAATGTTATATGTTTTTTCATTACATGTTCTGTCATATTTTCATCAGAGACAGTTGAAAATTTGCATATTTTACATATATAACGCTACAGTAAAAAGAAATACAACCATTTCGTATTTTGAATGCATACCGTAAAAACAATTTTATTATCATTTATAATAAGTTGTACCTCTTGAGGAGTAAAATTGCATTGAGAAAAATGATTGCACATCTCTTCGAACAAAGAACATGTAAAAGTACAACCCATTTGACGACAAGTTACTGTTCCCTTTGTAGACAATTCTTTTCTCCATATACCTTTCCACACTCCTGGTATGGACTTTCTTTGTTCAGGCATTTTTATTATGTGTTTCTGTAACATTAATAGTATATAATTATACGTAATATTAATGAGTACAAGTATATTAAACCGAATTTTTTTAATAGAAAATTATTTAAAGAAATAGCGCACCAACATAGAGGCGTCAAGTTTCAGTTTCTTCTCGGAAGATGAATTATTATCTTTAGTAAGTTCCGTAAATTCCAAAATTTTAGCCACTGCTCTAAAATTCAAACAGTACGTCAATATTTTATTTTACATAATGTTGATTATACGACTCTTACTTTTCCGCAGCTTTGCGTTTTACTTTTTCATTATCCAAAGTATATAATTCCAATTCTTTTATTTTGCTTTGCGCCGACTGCCTATGAGATCGTTCATGTATCTCCAAAGAAGATGGCATCATAGTAGCATCACAAATTGGACACTTTACCAACAAAGCCTGTCTCTCCTACAATATATAATAATTTTGTAATTTATTTTATATTGAAATATTTTATCATTTTAGAAAAGTATCTTACTTCATCAGATTTGCCACAAAATTGCATATGGGATATAAAGCCATTTGTACTTCGCTTTAGAGCACCACATTTTTCACAGGTCAATTGACCCTTCCTTTCTTTATGAGCAGCTATTAGTACTTTTTTCAATAATTTAATATCATTTTCAAAATCCTAAAACAGTTGACGTTAAAATTTGTGTTGAAAGTATTTGCTATAATCTGATTATTTCAAATAAGCGAGAAATTACTGTATTATATTTACCATAGGTTCGTCACCCTTCATCCAACACATATTATTATGTTTTAACAACTTGTGTGAGTTCCATTGCCTTATTGGTATTTGCATTTCACACTTGGCACAAGTTACTGGGTCTACCTTAATTAAAAATAATGAATTATGTACAAACATACTGAATAAAGTAACTTAAACATCTAAAATTGTATAAAACCTACTTCTGGTATGCGGGAAGTATTAGTTATTTCAGTACAATTTTCCTGTTTAATCTTTCCTGTAGTTGTTGGTCCCTTTAATTTTGGTACATACTCAGTATCCAATATAGAATATGACGAGCCTCGACCTCTACCTCTACCTCTACCTCTGCCTCTACCTCTACCTCTACCTCTAACTCTGCCTTTGCCTCTGTCTTCACCTCTGTCTGAAGTTGTACCCGGTGGTCTACCTCTTTTTTTAACAACATATGAATTTGTAACACTAGTTTCAGTACTACTATCATCACTCAAGCCATCATTACTAATGACATTGTACGATTTTTTATTACGTCTCTTACTATGAACAACTGTTTCTGCAATGGAAACATTATTTATATTTTGTACTGTTTCTAAATTTCCTTCTAATTCATTCGAAGTACTTGAAAGTTGTTGAGGTAGAGAAACTTTTCTAGGTCTGCCCCTTTTTCTTACTACTGGTACAGCTAAAGAAGTTTGGCTAGTGTTATTCTGATTTATTGGAGTTGCTATGTGAAACATTATATCATTTCTATTCTCAATGGTATTTGAATTAACACACTCTACATTTTCAGTACATGATAAATTTCTGTTTCTATTACTCGATTCTTCCATTCTTTCCATTCTTAAATTTCTTTCGAAATCATTCTGTTTCAAAGCAGTATGTTTAAGTAAAGATGTACTTGTTGATCCCACGTGTATTTCATTACCACTTTTGTCATTCATCTCGACTGTATCTTTTATACTTTTTATCTTAATACACGTGCCACTTATTACATCCTCGGAATATTGTAAACGATTATCTTTATTATTTTGAATGGTAAAAAAATTTCCAGAAACATTGCTGGAATTTAAAGGCAGTGATTTCCTGGTTACAGCTGGTGTGTTAGAAGTATCAGCTATATGTGAATCAATTGCAGTTTTGTCTATTTTGTTTTTTATATCAAGCTCCCCTTTTATAAATGTTTTAAGATTAATAGTGTCATTTGTTTCGACTGTAGCTGACATAGTACTAGGATTAATTACTTCTCTTTTTTCTCTACTAGGAGTACCCTTTCTTCTTTGATTCAAAATTGCATTTTTTTTTTTAAACGATTCCTTTTTGTATGTTGTAATATAATCATCAAAATTAGTTTGTTTGCGAATGCGTTTAGATCTATCAAGAAAATTTGTATCAATTTCATACTTACTTTCAGTTTTCTTCTGATTTTCTGAATTTCTATCTAAAATTTTTGTATTACTATGTTGTTTAAACCTTTTATCTACTCCTTGAGACTTTGACACATTGTTTGAGGTACTTTGACTATCTTCTATGTTACCAGTCATCGATTCTATTTTATTTTCATTCTTTCGATTTTTTGAAGAATCTGTTATAGACTTATCTATTTTTCCATTATTATTCTGTTTTCTTTGATCATGAAAATTATCTTTTCCTTGTTCCATGTGGCTTACTTTGGATAGTAGTTCTTCTTCATTTCTATTAAGTCTAGGCACTTTTGTTGCATTTATCCAAGTTTCATTATCTGTATCATCTATTGGTTTACTTTTAGTAACTTCTACAGCCATCTGTGTTTTTGTTACAGTATGTAAATTCGTAGAATCTTCTATGGATTTAGCATCCTTATGTTCTTTTGTTACAACAGTATTTAGATTATTTTTTTTTTTTATGAATTCTATGGCAGGTACAATACTATCACCTGTAATCAATTTAAAATGAAATATTAAAGTCAATACTTAATCTGAATAAAAACTTACATAATACCAATAATTATAATAATTAATACATTTACCTTTTACTATAGAATCACTGATACAAATATTTTGTAAAATATTTGGAGGAAGAATGATCATTTTTGTATTTTTGGCTAATGAGTAATTTGATTTAATAATAGATGGGTTCATATTATCAGGAGGACTATCAGAATTCATAGATTCTTTGTTCATTATTAATGCAATCTAAATGGACATTAAAAACCGTTGTATTTAATCAAAAATATTACATGCTTTATTTCAGTGTACGAATAATTGAGGAGAGTATTGAATAATTCATTTTCTGTATCATTCTAAGATACGATATTTAATTAAAAATTCCATTGCTATATTCCATTGCTATGATAGAACGTTTTACAATATAAAAACATATTTTGTCGTTTATTAAAAAAAAATTGACATGTGCAGGATTCGAACGTAAGAACATGTGTCGAAAATGCAAGGTATCTGCAATCAGACCCAAAGTTACATCAATATTGCGGGTTTTTTAAACGTAAGTACAAAGAGAAAGTTTGTTAATAGTACTTGAAATATTAATCTAAATCTTTTGTCAATATATTGCTTGCATGTACAATTAATTTAAATAATTTTTTCCAAAAGAAAAGATAAGGTTAGGTTTGTATTATATGCATAGATATGAGAAATTACGTATAAGTAATTTTGATACCCAATAATTTCTCACTTTTTATATAATATACTTACCAAGATTTGTTCAGGATTTTATTTCTACATGAAAAATAATATTTTATCGAAGAAATGAGGTATTTAACTTGAACTTTTTGCTACAAGATTTGAACTCGGAAACTTCGCCTTCTACCATTCTCGCAATGTAATACAAGTAGAGTATATGAGCGTATAATACAACTGGACTATGCATTCGATATAGTAATGTAGCGCATGCGTTTTGGTACGTTGCACGTTCAAATAAAAAGTGCTGATAATTCACATAGAAATAGCATTGCAGTTGTATATTATCGATTGTAGTGGTATCCAGTAAAAATAAATGTGTGGATATTATTTGAAGATCCACGTAACTATTTCGCTATTGTATTTTATTGTAAGACTTATTGAATATTTTATAACTTGTTTAATCTATTACGTAATTTAATATTGATTGATGAATTTTTCAAATAAAAAATACAATTGTATTAGCCACTTTTGTAACTGTTTTGGGATAGTAAGTACACAAAATAAACATATGAATAAAATTTAACATAAAATAATAGGTTGTATGTAACTTTATTTTTCATTTTTTTATAAATTTAAACCATTCTCCTGAGAAGTTCGTTGATTTTATCTTCACGGTTTCCAAAATCACCACCCTCAACGTAGTGGTTAGTCTTCTTGCGCCACCCACCATTGGGTGTGTTAAGCTAAGAAATAGAAAGAAACTAATTAATTTTTTAAAGGCAAAAGTTGTGTGGCCCGCTGACTAGAAGTCCCGCGGGACTGCACAGGGGCAAGAGGAGTAGGACTGTTAGAATTGTTTGAGTTCGACTAAGAGACGCAATAATACATGCGCGTCACGAAGAGAAACTCGTATTATTCTACGACATAGTAGGAGGTTAGTAGAACAAGAAATATTTCTACAACCATGCCTATGTCGTGATCGAAAATTTAGAGATACATTTACCTTGAATGGCCATAGGAAGTTACTTGCATATTTGAATTTTGATCCAACCGTGAATATTTCATGGATCAAGTCTTCTGTGCAGATAATACCGGAACGGCCTGAAAAATTCATTCCGCGTATTATTAAGATAGTATTTAATAAAAGATCTAATTATTGATTACATCTTAGAAATTGTAAGAATAATTGCAAACCTGAATATAAAACGTATGAAAAGGCTTTTCAAATATTCTGTTACTCTTTGACAAAGTGGAAGGGAGCAGTATATGGTAATTGAATACAACTTCCATAGATTCGTCAATAAATTAAACTAGTATAAAATAATCGTTAAAAAATTCTGACTGACAAACGAATCTAACATTTCAATTTCTTATTTATAAATAAAGTTTTCTAGCATACACTAACCAAGTTTCTTTTCGATGATAGCATTGCTTGTGATAGGAATACGTTGCCTATTTATTTTAGCAAACCCTCTTTTGTAAATCAATTCACGAACTGACTTTAGGTTTGGATATCCCCATGTGATGTAAGGTTCAACAATACGAAGCATGTTAATTGTTGCCTTGTTCAGTTTCACAAATACACCATTATTGATCTGCTTCAGGCGGAATAACTGAAGTACTTTGCGTACTTTTGGAGCAACTTGATTCACACTGAAATTTTTATGTTTGACAATATACTTTGAATGTTACAATTGCAAGCTAACATCAATGGGTAAATTACACTTACCCCCGAATACGAATAACAAATGCTAGTCGAGCTTCTCCAGGAATGTAGTAATTTCCACGATTTTTAGCTTGTCTTCTTAATCTGATTTCATCCCTCTCCTTCGTTCTGTATTCTATAACATATTTTTCTGCCCTTTTGAAGATTTCCTTCCTTTTCTTGTAACGATTTGCACGTTGCTGAAAGTTGGAAAAATTATTTTTATTAAAAGATCCATAATAAAAAACAAACAGTAAAGTATTAGAAAAGTTAATTAAAATTACAAGAAAATACCTTAATAGAAATTTGAAGACGCGCAGCTCTAACTGCTTCGCGGGTTTTCCTCCTCTTAAGTACCGACTCTGGTACTGCCGGTAGCTTTTTAGCTATGGGCTCAGTGTCTTTCTTCCTATACAAAAAATGTAAAATTTATTACCACGAACGTATGAAAATAACAAACAGTTTGCATAGTATACAGAACAATTAGGTTAGGTTCTCCTGAGCAATATAAAACAAGATTATTTGAATTAATAAATATTTCAATTTCATTCATTTGAAGACAAAAATGAGTACCTATTTTCAAAATCAATACAACTTTTAAGGACAAAAAATTGATTCTACCATGTCTCATGTTGATCGGTTGTATGATTCTTAAACGAAACGTAATAATCTGTCAATTTCAAAGAAAGCCGAAAAATGACAGTATACATATGATATACAAATTAGAAAGAATTTATAATAACGCATTTTAAAATCGTAATGGTTATGTTAGCATGCGATGTTTTCAGATTTCTTTAAGATCAGAACAGCACTTACATGTCCGCCATTCTATCACTTGGTAAAGAAATTTTTAATCCTTGTGCATTTCAGAACACTCGTACGTTTATTCTGAAGTTAACTGTGATTCGTCTAGTTCTTTTGTTAAAGGCGGGGAAGTTGAAATTACTTTTTTACCTATGTAGGTATGTGATCTTAACTTTTATGAGAGTGTAAGTGATAAATAACAAGAGAATTAGGCTTATAATAAATTATTATAATATAATAATCTTTCAAATTACACAGATTAAAAACGGATACAATTATGCAATACCCGTGTATTTCAGTTTCGTGAGATAGGAATCCCTACTAGGAATTTTCTATAAAAGATGTTGCGTATTATCAGCCAATCAACGATAATCATTTAATTGAAGCATGAAGTATATAATTAGAGATGTTAAGCGAGAAGAACTGTTATTACTATCTTCAGAGAGACCTCTTCCCTAGCTCGAAACCTCTGATGGGAAAGCAAACTTGGACGTTTGCTCACCAGAGGGTACGAGGTGTAGCGGTACTCCCTGATATAATAAGTTACTAGGTTAACAACTAGATACAGATACTCTTCCCTTTAAATGGCTTATAAGAAAGAGAAATAAAAATACAATAATAATGTGGCTATGTTGCTGAGCTGCGCACGATGTAACACCGTTAATAGCTCCGAACGAAGTGTCTTTCCCGGTCTGGGAAATGTCCCTATGCAGTTCTCTTGACGAAGGCCTTTCAAGGGCCTTCGGGGGTGGTTTATGACCGGGCCTGGCGCTTGTCGTTGGAGTCCGCACGTCTACGCGACGCCTTACCTCTTGTCGTGCCCTATGTTTAGGGGGAGCGTGTCGGAATTTCCAACAGGCTATAACTTTGCTATTTTTACGAATTTTAATGAGTCTAGAGCCTCAGAGAAACGGGCCGAGAAAATACATTAGGTGAAAGGTCTATTCGTATACCTTGTCTGTGGTAGCATGTACTTTAGAATTTTTCTACAGGCCTCTGTTGACCACTGCTGACCACTTCTGATATATCTGGCAACGTATAACGATTATTACTTCTCCTTCTTACTTCAGCCTTCTCAGGCTGATGACCCCATCCCCGCAACCATGCGGTGGACTTTACCGACGAAATTAAAAAATTTCAAATCATTCTGAAAAAATTATTTTTAGTTGCGGGGATCGATTACAATCATTTTTGGTGAATAAACATACCCTGAAATCCTACGCATTTTCGAGAAAAAAATTCTTTTTCCAAAACTACGATGTAAAAAAACCTGGTGGGAAAACGTCCAAGTTTGTCGGGAAATAGTACGTTTTCTCAAACGCGAGATGGCCCCACAACTATTTCTCGAGATAGAGAAATAGGCGCCATCTAGTGTCGAAGAAGACGAACTATTTCACGACAAACTTGGACGATTTCTCACCAGAGGGTTAGAGGTAGAAAAATAGGCGCCATCTAGCATCGAAGATAACGAACTATTTCACGACAAACTTGGACGTTTTTCCACCAGAGGGTTCGAGGTAGAAAAATAAGCGCCATCTAGCGTCGGAGATAACGAACTATTTCACGACAAACTTTGACGTTTGAAGGATTATATTCACCTTCTTTCTCGAATTCCCGAAGCTGTCCGAACTTAAGAGTCGCGTACAAATTGTTATTAGCGCGCGTAAGTCTGATACTCTTGATGGAAAACAGTCAGTATACCTTTGTCGACTTTCCGAAACACTACAAGCTCACGTACATACGCGTGATCTGTCATCTCTGGTATAAACCAGACCTAACCCAGACGAAGCGCCGAGTGCATCGTAGACACGTCTCATGGGAGTTAAGAGAGGCAGGCTCACATTTGCCTTCTCGCACTTGAACAACTGAAATCCGACTTCACGTCAACGGCATACGATTCGGAATCTCGACTGCCCAGGTATTTTTACTTGCCTTTCCTAGAGTTCATTACTGAACTCTGCAAATTACTCCTGGTTTCTATTTGCCTCTGATGACCAGTGCTAACAAAATTACAGAACTCTCGACAACTTTTGACACCATACAGCGACCGTTACTGACTGCTCCTGATTACTGCTTGCCTCTGCTGGACTCTGCTGACCACTGCTTATATTTCTGACAACCTATAACGATTACTACCAATTTCTGCTAACCTCTGTTGGTCTTTGCTGATCTCTGTCAGTGTGTGCTTGTCTCTGCTGAACTTTCCTGGCCTCTGCCGAATGCTACTGACCACTGCAGGTATTTCTGATAATGTATAACAATTAATACTTACTACTGCATGCCCCTACAAGTCTCTGCTTGCCTTTGCAGCTTTCTGCTTGCCTGTGCATGCCTTTGCTGGCCTCTGCTGAACACTGCTGACCACCCCTGATGCTTCTGATATCGCATAATGATTACAACTTACTACTGTTAGCCTCTCCCAACCTCTGCTTGCTTCTGCTGACCACCCCTGATGCTTCTGGCAACGTATAGCGATTACAACTTGCTACTGTCAGCCACTCCCAGCCTCTGCTGACCTCTGCTGACCATCCCTGATGCTTCTGGTAATGTACAACGATTACAACTTGCTACTGCTTGCCTCTGTTAGTCTCTGCATGCCTCTGCATGCCTCTGCATCCCTCTGCATCCCTCTGCATCCCTCTGCATCCCTCTGCATCCCTCTGCTGACCTCTGCTGGCCCCTGCTGACCACGCTGACCTTTGTTAACAACTTCTAACATGATGTACATGTATTAAAACTTTGTATAATGTAAATCTATGACAATAAATGATATAATTTCAAAGAATTCTATGTGTTCTCATCGCTTTTACCTTTCTTTTCCTCTCCCCATTATTCCCTTAGTTATAAGAAACCGTTTCTCTACTTAAAACTGGAATTCCAAAGTGCCCGGAGCGTTTTCTGAAATGCCGGTGACCTTGACCCACTTTCGAAACTGGGTCAAGGCCAAATCCTGATTCCCAAAGCGCCCGGAATTTTTCTAAGATTCGATGGCCTTGACCTACTTTCGAAATTGGGTCAAGGCCATCCGGATTTCCAAGTCGGCCGGAAGATTTCTGAAATTTTGAATGGCCTTGACCCACTTTCGAAATTGGGTCAAGGCCATCCGGGTTTCCAAGTCGGCCGGAAGATTTCTGAAATTTCGAATGGCCTTGACCCACTTTCGAAATTGGGTCAAGGCCATCCGGGTTTCCAAGTCGGCAGGAAGATTTCTGAAATTTCGAATGGCCTTGACCCACTTTCGAAATTGGGTCAAGGCCATCCGGGTTTCCAAGTCGGCCGGAAGATTTCTGAAATTTCGAATGGCCTTGACCCACTTTCGGAATTGGGTCAAGGCCATTCGGATTTCCAAAGCGCTCAGAATTTTTCTAAGATTCGAATGGCCTTGGCCCACTTCCGAAACTGGGCCAAGGTCAAGGTCAAATTCGGATTTCCAAAGTTCCCGGAACATTTCTAAAATGCTGGTGAACTTGCGAAGAAGGTGGTACGCATCTTATAGGTAAGAGAATGATTTGGAGAGGAAAAGGACGGTAAAAAATGATGAGAACACATTGAATACTTTGAAATTATATCATTTATTGGCATAGATTTACATTATACAAAACTTTAATACATATAAACATATTATATTATAATACATCATGTGACAAGTTGTCAGCAACGGTCAGCAGTGGTCAGCGACGGTCAGCTGACGTCGGGAGATGTTGGCAGAGGCCGGCTTAGGTCGGGAGATGCTGGCTGAGGTCAGCAGAGGGTGGCAGTAGCGAGTAGTAATCGTTATACGTTGTCAGAAATATAAGCGGTGGTCAGCAGTGGTCAGCAGCGGTGAGCAGCGGTGAGCAGAGGCCAACGGAGGCCAGCAGAGGTATGCAGAGGCAAGTAGAGTCCAGTAGGGACAGGCAGTAGCAAGTTGTAATCGTTATACGTTGTCAGAAGTATCAGGAGTGGTCAGTAGCGGTCAGCAGAGTCCAGCGGAGGCAGGCAGAAGTCAATAGTAATCGTTATACGTTGTCAGAAATATAAGCGGTGGTCAGCAGAGGCCAGCAGAGGCTGGGAGAGGGTAACAGTAGTCAGTCGTAATCGTTATACGTTGTCAGAAATTCCAGGAGTGGTCAGGAGTGGTCAGCAGCGGTCAGCAGTGGTCAGCAGAGGCCAGTGGAGACCTGTTGACGGGAGGTCGGATATTAGTTCAAGAGCGAGAAAGGAAGTGTGAGCCTTTCTCTCTCGACTCCCACGAGGCGGTCCGAAATTACTTGAGACAACTTCGGAGAATCGAGAAAGAGGGCATGCGTCATTTTGCCTTTGTCGGGTTTCCGAAACTCCACGAGCTCACGTACGCGTGATCTGACATAGTGTGAGAGAGCACCTTCGGTGCCTTTCTGGCATCTATGCACTGTATGCGAGTATGCAACTGACAGACGCTCTGTACGTTCGTATTCGACAACGATGAGTCACGTTTGATATTTCTGCAGTTTTGTGCGGAGGGCCGCCTTTTTAACTATTATCTTTCACGTATCACGTGGAGTTAAATACTGATATTTGAACGCCTATATCAGTTAGATGACGGCGGTACGCCGTGTGTTAACAGGTCATGGGGGCCTGTTTCGGCCGCTGCATTTCCAAAGTTACAGACTCCTTGTCGTACAGGTTAGACATATCCCAATTGTTTTGAGATATGGGTTTCCCAAGAAATTCTGTATTCGTATTCACGCATTAGACTCCTGCTATTCCTAGAAATTTCACGTAACATATTTATGCTTTCTCCGCGTTATATGTACGTCTTTTGTTTTCTGACGCTGAACACCTTTAAATTTAAGGTTTTACCAAAGGCACACCAGTATGTCTTTCCAAGGAGACGAACAAGTTGAGGTATATAAAATTTTATCGTACGAACAATGACATCAGTAACAAATAAAATGTCTTACAGCTCGTAATAATAATATACAGAGGATGATTTTTGAAGAAGACTTGGTGCAATTATTCATAAATCTTTGAGAATATGTTTAAAAACTGATTGTACAGATAATATGTAAAGATAATCACATTGGTCCTTTCTAAAAAATCATTCCATGTAATTTTTTGTTTATGAATGTAGTGAAAGGATAATTAGAACTTACTAATTTCTTTGTAGTTTATGGAGGGCAAAGGAGATGCAGACCAATCTAGAGGATCAAAAACGTAAGGAATTGAGTTGAGCTTTAGGGCAGTGTTTCACTTTTTTTATTGTATTAATTATACGCTTCATTGTTATGCTTCCTGGATAGCCTGTTATCGTTTCTCTCCTTAAATCGATTCAAGGTAAATGGATTAGATTATCAGGATTTTTATATATTTTATTGCGAATAGTAGGTCTATCTGCATAATGTAAATTATTATCAATTGCAATACCACTTCCAAGATTTCTTGTTGGTACAGTTAACTACAGTAGTGCCTACTTAATTGACCGCATTTTTGCCCACTTAAGTGTCCGCGGTTATCCCCACCAATTCTTGGAAGCCAAACGGCTTCGAACATCGAGCGTGTTGAGCGTAACTTAACGCTGGTCGTTATCGATACATTGTATATATGGTTTCGGGTGCCAGCTATTGTATCTCACTCGCACTTATCCTCTTTCCTTATCTCCGTTCAATTCTGAGAACTAACCATGCCCACTTAAACGACCGCGGCCGGTCCCGAGCACGGACACTTAAATGGGCACTACTGTATATTGCATAAAATTCATGTAATCTTTACGACAATTGTATTCAGCAATTGTACTTGTAATGTATTTGTAGAAGAAACATGGAGTTCCTGTAACATTGGAATTGTTGGAAGATGGGGGTTGGTCAAAGGGTACTAATAAATATGCCAGATTAAAGTCTAGGAACAATGCTTCTACAAGGTATGATGCTTACCTCGAGTAACGTGATATGTTTATAAATATCAACTCTGTAATACGTAAAACACGTTGAAATAATTTTTTAGTTCTGGGTTGGATACACCGCTTCAAGTTCTTGATGCAAGGACATTAATGAAACAACAAGCATGTGTTTCCTCTACTCCCGGGTCTTCGTTAGATCTAGAGTGGGAACACGAAGGTAATTAGTTTAAAACTACGTTTTACGAACATAAAGCGAACGCGATACAAAAGTATTAACTTTTTAGGATTACCTGTACCAGTCGTGGATGATGAAATTGCGGAGAGTAACGATGGTTCTATGACTCAAACGTCGGTCAACAATAGTCAGCCCTCTAGTTTGACAGCATCTCCTTGGTCTAGGGTGTCTACACCAAATAGTTTAGAATGGGATCCGGTTGAAGCAGATATGGTATGTGTTGATTTAGAGACTGAACAGTTATTGACTGAGATAGAAAGATTAACAGATAGAGCATTACAAGAGACAGGTGAATGGACTAGTACTAGCTGATAAATAATGTATTTACAATTAACAGGATTGTTTGTATTTTTGTATTATAAAGAAGGGGTACACAACGGAATTAAAAGAGTATGAAATACTTTTAGAAGACAAAGAAAAAGATTCTACTGTTTCAATATTTGTATTGTTGAAACAATATGAAGATATATTTATATTGTTTCAAAAAATATATACATACGTGTATAACTTAGCATAATTAACATTTTAATAGGAAGGTATATTATTGAGAATACCTTTCATCAATTTATTATAGAAGAAAATGCCAATGATTCAAACGAAGAATTTTTTATATTATAACATATGTATATAAGTCTTACACAAGTAAAAAACGGATATACTTTTGTTACTCAGTTCTGAACGAAACATTTGCAATGTTACACATTTTTAAACAGTTTCTTTCTCTTAATGCATTTTTTATTCTACCCTAATTATGTCCTTTCAAAGTATTTTACGAAAAATTTTTATTCTTAACTATCTACATTCTCATTTTATATAACTTCCGCGGGACAATAACTTTCTTCCTATTAATAATCATTATGTTACATTTTAAAAGAACTAAATTTGTCATCTTATTCCAGAAGTTTATACTTTCCTCCAAGATTACAAGTTTAATATTAAAATTTATGTACTTTGAAAGACACTGATCTCATCTTCTTTTGTACAAACATTAATTCATAGTATTATAACGTATTATTTTAACCTTTTGAAGCACCTAAATAACGCATATATAATAAAATTTCTTTCACACATTTTTTTATTTTTTCTTAATGGATAGATTTTCCATGAAAATAGTCTAAAGAAATTTTATATAAATGGCCAATTGTGCTTCAAACGGTTAGATACATGCATATCATGTACGCGACAGTATAAATTCTTATGTTTGTAAACTCTACTGTTCACGATTTAACTTAGATAGGAAAAAAAGTTAAAAGAAAAAAAAAAAAAAAAAAAAAAAATTAATTAAAATGCATCAGGTGCTATCAATGCAATATATTTTTTGCAAACGGAATTTTAAAAAAGCGGCTTCTTTTGGGGAAAAATTTCTTTCAGAGCTTAGTATATCTTAAATTAATTGTATTTTATAAAAAGAAAGATTATCATATAGTCTATTTGTAAATCTAGTCACAGTGAAATCTCTCGAATCTCTGGAAGATTTAAACAAGGAAGCAAACAGAACACGAGGTGGTGCTGGTGTAATGTTAATGTTAATACATATTTGAGTGTACAAAACATGTTTCTACTGTGGTTAAATTATTACGAGGTAATTAGGTTACAAGTTTAGATAGAGACTGTCGATTAATGAAGTAAATGAATTTTAAGACCGAGGTAGGCTGCCTTACAATAGATACAAAAAAAAAAGAAAAAAAAAATATGAAATTCATAACTGCTAACATGCTATTTGAAACTTTGATTGCATTACATTCGCGGGTATGCTCCGTTATAATTGCATAATTAAATTTAAGATTATTACCTTATGAATAATTTTCGAGTGAATCAAAATTTATGCGGCAATAGCGTAGGTAATAAATGATAATAAAGATAATAATAATGGTGTAGCATGTTAATAACGCCGTGCCATAGCTACGTATACAATTTATAGATTCCGTCTATTGTCGTCGTTTATTTTACACTCCGAAAATTCATTCACATCTGTCGGAAATACTAAATGCCGAAACATTAAATTTTAATTGCATGATAAACGCACAGAAATATTAGTTGTGCAAAACGTATGTGGCTTGACATTATAATACCTATGTTACTAATTTAAGTATGAAACGTGTCCTGTACGTACATAAATAGTTTCATGTGTATTCTTCAGTTTGAAAATAATGAAAAAGGTGCTTGAAACGACAACAACAAAAAATTATAAAACGCTTGGAATCTGTCTCTATATCAAAGATAAAAGATGGATACAATATTTATACAACAGTCAAGTAATGTTGACACCAATGTCATAGTTCTGGTTGGAAATTTATCAACTTTAATCTTAAAATGCCTTGTTCTTTAAATTTTTTTGCCAATCTTGTTGTTATATATTTCATTTCTTTGTTTTTATTTATTTCGATTTAATAGCATATAAAATAAAGTATTTAAATTGATTGTCACATATTTATTTAATAAATATTTATGCTAAAGGCGTTTATTCGAGAATTTTAAGTGCTCTGAAATAATAGGGACCAAAAGTGTTTTCAGTATTAAGTCTCCTCATGGCTACTACTTTGTACCACAATGATTATTTTGCATAAGTTACATTTATGTATCTAACTTTGCTCGATTAACCAGCTACTTTTAATTAATTATAGGGCTGATTTTTATAATCGATTCGATGTATTAATGGCATTATATGGATAATTAAATTGTAAGGATAATT
Source organism: Colletes latitarsis (assembly GCF_051014445.1). NCBI lineage: Eukaryota > Metazoa > Arthropoda > Insecta > Hymenoptera > Colletidae > Colletes > Colletes latitarsis. Next base: position 32,250,071 of record NC_135142.1, on the reverse strand, counting down.
TTAAATTATTGTATCAATCTTGAAATTGTAAACAAAATTTATCATTGTTGGCTTTAAAAATATCTTTATCTGCGCCTAGCATTAATAATCTAAATAATATTGTTTATATTTTATGTACAGACGTTCATTGTCATTGTCAATTTGCAATATGTAAAAAGTGAACACTATACATTATTTGCTTACGTATTAAACACAGATATTATCATTGTACCAGTTATCCCTTTATTTAGTAACAATTTTATATACGATCACGGTAATAAATTTCATTAGTATTATTAAATAATAATGATATAACGCACCTTGCGACGTACAGATTTTTATCTATGATTCAGTTCACTAACGGACATTCTAGAAATATATCGATCTATCGTTTGATCGACTTTTAACGAGTATAAAGTTGAACGTGAAAGTGATAACATTATTATACATGTATTAATACTAATATGTTTTAATAAACAGTTGCTTTATTACATTTCTACATGCGTGTAAAAAGCAATAGAAAAAATAATTGTACTTTCTACATACGTGAATGCTCTTTGTATGTTTGATTAACACCATGTGAATTGTAAGTGTGTGTAGGTTAATAGAACATTGCACACAGGTGTAATGAGATTGGTTTCATATGGTCTCGTGGTAATGATACAAAGTTTTAATTAATTAGTGACAATATTTTTTTACGTCGATGGTGCAATCGTTTCTTCCTAACCTTTGTTCAAACTTGAGTACAAATCAAAATTTAATATACTAGATCACAGTGGTTTAGGTGCTTCCATTTAAGTACATACATATGCATTTATATTAATGTACCTTTTTAATTACGAGATTAAACATTCCGTAAATATTGTTTTAATTCAACGTACAGAATACATTTAAAAAATATTGTTTGCGACGAAAGAATTTATTAGTTTATGTTAATAAAATTAGTGGTATTATGTTTGTATTGCAATTACACACGGGTTTTTTACACTGGTGTATATTTTACTTTTCATGTGCACAATTTTGTGAAATACAACATAATGAATTGATCATGTAACTTATATTAAATTTTTACGTTATATACAGTTCTATTATAAGAATTATCTATAATTACATAAACGATTAGAGAAAAAATACGCGAGTATTTTAAGACCATAGCAACATAAAATTAAAACATATTTTGACAAAAGCTAATACTTTGTTATGTTATGAAATAAATTTTGCTACATATTTGGCAGTTTTTACAAATATAGTTGATGTTTGTGAAAGTAATATGATTTTTTGTTATTTTGGGTTAATTGATATGGAACTATAAAATAATAATTATTATAAAAGTAATTGAATACAAATGAAGTACATATACATATATATATGATAAATGCAAGCAGTAACATTTATAATACTAAAGATTAACAGCGTAAGTATACATATAATATAATATATAAAAAGAAAAGAAAAGAAAAGAAAAAAAAAACAATCTCAAAGACTAGTAAATACAGCCGATGAAAAATAATAACAATGCAATTAAGATTTTGAATTTACATTGTTTCCAAGTAACAAAAACAATTTTTACAGTAAAATGAATATCCTCTGTAGGATCAAGGTAGATATGTACTAAAGTGGATATATCAGTGCAGTCATATCTCTGCCATATATTGTATTTTTATGGAAACCAGATTATTGATAGGGTGTATAAATCTGTTGTTTTTCTCTATGTTTAAAAAAGCTATCCGTAAAATGTGTTACATTTAGATTAATTTAAACAAGAAACAGTCGTCTCAAAACAAGTAGAATTATCGCTGACACCAAGGAGGCAATAAGAATGTTCCAGAATAAGTCGTTAGAAAATGACATTGTCTCTATTTGTTGGTTTAGTATTATGTCTGATTGTTGCCGATCTTGATTTTCAGTACAAGTTGTATCAATGGTCATACGTCGCCTCAATTCATCGACTGAAATACTGTCTTCGTTATCCATGAAAAATGTCTCGGATGTCGGTGAATCGTCGGCCTGAAAATATGATTTCTTGAACAGCCTTACACGTCATAATTACTCAAATTTACGGCTATTACGGTCACTATACTTTTTACATTATCATTCTGATACCTTCACTGAATTCGATTATAAAATTACCTTTAAGGCAATCGTATTCAACATAGTTTGTTCCTCTTCTGTGATGGGTTTTTTGACTGTAGTTTTGGATAATAAGTTGACAACCTTTCCACAAGTGTCACACTGCCAATTCAATGATCTACAACGAAAGAATCTTTTTCAGAGACTGTACAATTTACAACTTATATAAATTACTTTTTTGCTAGTTTCTGCCTTTCTTCTTTACTATAATCTAAAGAACCAATTGTCCCGTTTCCTGGTGTTGGCATGAAAGCAATCAAGGCCAACAGAGCTGTTCTAATACTCCAAGAGGGCTGCCATGTTTCAGGATGATGTCCAGAAATGCTCAGGCATATCTTTGTGTTGATTTCAAATCGACCATTTGGCTGGAAAAATGATATATATTTGCAAATTTTCTTAATGCAAATGCAAATGCAAATGCAAAAGTAGACGTTTATCTGGCATTACGCTAGGTTATTGAAAAACAGATATTAAAATACGTTTGAAGTTATAATCACTTACTGTTAACAATATAATATTTGGGGGTTTCATAGGATATTCTGGAGGCAACAAGATTCTGCCATGATAAACACCACCTTCAAAATCTGTGGAAGGTGGTCCTTGTACTGTAAAATGCCATTCAAACAGATTGTCCTCCAATGGTGATGCATAATATTCCTCGGTTGCCTCATAAAGCTCCTGAGCCTCTCTCATTAATCTTTTTACAGCTAGAATTTTGTTAAATGACATTGGGCCATTGATACAAGTCTAACATAACATTGTTTGCAGCAATAAAAGGCAATTATCAAATTAGAATTAATATTTTTGATTAACTATAAGCGATTGATTTATTTAAACGTTACATATTGGAAGAGAACGCTTGGAGATATGTAGTGCGAGATAATGTATACTTAACGTTCAAAGATAACGGTTTTCAATAAATGGAAAAGAAGGAAAACTCGTAAAAAGATTGCAAGTGTACTGTGTGTTGTTGGCGGAATCCTGGCATGATCGAACATATAGAATTTCGTTTTCTGGGACTGACTTACCGGGACTTTTCGCGTTGTACTTTCCCTCGAATGACATTTTCGGGAGCGTGTCGGTCGAGGTTAAAAACTGGAATAAAAATAGTACTCGAGCTGAGTGCTATCGCTTTGTCATACGGCCTCGATGTACCGTCGTAGCCAATCGTAGTGCATTCTTCACATTTTTCTTCGTTGCATCCTGACCATCGGAAAAGGAATAGTTGCACAGCGTAACGACGTTTAAATTGATTGAAGTTAATTTTGACGTGGCCTAATAGGTGCGGCGTTATAAGTTTGCACAAAAAATAACGTGAAAATGGCCGCGCTTATCGCGTGCTCGCGCCCGCGCGTATAGGTCAGTTCGGTCCCTTAAAGTTTGTTCGTAAATGCGTACAGATATGGTCGATGTCTACAGAATTTTCCAAAACGGGTCAACGATGGATGTCATCGTTCAACGAGATGCTATTAAGCGGTCACATTGATCACGTACATCCATATTTTACAGTTCGTCTTTCGCGTTCGATCTGTGCTCCGAGATTTCTTGTCCAAATTTTTAACACTCGAATATTCGTATAGCAAGTTAAATGCTTGGAAAATATACAGCGACGAAAAAGTTGTTGTTTTTACACGAGAATGAAATTTGGTCAATTTAATTTCATTAATAATTTCCTCGAAATATAATTACACGCGATCAAAGTAGAATTCTTAATCTTCAAAGCATTTTTCTGCATGCAAATGAAAGATATTTATTATATGGTACAAATATCGGTTTGCAACAGTCTTCGAACAATTAAGAATAAGACGAATAATAAAGGCTATATTCCGTGGAGTAATTCTTTTATTTAGATTTTAAGATATTTTCAATTCTTTCCGTCGGATGCTCGATTGGATCGAGACCTAGATACCGGGAAAATGTTATCATATTGTAAATAAGCCATTGTTGGACCAAAATTGAGTTATGCTTGGAGTCGTTGACTCGATAAACGTTCTAGTAAATAAAAATTTCAAATTTTTCGTAACTAGTTTTTAAATTATCTTTAGGTACATTCAGATAAACAAATTTATCCATAGTACTATCGATTATATGTATATACAAATTGCCCATCCTCTTTGCACCTCTTTTCTTGTTTTGGTTTTAGATTTGCTAAGAAAAGAAAATGTTGTTTAGGAATCCATTTCTACACGAAGGTGACTATATCTTTCCATACGAATTATGAACTTTGCTACTTGTAAAACTTTGTTGTCATTGCATTAAATGTAGGTTAAGTATGCGAATTTAATGAAAATATAATTGACTATATTGAATTTTAACGATATGATAATTGAATGTCATTATCTCTGAGCTGGCGATTACGTACAATCGAATCAGTGTTCTTGAGGTTGTAGCAATTAACATGAAACGACAAGATGGTACTCGTGCGATCAAGTTATTCGACGAATGTTAGGTTTCGCTTGATCTGCAAGATCCAATTACAGGTAGTACACATAGAGAGACAGACAACCGCGGGAAATTAATACCACAGTCGATTACATAAAGCATGCTTCCGCAAGTTGATTGTTCATTATCAATAGTATGCAATTAAGTGATTTCTAGAGAATTCTCGCGTATACTAGCACTAAATTCCGAACAAAAGTATGACGTTTAGTCATACACGAGTACGTTCCTCTTAATGGAGGTGTAGAAACTTAATTTGGGAATCATTTCAAAAATTTTTTTCTCAAACGATCAAAGGACGGAAAGAAACGTGCATGTTCGTGGAAATTATAGACTTTATTTTTAGAATATTCTGAATATCATAAAACAACGTAAACATTCACAACAAATGGGAATAGGGTGTTATTTATAATAGTAATAATAATAATAATGTCATTACGTTATCGTAATAATTAATTGTTATGAATATGTCGTCATGACGTATTTATAATTATGTATAAGTAAGATCTTTTATTTAATTTTAGCAATTATCCACCTGTATCTTCATCGTTTTACTGATAATAATAATAATAATAATAATAATAATAATAATAATAATAATAATAATAATAATAGTGGTGGCCGTATGTAATAATAATGATAATAATCTTAATGGCAATAATAATAATAATAATAATAATAATAATAATAATGATGATGATGATGATGATGATGATAGTAATGATAATAATAATCGTAATGTTTCTATACGTATGTTTGTCACGTATATGTATATATAAACAAATATAATTATGTTTATCTCGTAAGAAGGGATAGAGTTCACAATGGCGCTAAACAATGTATGCAATGCAGTTTCGCTTTCATTTTTTGTAGTTGTTGTCGTCGTTTCCTTTCGTTAGAAATAATCTCATTTCGATAAAGTCGTACAGTCGAAGATCTTAAGAGTAAGATTTCTCGTAATAGTAAATAGATAAATAGTAAACGTGCGTATGTACAGTTTTATCGTTGAATGCCATTCTTCGAATGCCGCAAATATGAGTTCGATTACGGTTCATGCAGTGTTTTTTGTGCACGTCCGACGGATACACCTCACGATCGTGTTCGATTTTCAATAATTCTGACGATCCTCGTCGACGGGAAGTAATAAATATGCCATGCTTTATTAATCGAGTTACGCACTCTTCCGAAAACCAAATAGATCGAGGGTATGTACATTTAATCCCGTATTAAATGTTCGTTCAAATTCAATAAAAAATATTAAATATTCTGTTACATTTAATCAACGGTCCGTTTTCCAGAGTTTTTCTTTCAACGAGTGCTATCGATGCTAAAAAGATCGTTCACGGGAGTACACGTAAGGACCTTATAATACCGACAATCGTTTCAATGCTTCTGTACTTGGGGCTCCAAGTGTTCGTGCGAAGCAGACCTGGGTAAATTTCATTCCAAACGAAAATAAGAAATAACTACTTGAAATAACATTTCAATTTCGTTTCTTGGAATAACCGAAACATCGACATATTCGAGGTAATAGGTGCCTCGAGTAAGCTCCGAAATAACAGTGTTCTCGTTTACGTAACGCATCAATTACTCGTTTGTTTAAAAATTTATTCACAATATCGACGAGTTAATAAGTAGCATTAAACCGTACGTACAATGGTTTCTTATTATCCTCGACCGTACGCGAGAAAAGTTTGCTCGGCAACCTATTGTACATTTACGACAAAGATTATTTATTCGATGTTATTTCGTGAGATAATATAGCTTGATTGTATTTAAACAATGAAACAAGACATGTTATTTGAAATAGTATTCCAGAAGTACTCAGGTCCGGTAGGAAGGAACTTTTTTTTTGAATTCAGTATTCATTGACTTTATTTGTCGTTTCGTGAACAAGTGTATCCGTCGAACGATCTACGCGTAAAACTGACAAGAGAAACGAAGTCTAAGGCTACGGTTTCCTTGGAAAAAATTGGTTAAAAATCTCCTTGCTCGGCCGACGTTCTGCCACGATACATTCCTCGCCATCGATTCGCCCACGCTTTCGTTAACTTCTTTCGTTTCCGTTGTGTCCTCCTAATTAACGTCTTTGCTAGCGTCGGATTAATGTGACCAGGCGCGTTCTGGAATCGATGTATCTGTCCTGCGCGAATACTTTCTCCAGATAGTTGTATTAGAAATATTTGACAATTGGACAGATACATACGGAAGTAAGAAAACCTTTTCCGAAATACCAATACCAAGACGTAAGATAATCGCACCAGTAGTCGATACAGTGCGTCAGTAATGGACAATTAATCGGTATTAGCAGCGTTGCTTTTCTCAAACTGCAGTACCGCAGTACTTTGTTCTTCGACTTTTTCGAAACGCGAAAGTTTGAATAACGATATCGTCGTTAGAAACGCTAGAGAGTGTCAAGTGTGCTAAGCAACCGTTTGATATTTCCCTTTCTCGTCTAATAGATTGAACAAGTGTCGAGAACATTGCCAGATGCGAGAAATTGGCTCGTCAAAGTGTTAATTACACAGCCGCTGGCTCGTATTTGAGTCGAAGGTCGTTCCGGTTGAAAAAACATGAACATTGGGTGGAAATAATTCCGTTGCAAGTAAGTATCCCTAACGCAGATTGATGGTCGAAGCGTGGCAATACCGTACTAGCGAATGTCGATGCATTGGACTCAAGATGGTCGCTGTCTTCTCTCTCGGCTCTTTTCCCAAGCGTCTACCATCGAAACTAAAAAGTTGCCAACTACTGAAACGATTCTTAGGATCAGGAAGAAATTAGACAATATTTTTCAATCGCATTTTTATATTATCTTAACCACACAATAAGATAAAGAACTTTGATCGTTTTGATATGTCCATCCATTCGGAGGCAAAGAGAATGCAATGACTTTCTTATGGGGGTGGGTGTAGGGAAGGGGGGCCGGAAAAAAAGTTTTTATCCATTACTGGTGCTCGTACCTTACTTTTGATTACTTTTTCTTTCGTTGAGGGGGCACGTTTCCGTTCTCGTTGTGCCGAAATTGGGAGTTTCGAAAAATCTCTGGTCACACTATGGAAGGCGGTTTTCATTGCACACGCGGGTAACGAAAGAGCCCACGACGCTCTAGCGCTCTCCATTTCTTCTTCTCGTTTCAAATTTTTTTTTTTTCGTTTTGCAATTCGATATGTACATACGATTACCGATATAAATGTATGGCGGATCACAAATCGCGGATAGCAAGCAGTCAATGACATTTAACGATAATTACAAAACAATGCCGACGATATGGTATATAAATATACACACACATGCGTATGGTTAGCGAAGGCACACGATAATCGGTAGCAACAGGTACATAAAAGTGGTTTTCTCGGATCGATTCGATCGATCGTCGTCCCTCCGTCTGTGTTTTTGTTCGCAGAAATTTTTTAATTGTGCGCTTCGTAGAACAGTGACGTAAATATCTCATCGTCGATCAGCATCTTTAGCCAATCGTTTGGCCCGAATATTCCATCTGGTGTATTATATACAAGAATTATGCCCCGAGAGAGAAGATACTGGATATTCGAGGTCGCTTCCCCTATTGTGAATCGCTCTTTCAAGGAACAGAAGATGGAATAGAGGGGAACGGAGGGGGACAGTCGTTTGGTGACCTAAAGTAGCCAATGTGTCTGTCTCGCGTGAACTCGACGGTCGATCGATCGATCGATCGAATTCGTCGGTGAAACGCAACGAACGCATTCATGCGGCAAAAACATTCTCTCGAAATTGCAAAGCCACGGAGAATCGTAAGATCGTTCGTATTCGTCCGACGACGGGAGTTCCCTCCTCTCGAGAGAAGATTACTTTCAAAATTTCACGGCAGAAGCTCCCGTCGTACGTACATACGTTCATTTCTATACACATTGTACCATATGCAGGGTGTTCAGCCAACCCTGGGAAAAATTTTAATGCGGGATTCTAGAGGCCAAAATAAGACGAAAATTAAGGATACTAATTTGTTGATTGAGGCTTCGTTAAAAAGTTATAGAAACATTTCCGGCCACACGGTATATTGTCAGTAAAGAATTTTTTTCTCGAAAGTGGATAGGATTTTGGGGGTATATCTATTTATTTAAAGTTATTATTGGCCTCTAGAATCTCCCATTAAAATTTTTCCCAGGGATGGCCAAACACCCTGTATATCGTACGTATAATTTGTTTGTGGTCTCGTGTGTGCCTTATTGTGTACGTTCGCTTCCCCGCGCGTGTGTTGTATACGTATATATATAGATGAGAATGCACGCAACTTAACTCGGTATGTATACCTACTATATGCGTATATACATGTATATGTATAACCGCCTATAAGATGTCGCAAAAATTCTGTTCCGGGAACGCGCGCCATTTTCTATCGAGTCGTACGCGCCGACCGTCGAGTATTGCTTGTCGATTAATCGAAAGATTATAAAGGGTATTGAGATCCTTGATTCTCAGAGTTTCGGTGAATGGAATCCTCGGGGGGTTAAAAAAGTTATTAAAACATACAAATATAAAAGAAGTCTTTACAAGTTCGAACATTATAAATTTCGGTGCCGTTGGTCGTCGATTCGTATCGACAACTTGCTACAATGCTCTATCAGTACAAGTTAATATTTTGTAAATTCTACAAACTATTCTCGCGCGGGACATTTTTGGTACGATTGATACACAGCATCGAACGAAAGTATTGGCTCAGAATAGTCCTTAGGATATAAATGCTTATGATCGATCGTGAAAAGTGTTCTTTGTAAACCTTATTTTATAATATTCTAGACTACTTTATAGGAGGGTAAAACAGATAAACTCATTGAAACGTGTAATTACATAAAAAGAATGTTTGGGAATCCTCACTATAAAGTTCAAATAGGAATCCAATCGACTTTATTATAAGCATTTGTGACCTAAAAAGTCATGCTGTACCGACGCTTTCGTCCAATCCCGTACAATTCCTCGAGAATCGATAATAGAATTCAAGTTCCCTCCGATTTAATTCTCATCGAAAGTCTAGGCGTCGCATCGTAGACGCGTACGACCTCGGGTGGTGGCGTCACAAATCGCGGGACAACATCGGACAGAAATATAAAGTGATACAAAGAGAGATAGAGAAAAAGAGTGCGTGTCTGAAAAATGTAGATAAAATGGTAAAATCCTCAATAGCCGTTCTTGTTCGCATCACGGAGGGACAAAGTATCTCGAACGAGTTTCGTAACAATCTAAGAAATCGCTAGTCCACCGTCGCTGCCCGATATTCCCGATCGATCGAGTTCTAATCGAAACGCCGCGTGCATAATTATTTTACGCGGTAGCGTTGGATCGCGTTACATCGCGATCTAGGGACTTTACGCGCGTAGAAATCGGTTATTCCCCTACCCTTCTACCGGGAAAACCATCACGCGTCGTTTCATTTACTCACCGCGTTATAAAAACGGAACGTTTTCGTTCGTGAATAAGTTACTAGCTTCGTAGATGTTTTTACGATCGGTAGTAGAAGGAGAAGCGTGTCGTCCTCGCGGTCGATGTGTTTTAAACGTTTTCAACGCGACGTACATCACCTAGCCGCGTAACGTAATCGTGCACGTTCGATCGCGTGTTTAAGTTACACATTAACGCACGTTGTCGTTACTATACCCGTACTTTTCTTTCTTTCTCGTGCACGATAAAGACTCGATAAGCGCGGAGAAGGAATCGATACGGGAATCGAGACAGACGTTTTCGGTGGACGCGCACGTAAGTCTAAGAGAAAGGCTTTGGGGGTTCACCCCAATCGTAAGCTTAACGATATACACGCTTCTACATTATAATACAGTTCTCGTTTCCTCCGGGGCGAACTTTGCGTCGCCGAATGCGATGCAACGCTTTTGGATATCGGTTCGATACTATCGAATCGTTCGAGAACAGAGACGGACAAAGTCTCATTCTAATATTAGACGACGAATAAAAAAACACCTTGAACCGAATCCAACAGTTATCGAGGGCCAGCTTTTTCGTTAGCCTTTAACGCGATATATAATTTCATTTTACAAATTAGACTGCAATTTTTATCGAACGAATACCGGAAGTGGTTTTATCTTCTGCTCGTTACCCGACATTTTTTAATCTAGATGATAAATTTGTCCGTCTCTGCGCGGAAATAAGTAAGAAGAATCGAGAGGTTCGTTGGATTTCGCGCGTTCATTTTTTATCAATGGAATTTTAGTTCGTTCGAAGCATCGATCGCGTCGGCATAGAACACATGGATCTGTCGTTACGAAAAGGGGAACGGTACGCGTGTAACGAAAGACGAGCGTGTCGTCCATTTTTTTTTTTTTTTTAAAACGTTCCATTTTCAGTACATACGCCTTCGATGGTAAAAGGACACGAGCTTCGAGGACGATCCTGTATCCTGAAAGACGTTTCTCTTTCCGTTGATAACCAAAAGAAAAAAATAATTGTAATCGACGATACACACGCGATACAAAATTCTACGATTATAATCGCGTTCGTTCCTATCGCAACGAAGGCAACAATTGCACTTCGCCCCAGAAAGATCGATGCAAACGACCAGCACTGATATTTCGTTACAGGATCGATCCTTTCCACGGATCGATAACGATCCGACACGCGAACGAGCTCGTTAATGATCCACGACGATTCGAGCCCGGTCGATAAGGTTCCCAAATGACTTACCGACGATCGATCATGATTTTTCACCTATCTAAAGAGATTCTACAACACGATATATGTAGGATCAAGACACACGCACAAATATGTACAATGTTAAGAGGCGGCTGCATAAAAACGTACGCTGGGACACGGTTCGCGTTCAGGAAATCGTATTAACGTCTGTCCTTCTGTTTTCTTTTCCATTACCTTATCGCAGAGTCGAGCAAAAGTTTGATTCGTATAATGCATAACCAATAAGACCGTGTATAGTATAGCAATTTATTCGATCAAACAGTTAAATTTTTATCCGTTCGTTGTGAAATATTTTATTCTACGATTGAAATTTTTATTTGTATTATTCGTTACTCGAAGTTTGTACGTGCATAAAAATTTTGCCCGTTTCTGCGTATGCGAAACAAAAGATCATAATGGCGAAGATGATAACGATCGCGGTCTAGCGTCTGTTTCTTTTCGACTGTTCGTCAGTGATTCGAGTACTACGATTCGCGTTTTCGAAACAACGATAATTGGCGTACGTTTCAGTCGGCCTGTACATCCCTTCTCGTCTTGTAAATTCTATTACGAGCATCATTACAATGCAAAATGGAGGTCGATCTCATCGACGAAGATTAGTACGCTTCGATGTACAGGAAAACTTCTTATAGAAATAAATTGCTCTTGGAAATTATGGACCAGGCATGTCAAACATGTTTCTTTTATTATTATTATTTTTTCTTTTATAATATTAGACATATCTTGGTTTTCGAGTTTGGCAAAAACAAATATTTAAATACAATGTACTTGATGGATTCACATTTCTAGTTTGAGGTAAGAAAAATTATTAAAGTGATGTCGCAATAAAAGAAAACATTGTTAAGATGATTGTTTTGTGAACGATTAATATTTTTAACGTGTATGTACATATTACACCTTAAATACAAATTAATTTAATTTTGATGTTTTGCTATCTGTAAATACTTTGAACAAAATGGAATAATGTTATTTAAAACTGCAAATGTTTTTTTAGACAAAAAGGAGTTTGACATGCCTGTTACAGCGCCGAATGTCAAGTTTCGTCATTTTTGGCGAACCTCACGCGAGAAATAAAAATTTGCAACGCGCAAATGTTGTTCGCGTTTAATACTTTTTGAATTTATTATGCGAACCGCGCGTCGTAAAATAGGCGAAGCAGAGTCACGTGGTTGATAAACGAAGAAAGAAACAATGATATTCGAGTTTCTACAGTAGAAGACATGCGACAATCCCGATTACGTCCTGAATCACCATTATCGTGTCGCCGTCGTCGTAACGCAGCTGAAACGACCATCACAATAGTGAACAGTGGTAAAAGATAGTACGCGTAATTGTATTATCCGTACCCACGGTTCTCGTCGCGCACCGAAAACTCACTCACGCACTTACGTACTTTGTTTTTCATTTTCTTGTTTTACTCGCGTTCGATAGTGACGATGTGACAATAGTAAATAGCATCGGTAAACGCCGTTAATGGTAACGATATTAATCGAATAGGAATAATAATAATAATGATAATAACAACGATAATAATTAATAATAAAATACTTAAGAATAACCGTTATCTCACGATGACCATAATAATAATAATAATAATAATAACAACAATAATAATAATAATAATAATAATGATAATAATAGTAATAATGATAATAGTTAATTAACACTATATTATATATATTTATATATTTATAATATGTATTATTTATAGATGTATATTATATTATGTATTTCATTATTATTTAACACATTCTTTTGTACAAGTAAATCAATTAAGAATAAGTACAACTTGGTAGCAAAGAGAGATAGAATTATTATTCACTGTATATCTTTATCATAGTGAGAAGAGAGAGATATATATATATATATATATAATATTTTTTTTTGTGTATATATATATCTTATTTAATTCATTTCATTTTATAATAATATTCTTTCATTATCTTTATTATGTTTCAGACCGTAATTCTTACACTGCCGCCGATGATGGCTGACGGAAGTGGCCTTTGACTACCTCCTATTTTCATTTTCTTTTCTTTTTTATTTCTCGCGCGTGGTTTTTCCTCCCGTTTCCCGTTTAACTGTTACCTCCACGTGGTCTTTTTTTCTTTTCTTTTGTAACCCCACCCAACCCCTCTGAGTCCGTGACATTCCCAATTCCGACTTCCGCGCTAATGTGCGTCCATCGTCGCGAATCCCCGTCGCGCCCACTTCCGCTGTTCATCGATTCTTAAGAGAGAGGAGGTAGAAAAAACAGCGAAAACGACGAGAAAGGCCCGCGACGCGATCGCGGCGCCATTTTATTACTAGAAATATTACACGATAAGCAGCGAGGCGGACTCTCGATTTACGATCGTCCGTCGAGACGCGCCGTCGCCGTGGAAATCGACACGCCGGAAACGCGACGATGAACGGAGGCAACGCGAAAACAAACGCGGTAGTTTCCGGGATGGGGTGGACGCCGCGAGATATTCGGGGTAAAAATATACATAGACGCGCGAGTAAACAAACTCGGCGGAACAAAGTAAACGCGCGTTACGGAGGATCTTAGACATTAGAACGCTGTAAAAAACGCGGGAAAACACAGCAACCACTTGCAGGTTGCAATTTCGTCTGAACCTGCTCGTTGCAACCTGCGAAGGAGGTACAGTGGAACGTAGGTACACGTAGGGGACAAATAGTTCTTTGGAGAAAGGGCGTATGGTACGCTCTGACACATTTTTTTATTTTTAAAAATAAATAATAACCCACTGAGGAGAACGTGATTCGTTAACTACAATTCCACAGTAAAATGGAGTTAATATACGCCCTTTCTCCAAGAAACTATTCGCTTAATATTCGATCGTGACTCTTGCATCATATGGCGACTTGTAACTTGGTTGCAATCTGCGAGGGAATACTGCATACATAGTCGAACTCGATTGTAACGATCAACAAAATTTCCTTGTTAAACCTACTACTCACTGATTAGCGGTGAGTTAGGTTCGTCGTTCAAATTGTCAAGAACTCGTTAAAGACACAGATTCAAGAAAAGTCAATATCGGGAGAAAGAATATATTTACACGTGGGCATATTATTTGTATTATTAATATGCTTGTTTAAACTACGATACGTTTAATATTAAACACGATCAATACCTTTCGTAATTAAGAAGAATATTAGTAATAAATATGATGTAAATTAGTCTTTTTATTTGCGAGATTCCTCTCAAGATGTCACGAGTTTCCCCGAACACTGTAAAAACGAGTGATTTAATAAGAATACGCGTGCATTAAAATCAATATGGCTTCTCTTGCTTGTTACAGCCGCGACTTCGCGACGTCCGTGCTCGTTATAACCAAATTCGACTGTACGTGAAAATAATAGTCGGTATTCTTTCGCCGGGGGAGTAAAGATACGTGTTACAGGGGTGTTTTGTTTTTGCAAAGGACGAAGGGATCGATGGGGTTGTTAGGGAGGCTCTTTGAAACGCTTTAGAACATCCCGAACGGTCGTGTACTTCGATAGAAAGACGTTTTGTTGATAGGAAAAGAGAGAATCGCGTCGAATCGGTCCCGATTTCGGGCAACGAGCTTTCAACTAAACGCTGACCTAACGCACGGAGGCCTACGGAGAACATCGAGCGCACAGCGCCACAAAAATGGCGGGAAAAATCTATTTCGCCCCTGGATCAATTGTTCTTCTTTTTGCTAAAAAAAAAGAATTAATACCACGCCTGCCGTAACGTCTTTCGATATATTCTAACTAAAATTTTTGAAAATACATCCCGATTACGCGCTACTTTGTAATAAAAAAATAATACCATGTATATTATGCCCTTGATATATATTTAAAAATTTCTAGAGACGACGTACTACTGCTTCTTCGTTAAATACATTTTATAAGAGAAATAATACCGAATGGTTTTTAATTCGAAACGAAGGACATCGAAAATCGAACCGAGCACACCAACGACGCCATTCTACAGAGTGGTAATAAAGTTTCAAAAATTACTCCGCCGTTCAACGACTCGAGGGGCTCTACGGAGGACGAAGTGACCGCGAACAACCGAAAAGTGATCGCAGTTTGGCACTGACACCCGTCAACACGAACTAAACACGTTCACGGGACCGGAAGGAAGCGGCAATTGAGAAGTCACGTGTTTCGGATCGAGACTCGATGCCAAAAATCGTGGCGCGTCGAGCGTAGGACCGCGTTCGAAATGCTTCGAATTCCATCGAGATTTGATCTCGCTTAACTCGCGACGCATTAAAAAATAAAAAATAAAAGAAAAGAAGGAATAAAATAAGAATAAAAATAAAGCATAAAAAAAAAAAAAAAAAGATACGACCAATGTCTGATTATTCGTCTCATAGTCGTTTCGTTCGCATTCTCGCGTAAACCGGTCCCGTTTCCGGGGCCGCAAAGGCTCCACTTCCGGCGCCAGGCGCGAGCAGCTCGCGGCTGTGACCCAGACTTATGTCGGATAGTAGCAAGAACACACATTAAAATCATAGAAGATCAACGTTATTAGACGTGTTACGCAAAATGGCTGTCCGTTTGGTTTTTCCTTTCTCGTTTTTTCTCCCCCGAACTCGTCGTTCGAGGAATTCACAGACCATGGACAATTCGTTCGCCCCCCTTCTCGCCTAAAAAGCCTCTTTTTTCCTTGGACAATATTCCTTTCGTATTTTTTTTTTTATTCTTTTTTACTTTCTCTTCGTTATTATATTCTCTACTAGCCGCGCGGACGATTCCACGCGGCCATATTTGGTCGAGCGTTGTCCCATTATTTTTTTATTTTCTGGTCTCTGTGCGTACCTCCTTTGAAAATCGGTTTTCTCAGTCCCCACAATAAACTTCTGCGACTGGCTGGAGCAAGGGTTTACGCATCACACGTCCAAAAGGAGCACACATGTCATGGGTTTACTGATATACGTATAATATGCGTTATAGATCCTTCGTTCGTGCGCGATCGAGGCCCGCGAAGCCTCCGCGAGAGATTCCCTTGTGTCTCGTCGAGCATGCCGTTTCCTTTCGACTTTTCGAAATCGCCGCCGCCCGTCTCCACCCTCGTTTTACTAATTTTTTCATACAAGCTTCAACAGAGTTTCGCGCGTTGCACGATTATACGCGATCCGACAATTATTTTTATTTCGCGTGCATTCGAGGGCGCGTTTCGGCGACTGTTATTTTCCAATTTTTAACGCGCAACGATACATTAGACTAAAATACATCGAACGATACTCGAGATTAAAAATTTTCGATTAAAATTACACGATCGTTCGAATTAATGGCGGAATACCGAAGCAAGTAGGAAGATTCTCGATTTATTCTGTATTCTTTGACGCCAAATTACGAAAAAGAGGATCGCTTTCGTGCCAATTTCACTTGGATGATGTTCGATCACCGACTTCCATGCACGTTTTCAAGAATTATTCCTCGATTTTTGGAAAATCCGACCGATAGTCTGCACTGCGACATTTCCAAACTACCGAGTGGTGAAATGCGTTCCGTCTTAAATACACGTGAAACGAGAGATATGTACTGCAATTACAACTATAAAGAAAATCCGTCTTTTATTCGACCAATAGTGAAACAACTGTTTTCATTTTGATTCCGATTGCTAAATCTGGATTTCAATCGGAGGCATTCTTCTCCCCAGTTCTTGCAATGATTTCCACCGGCCATGCTTGTTTTAAATACACGTACGGGAGTTTGGTTTAAACCGACGCGCGAAGCAAATGTTAAAATAGACAAAGTTAAAACCAGGAGGGTGATCGAGAATGATTTAAAAAGAGATTCGAACCTCTCCAGAACGTTGCGTTTCGTTCTAGTACATCTTAAGACATTGACAACCGATCGAAGGAGATCTTCCTAAAATGTACAATTAGACGACAAGAACAAATTTGATCGAGATACGGAAAGTTTTCGAAAGAAATTTAGCAGTAACCTTGGCCATTGGACCAACAGAATCTTTCCCCTTTTTGAAAATCAATTCGTAGAGACTGTAGGACGTTAACGAACGAATAAACAAAGTCCGTGGGACGGGCGGTCGTCCAGCGAATCGCGTAATCGTACCGATGATTCGTTTAAATGTCACGCGTGTCCGCGAAACGACGCGCTCGACGTGCATTCGTGCGAACGGGCGTGCGCGTGCACGCATTCTGCGGCGAGAAACACCGTATCGTATTAATATTAATAATAATAATGATAATAATAATAATAGTAATAATAATAATATTAATCAATTAATAATATATTTATCGTATATGCGTATATTAAATAAATTCTCCGATATAACTTACGGCTTAACCCTAAGCTTATCTCGACTTAAGATTTAAGTAACCCCACCCTGTCGCGGGGATGCCCTTGCACCACCCAGGGCGGACTCCTTAAGAACCTAGTAAATCCTAAAACCGGAAGCTCCGCCGTACCGACAGGCCAGCTGCCTTTTTATTTTATTTACCTCTTTTTTTTTATTTTCATTTCACCTTTGTTTCCGTTTCCTTACTCCTTTTCGCGCTTCATTTTTTTTTCTTTTAATTATTTTCGTTACATCTTTGCTTCTCTATTCTTCGATTTGTTCGCCTCGCGGCGCTCGAGGAAACGAGAGATCGTCGAACGGCGTCGTTGCCGATCGAGGACGACGACGGGGACGATTCGTCCTCGATACCCGGAAACCCGAAACCCGAAACCCGAAACCCGACGTACGTCGTCGACTCCGCGTCCCCCAATTCCGTGTCTACGCGCGATCAAATTCAACCACCGCGGATCCGTTGTCTCGCGTGTGCCAGCGAACCGGAACCGGAACCGGGGCGCGCGTACACACGGACGATTCGCGTATTTAAATAGTAATCTCTCCTCTGACGTCATTGTTCCCAAGCTAGCGTTCTCTAAATTGCGATCCAACGCGAGGAGGGGTTCGCCGCGCGCAACGGCGGCACCAGGTCGCGCGAGTCGTCGCCGTCGTCGTCATCGTCGTCGTCGTCGTCGGATGGGAGAAAGAGGACGAAAGAGACGAGGGCGCGACGGTCGTGAAGCGCCTCCCGCGAGGCGAACAATCCCCGTTTCGTGCGCGCGAAACGCGCGCTGAACGGTACCAGACCGGCGACGGACCGTCTCCATCGTCGCCGGAGATGCGAGTCGCGACACCAGACACGCGAACGACGACAACCGTCCCCGTGGCTCCCGCGTCGACGAGCGTGGCAGTCCTCTCCGGGTTCCAGATCCTCCACGCGGCCGCGACGATTCCTTCCTGGCTCGACGAACAGTGCACTAGTGATAACAACCGGGGGGGAGAGACGAGCAATGGTTTGGATCTTATGGTGGTGGCGGCGGCGACAGCATTGGGATCTTACGATCCATCCTTGCCACCTGAAAGAAACGTTCAACGGAGCCTCGTCTTTCTTCCCTTACTCTTTTCTCGCTGACACTTTGTCGACACCGTGCACCGCCATCGCAACTGGATTCTATAGCTCGAATATTTAGAATCAAGCCCCATGATACGTTTTTTATTTCAGGTGTTACGTCGAGGTCGTAAATTAAGAGATCTCAATCAACGTTTGCCGATGTCGTATTTCACCTCCACTGTACGACAAGTAAACGTTCATTTTAAGAATCATTACTGTAGTATCTGCAACCATTCGGTATGTTATTTAACAGAAAATGTTCAGTCTAGGGGGAAATAAGTTGCCTCAGACATCACCAACGATTACATTTGAAAAATTTAGAAAAAGAATAAAATAATGCAAGAATAGTATGAGATTGTTCCCATCAAGGAATAAGCGTTCCAAGACGTCTGTCATATATCCGTGACGAAGAAAGGGGCACGTCGAGTACGATTTACGAGTCTTTGGGAAAGACTTCGTCGGGAAGCTTTTGCTGCGCGCGGACTCGCGCCTGCGAGCGTTTCCAATAGCTGGTCTGACAATAAACGGTCGCAAACTACTTTGACTCTAATTCTATCGAGGACAGTTACCGTGAAGACAACAATACCGTTCGAACTTTGGGGAACGTTAGGAAGTTTGGCAGACACTCTCCGAGTTTATGGACCGGGAACGGGAGACGCGACGATAGACTCTGAATTGGTTATCTCGACTAAGCAACATCGAATTTACGTAATTTACACGGTCCCGAAAATTTCTGCACTTCGATTCACCTGAACGGTAGAATTTTATTCGAATGTACGTGAATTAAATTATTTTTTGTACCGCCACGATCAATGATGATTTAAGAATTCAACGACCAAGTTACGGATGCTCGGTCGACAAAGTGTCCCGATCAACGTGCAACACAACACGAAGCTGTGGATCCACGTGTCTCTCTGGAGTTAGTCGTGAAGCAGAGGCCATGTTAGTCTTCACTTTGTATAAAACAGTCTCGAATCGAAACCAAGTCTCGTGCGTTACGTGCGTGAAGCTAAACATCGGTGTCGAGCAGGTTTCGTTGTGATTTTTTCGATACACGATCACTCGTGGAAACGTTTCTGTTTGGAAATCCAACACAATTGAAAACTTGTCAAGTATAAAAACATCGGTCCTTTCAATATTCATTACGAGCTCATTGAGATATAAGTGGTGGCCATTTTCATCGAATAGAAACACGGAGACAATTATTTGTACGCAATGGAATCTAGAGTTGCTACTCAACACGCGATCTGATTTTATCATTTTCTCGAAGCACTGTTTAATAATTTAGTGCATTAATAACGCGTTTCTATTTAATATGATTCATAAATTTCTTTCTATTTACAATATTTGAAAACGACCACATATTTATTAAGTCTACGGGAAAATTCTAATCGTTCACCATACGATTATTTCAGGTCTGCAAGAAAGTCTTCCTCCATCAAGATGGGGAAGAAATTATTTAATTAAATTAAATATTAATACCTTTTGTTTATAAAACGGTGAGGATTTTCCAATGGGCCTAATACGAGCTTGTAACGAAGACTGAAGAAAAACTGACGTTTCTCGATTCTATGCATCGATTTAATCATTTGCGATGCTTGTTTTCCCCGCGGCCCGCGTTGGCGAACGATCCTCGTGTCGAAGATCGTTGGCCAATCGTGGATCCCTTTGACAGGATACACGCGGGGCCGTGGATCCTGATCCATGTAGAAATTGGAGAGAGATCGATCGTGAAAGGGAGTAATCTCCCCGAGTCAGGATCATCCACGTGGGTGTGATGTGTACCTTGATTGGACGAGTGTGAGGCTCACGATTGCGGTTGCGGTGTGTTGTGGTCTCGCTTGTCTCCCGCAGGAGTCGACGGCTTTATCACGGGCTTCTCCTCGTTTACCGGCGTGGGCGGGGCGTCCTTTCTTGGCGGCATCCTTTCGTTTATGGCGTCCAGACCCTTTGCCTCTGCGAACGAGGTGATTTTGTGGTTCGGCGAGAAGCCTTGGAGAGCTGGAAAAAAATAATCCCATATCAGTGAATACCATCTTAATCGCGTACCAGCACTGCCTCCCTTCTTGCAACTAAATAGGAATTGTCACACTCCATATAGAGAGTGTGTCTCATATCAGACAACTTTCAACTGACTCGATATATCTAATATTAGATGCAACTGCTGTTATATACTCGGATTGCATTCACGCGTTGTTATAATTATACATTTATTTATTTTTAACGCGTGCTGGTGACAAATTGTCAGCTACGAGTGGTGCTCCAAGTGGGTTAAATTTCGTTCGAATAATAGGCAACCGATAAGACCAACCGTGGTGATTTATTCGATCGAAATTTGGATTTTTACGAGTTACGAAATTTTATCCAGCTTCTCTTTGGGATTCCAAGATGCCCACCACTTGGGAAACCATTGATTTAAAGGGCAAGTTTGCCTTATTTGGACAGTTGCTCCGATATTTATGGCACGCGGTCGACTCTCGTGCTTGGAAGAACGGTTGATTTATCGCGCGGTAGAATTTAATTTTGAGCAGTTTGATGCAACATTAAGATCAAGTAGCTTTAATAGCTTTCCAACTCGAAGGATCGTTTATTTCAGTATTCTATACAGGGTGTTCGGCTACCTCTGGGGAAAATTTTAATGGGAGATTCTAGAGGTCAAAATAAGACGAAAATCAAGAATACTAATTTGCTGATGCCCCCATTAAAATTTTTCCCGGGGGTGGTCGAACACCCTGTATATTTATGACAGAATGTTTCATCGAAAAAATGGATCCCTGCGACGCTGAATCGGGCACGATTATTATTGACGTATTTCTACGTACTTTTGCCTGAATAAAGTTATGCAATGAAAACAAATGCGCCCGGATGAAATTTGAAACGATTGTAATCTGCAATGGGTAACCCAGATAAATTTAGATGAACTCACCGTTTTTTAGGGACGTCTTGCCACCAGATAACGCACCAAGTGGCAAAGCTCCGGTCGGTGTCAGTCCTTTCAGCTGCAACACGCTCTCGCTCTCCTCCCTGGAAGAAAACGTATCGCGAAAGGCGTGTTTAATCGAACGATAAAATAATAATAACAGTGTCACGGGTTCAGTGATACTAAAGTTGACCCACTGCTCGAGGCATTCGAGCCTAAGCGGCGTCCTTTTCGAAAAGCATCGCGACGTTTCGCGCGCGTTGAAGCTAATTTCATCAGGTCTGACGATGCACCGATACACACGACCATGGGGTTGGATCACACACTGACACTGTGTATAACGTGACCCCTTGATGCAGCTGACTGCCACAGAAACGTTGGAACGCTTTACCAAAAGGACCCGGTTCTATACCCGGGAGCCACAAACAGTATCAACAGAAACAGAATTAATTGCAGTACCTCGATTCGCAATGAGAATGATCGAAACCCTAAACTTGATTACTGTCTGCAAACAAAGTCGAATGGGACCGTACGAATTTCTTTTCTCGTAAAACACTTTGCTCTAGGCGATTACTAGAATAGCAAAGAAAATGGTGATGCTTTGAATCGTCAAACGCAGACTTTCACGACGTTTTGAACGGTATTTTAAATTTTAAAGAAAGGAGCTATATCGGTTTCGTTTTATTATAATTTATGTATCGTTTTCGAGGAGTTACGAACGCTCGGAATAACTTTGCTTTATAATAATCTTATACTTGGGAGAGTTTCCGGGAGGAAATAACGCGACTTTGGCGAACGGAAGTTTCGGTGAAACAGCAATAAAGGATAGTTTACTGACCGCAGGACGGAGAAGACGCGCGCCATCTTGCCAATGGCTCTGATCTTGTTTCTGATAACCTCCTTGCGTAGATTGGCTGCTGCACCTAGAAAATCGAGAGCGTCGAGTTAGAACAATCGGTTTTATCGAACGCTGAACAGACACTCCCCCAGTGATCGACGAAATCGCGAAGGCAATTCTAAACGATAAAGGATCAAACGCTACGGATACGCTAGGGCACTACCAACTGTTCAGCGTGAAATCTCTATTGGTTCGAGTAGCGAGTATATACCAAACGAAGTAACAACTTTAAATGATTCGTGATTATTGTCGAACTGGAACGCTAAAGATGGAATCGAACGATTCTTGTTGGCCTTTGCGAGATCGCGATCACGGATTCGTCCTACGATCCACGGTCGTAGGATGAATCGGTCTCGGTGGTAACTACGTTATTCATACCACAGCTTACCCGGTGATTATGTTATTAAAAAACTAAATAATAATAATCACTCGTTATTGTCGGGTCTCACGGCAAACAACAACGGCAAAACTACAGCCAAAAACTCGGTGCACGCGACGAGCGTGTGCGTATTAGTCTCGATGTACAGCGATCGACATTTTCTTTGGTCGTGTCTCGTTTCCGGTCGCGAGTCGACGGAAGTTTCTTTGCGTCAGACTTTGCGGTCAAACGTGGAAATATCGCACGACTCTCGGCAAAAGAAAACCGTCGACGTTCGGTGAATCGTCACTATTATCGTTTTTATCAATCGGACGTATTATTGCGTCGATACGAACTAGTCTTTGTTTGCTTCGAACCTCTCGACCATCCAATTTTGCTCCTCCCAATATGAAGTCGTTTCTTTTAAAACACGTTCTCTATAGAATTATTGCCATTACTTATAGAGGAATTGGATGGTCGAAAGAACGAACTTCGACTTGCTCGAATCGACTAACATAATATGTCCAAGTCTGATCAACATTTATACGAATCACTTCCATTGCTCTTATGTATATCTTTTATGTTACAATCGTTATTTCTTTTCCGCGTATTTTTGATCGACGTTCGCTGTTCTTCGGACGGAACTTTGAATAACGAAGCGAAACCGGAAGAGAGATAAAATTATACGAATTAACCGTTTTAACGACAATTGAAATTTAAAAAGAAATCTCGTAGGTTCCGTTCCGGGTTCCATCGAGATCAACTTCCGACGCGAACAGACGAAGAACGCGAGGAAATACCTTTTGTGTGCACCGGATGTCCCAGAAGTACGCGGTCAAAATGTAGGAAACGATACGAAAATGTTTTCTTTATTATTATTTTAGTTATCTATTTACATATTAAAGATACTAGACTGACAACAGATAAATTTGTTTTTAAGAACGTGGTTTTCTATTCATTTTGCGGTGAAACAAATTAGATACCATGTTGGCGATTGGATCAAACGCACTCCTCACAACAGTTCCTTTACGTACATTTTGCTGTTTCGTTTCGATCCGCCACATAAAAACCCATTATATAAAAAGATCAAACTAGAATCTTCGAGGAAATTCAGTTCAGAAACGTATCTAATTAAAAATTTTCCAACTTCTCTATCCACCAAGGGGTTCAGCGCGTCCATTCCAATCTGGACCGCAACACCGTTGACTCGTTTCACCACAAAATGACTTTGCAAATTCCTTAAGAGCATAGCAGACTGAAAACTTAAAACGTACAGAAACAACGCGAATACGAATACGATCGCGTGAGTTTTCGGGACACCATGTGCACACGTGTATCGTATATTTATATATGCATATAGAGAGAGTATGTGCACGAGGATAATAGCACAAGCTCATTGCATACAAAATGCACGCAGCTACGTACCGCGTGTGCGCGTGCACGTGTAAACGAAAAGCCGTGTAAACGTGCGTACGTGTAATATGCGTCTACGTGCAGGCCACCGGGCTGCATATCCGGGTGTGTGTGTATGTGTGTGTGTGTGTGTTAGAAGGGGGGCAGTGGGGGCGGGGGAGGTGTTTTGTTATGCAAAAACACGAGATGCAAGAGAAAGAGGTCGCATGCACATGCAGGGGCTGAGCGCGAGATACGTACGCACCATCGGTCACTGCGGCGCTTTACCGCTACTTGCCTACTTTCTCGTTCGTATTTTTTTTTACTCTTTCAGACCATTTTTTTATTTATGCGTTCTGTTCTATCCAGTGACCCACGCCTGCACGTCGCGATTACCCGCGACGCTCGATTTTTACTCGACTTTTACACGAATACACTGCGGTTCTCAGCAATTTTTTTTATACAGCAACACCTCGAAAACTGTTTCAATACGCTTCTGTCTCCGACGATTTCACGCAATTTAATTTAACGAAAGCTCTTTATATTTTACTATTCTGATAGAATTTAGCGTATCTTCAAAGATTTCTACAAAAACAGACAACTAGTAGAATCTTAGGACCGTAAGATACATACGTCTTTGACGATATTAAATGTTCTCGTGCTCGATGTTTTAAATGTTCATCCAAGCGCGTGATAAATTGTAAAAGAAAGGCGACACCTCGTTAAAATAAAGTTTGTCGAGTTACTTGGTACTCTTTGCTCGCGTTTATCGCGTTATATGGAAATGTAAAAATACATGGATGGTTTCGACAATGTTTTCTCGAATTTTTTCTCGAAGGTTGTAGAAGCCAAACTTGCTGAGAACCGAGCTGAAAACCAATCAAGATAAATATAAATCGTTTCTAAAGCGAACAGCCACGGGTCAAGGAGCTATAATAATCGATTAAATGCGAGAATAAAGAGCCTAAGGGACGACGTCTTGATCTTGCAGGGCAGAAAAAGGAAGCCTTTGGAATACTGGTCATATTTACCGGAACTCGCAGAGTTATTGGTCAGACTTTTGCTAATTATCGAAAGTGGGGGAGATTAGAGACAATTAGCTCGTGGGTCGCTTCTCGAGCAATTTTCGCGATCCTTTTTCGAATCGAAGGCAACCAAACTGATAAATTCGTGCTGCGTATCTTTCGCCGTCGAACAATGGACGTTCCGTACACGTCGGGCTTAAATTTTAATTTCAATGGACGTAACGTTATTAGTCGTACTAGTGGGGTGGTCTAACAATTCGGGTTTCTCGCTCTAAGGACATATCACACGGGTCGACGTACGTGAAAATATAGTTCCGGTGTCGTCGGGTTTCCGCTTCCCTAACCATTCGCGAGATAAATTTGCGGACGTCGGGGGTTGCGACGCTACAGCAAATTGGGCAATTCGTCACTTTCAGGGGAACGCAACGCTCGTTCTCGGTGCTTTGTTTAGAAATCTACGACGGAATCAGCGAACGAATCGACTCGTGGAACCGTTTCAAGGCTTTCCCATCGTTAACAACGAAGATCAGCGACAGGATCGAGCATTTTTTCGTTTGCAATCCTACCAATCTTCTAATAATCGAGTCGATTCTTTCGTTGACTCCATCGAAAAGTAACGATGGGATACGATTAAGCATCGATGATACTTAAATTTTGGATCAAGAGAACACTAACTAAGATTTAAAACGTTTATACATATTGAATAAACTATGCCTGTTTGTACGATATTATAATACTTGATACAATAATATAAAAATAAGAAACAAAATGCACGAGAAAACCCTTTATAATTGTAATATAAAATTGTACAAGATTGCAGCACAATATATTTAACGATATTTTAAACTGGTATCGATTCGGTATCGTTCCCATCACTACCGTGTCTCACTGATCCTATCAGTTTGAAATAAACGAACTCTAATCGACAAATACCGATAAATTCTTCTCAATCGTAATTAACCGACGCGATCGGGGCAGATGTGTCAATTCCGCGATGCGTTTTAATTTCACGCGAACGAGACGGCGGGACGAAATTTATTTTCTCGGCTATCCTGCGACGTGAATTTTTTCCTGAATCGAGGGAATTCCGTATCACCGATTTGCTCGAAGGAATTCAGCGAATTCGCCGCGCGAACGAATATTTATGGAATCCTTTCTTTTCTTGGATCTCCGACCACGCGGTTTCCGGAATATTAAACATTTCAATCTAGCAGGGGGTTTATTCGAACGTGATTTCCAGACGTTCGAATTGTTCGATAATTTAGTGAAATTAAAATCCTGAAAGGCGAAAGCACCAGCGGTGGACAATTGAAGAATTTTCATAATAGTGTCTCCATCCTATTTAAAAATTTTTATTCTATATTTGCTTCCCCAAAAATTGTCCGCCGTTGCTGCGATTCTCTCGATTCCCAGGAACATACAAATGAGCGACGAAAAGAATCCCGTGGGACGGAGGGGAAAAGGGAAATTCAGATTTTCGGCCGAGCGGGTGTATGTAAACACTTATCGATCATCCTTTGCATCCTGCGGTTCTCACGAGAAGGACGATGCGGCACATACAACGACGTACGTCACTACTAATTTATACAACAGATCAAGCCTTTGCTCTCTAGACATTTACGTGTCAGCGCATGATTACGCACTCGTGGCCTGTCGCAATGGCATTTTCGAACGCGTCGAGGTCTCAGCAATTTCCAGCGAAACGTCGATACAAACAAAAAATTCACACGAAATAATAGACGAAAAAAACGCTACCTCGATCTGTGAAAACGATTCTAAATGTTCGATGCATGCTCTTTATTAAACGATTGTACTAGGAGCCTGTACCCTGTCGATCGTGGAAGCTTTGCCAAGATCGCGAGACACCAGCACCGCCAGTGGAGAAACGATCAATCAAGCTCGCGTATGCGCAAGGTAGGTGCGCGGAAGGATTGTTCGAATTTCGAGGTTTGGTAACGCGATCGAAATAATTTGCAAACTCGACGATTCCGGGGTACTTTTGCACAACACTCGATTCGTCGATGAAACGAAGACTGTAGGAAGGTTCCTCGACGAAACTCGGTATTTAATCGTGGCGCCATTGCGACAGCCTTCTACCGAGCTAACATTTATCGTAAGGTGGTCGAGCCTGGCACCGAGTTCCAGAAACGAAGATCCATCGTTCAACGATTCTGGAGAATGAATCAGGCAGAATCACGGACTCGAAGCATCCGGGACTCGGAAGTTTCGACGGATCTGTGCTCAAAACATTGTTGCACAGGGCTACTAGTGCTCTATCGCTGTTTCAGAAGCGTTTCTAGGAGGCGCAGTTCGCCCTTCGAGCCGAAAAGAGACTCAAACTTGCCAAGAAAAATAGTTAAAAAAGGTTCTACCGATCTTCGAATCGCGTGAACCAGTAGAATAATCGAGATACATTTGTTTCTCGAGTGGTTGGTCGGCTCGAAGCGTCGAATTCAGAGTGAGTGAAAAATCGTTTTGAATACAGGTCGCGTTCTCCGAATGGATCTTCGTGTCTTTCGATTCCTTCGATGCTCTCTCACGCGGTTGTCGACGATAGGAAGTTTCGCGTACCCAATGGTACTTCCTTTTTACGTTTTACAAAAAATAAAAAAAAAACTCTATACAAAATGTCGACGCTTGAATTGTCCATACGAAGCGTTTTATTTTGACAAACGTCGAGCGTTTTCGAGAGGAACCATTGGGTGCTAGACGTGTTCCTATTTCGTTCTGCGTGATCGATTCGCGGAGGATCGGCTCGAGGAGACCTGACTGTCCCGGGGAAAACGGAAGATCGATCAGAAGCGTTCGTTTGGCAAGGCTTTGCAGTCTTCCATCATCGTCGAGGTTGGACCAAAAATTGTCATCTTCGATGGTGGATCTATTATCGCGAATTTTCAAGAATCCTCCATGCACCGACGCAGATTGACTTTGGCTACGAAGGAACGCGTAAATAGGCGAACAGATTACGAGCTTCCAGGTGAAGCTTCGCGAGGTCAGGTCTTCTCGAACGCCTGGATCTTCCGCGGTCGAGATCTATGCGCACTTTCAACAGAAATGAACTCACCGTACGCGATGGTAGGTGGGGTCGTATTCGGACCAGACCGTCGGGTTACCATCGGGTTACCATGGCGGCCATGGTGCCCATGGTCGGTTTACCGATGGTGAGCGTGGACGTAAGTAAAAGGACAGAAGTAACCAACAATGTGAGAGCAGCGTCAATGCGGCCGAAGAGAAGAGATAGAGAGTGGCGATGATGTATATACATATTTTTTTGATTTTCAATTTTTTTTTTCAATCAGTCGCACAGTCGGACAGTCCGACGTAGGAGATTCGAATCGTACGTTAGACAGATTTTGTTTGTTTTGGCAGTTTTAGTTTCGGATGGTTGATATAGTGGTGGTTGGTGATGGTTGGTTGGTTGGTGGTTGGCGAAGGTGGTTGTAGAATGTGGCGTAAAGAAAAGAACACATAGAACAGACAAGAAAAAGAGTGCACAGCGTAAGTGGCGTCCAAGTCAGAAGCGTGTGCGTTAGAATTTTTGGTAATTGTTGCGCAAGGCGGTCCTTGGACGCGTTTAAAAATTTATCAAAGAGGAACTGTTGTATTAATTTCTTGTTGTCGTAGAAAATATTTTATCATCGAGTCTCGGAGAAGCACGAAAACATAAGTATCGCGTACTAAGGAACGCCTTGTATTTCTTTCTCTCCCGTATAGGCTGGACCAAAGGTCGTGAGGTCACGTGGAAAAAAAGGACGATTAACCCCTTATACTTTTTTATACGTTTTTGAGAAGGACAACTTGAATAGATTGACTCCGTGACGAAATTCGATTTTCCACTTCGATTCGAGTCGGGACGAACGACCACCCATATTTGGCCCACCCTGTACGCAATGATTTTCAATTGCAAATCAGTATCTCCGAGGTCGAATCTACGGCGCAAAAGACGAAAAGAATGTTATATGGACCGTAGATCTTCCAGGCCCTGGTTCTCGAGTTACGACGAATCGAAGAAACTGTTCGCTGTGTCGCGCTACTGTGCGATTCTATGTTTTCTAAATGTGTTCTGTAACTTTAAGTATGGAACTTGGTTCTGTAAATCTAGCGTAAACGACTTTATTTGCTATACTGAAAAAATATATAGAGAAAATCTATTTATCTTTTCACCTGACATTCGTTTTAGAATAAAATATATTTCTTTTTATGGAAAAAGAGTCCAATTCTCGGAAAAAAATAAAATAAAAGAACAATTGTCAGTGCACGATCGAGCGACGATTCGATGATGGAATTTGTTTAGTCTTGATACTATATTTTATATAAATACTGTACCTCGACAAAAGTATCAGATTAAATTAGAACACCTCACAGCGAGCACCCTCTTTTAGGCCGCCATAATTCGAAAACTAAAACCTGTACAACCTGGGTTCATACAATATTTTTTTATGAATTTTCCCTCTAGATTCACCTCTCGAGGTACTCAAACGCAGTCAAGAACTTTGTACACAGTAGAACTTCCATCATCCGAGTGGTCTACTATCTGAACAAGTGAAATATTCATTCTTCTTCTCTCCAAAAACATGGTCAAACCTAATTATACCATTTAAATCGCTTATAATAGTCTAATCTACATATTAAGTCGGTATTCTACTGCAAAACTTTCTCCTAATTTTCAGACTGTTATGGCAGTCAGATTGGGACATGAAAGTCCAGGTGTGAGGTCTACTCGTATACCTCGTCGGTGATAATACTTTTAATAACAACGCTCGAACGTTTTCTGGTGTCAAAGAGCATTCGCGGCGCCGTTAAAAAACGTTCTCTCGATCAGAGGCGCAGAAAGAGCGTAAAACTCCATTGTTCTCGCGTTAATTCAGAAAATGGAAGTTCTTCTGCGCGTTTGCAGCTCGTTTGTCGAGGATATCCGGTGCGGGAACCGTCGTTCTCGTCGCCCGTAAATTTTTCCATCCAGGAATCCCCGATCGTTTCGCGCGAAAATAATTTCCCCCCAAGTACACGGTGCGTGAATCGAAACTGTTCGGGGGTCCAAAAAACATTCGTGCTTCGCAGAATGTCGAGCGAATTATTTCCATCAGCCCCGGGATACACGGCTGTTTCATCGGGGAACACGGTCGCGGTGCAAGTGGCCGCTGACACAGAAATATTCGGACCGCTGGCGTAATAATGGTAAACGCGGTCACGGAGTTTCCGGATTTTACGATTTCGCGGAAAACGCAGAGAAAGACAACACACAGAGATAGATAGATAGATAGATAGATAGATAGAGATAGATAGAGGCGTGCTTCAGCGGTATTCCGACGCGAAATTATCGGTCGAAGGATTTTTCGAACGCCGTGAACAAAATTATTCCGGAGATCCTCGATTAGGGCCGCAGATAAAACATGGACGATCGAGTTTCATTAGTCAATATTGAAAAGGTGGTCACTGAAAGCATAAGAAGGTGATTCGTTAGTGGGATACGTGGGCGGTCTGCGTTCTCGTAGACCCGGTGGCTGACCCCTCTTTTCGATCGACAAAATATTCGTTGAACGAATCTGGCGATCGACGCTCTTCTTGTCTTCGTCTTCCTTATAACTTTTGATATTCGAAAATCGTTCGTTTTTCCAAGATTGCTCACGGATCGCGGACGATGCAAATCTAGTCTACGAATCCAGTTGAATTTTCGATAATTTAGTACTTATTTTCGTGACTTGAGAATTAATTTTAGTTTCAGAGTGAAAAGTCAAAGTGTTAATAACACAGAGTTGAGATTAGTTTGAATAGAAAGAGACACCAGTTACAATCATATTTATGTACGCTTCTCGATCCCGTGGGTCGACGACAATTTTTATTTCAGCCGTGACTCGTCGACGATTAATTTATGCGCGTCGCGTCGCGAGATTAGATTTGCATTTCTCGATGGTGGCATCCATGGAAAAGGAAAAAAAAAAAATGCATCTTATCGGGAGGCAAGATAGATCGTTTCGACTTCCGATGGTACGCAGACCGCCCCTCGAGAACTTCGTGATTACTTTCAGCGCGTCAAACGATTTTTTTCTCTTCACATCTCGTTCTTTAAACTAAATCGCGACGGTATCTAAAACGAGGGGAAAGTAATCTCGATAGCACGAGTATCGGGAAGTCACGCCAGACATTCGAAACGTGTTCTCCGCGCGGTAATTAACCGCCACGCAGACGCTACCTGGAAAAACTGATTAAGAAAAACCTTTTGATTAATAAAAAATTGTCGGTCGATCGTGCGAGAGTCGCCCTGATTCTCGTTTCGACGCGCGCGCTAACGAGGTCTCTTTTCTCGACTCGAGACGAGATTAACGTTAACGTCGAGAGACGTTACGTATCGACATAATGTCCCAGGCGTTTGCTGCGAGATCAGGCGAACTCCCTGACGATCTCCGTGCGAAATACCGATCGATCAGTTCGATTAAGTTTAATCCTAGGATCTACTTGACACTAGCATGCGCGAACAAAATAACGCGTCGCCGCCGAAAGGAAAGGATCGGCCGCGACGCTTTTGAAAAATAGGCGAGTTCGTAAAAAGAACGCGAACGTAAAGAAGTAAAAAGTTGGTAGTAAAGTAACGTAAAACGATTAAGAAACGAGCAAACCAGGGAAGACAGTCGGAAACAGAGTTCAGGTGGCAACGTAACACCGAAGGACAAGCCCGCCGAGAGGAATTTCAGAGGGTACGAGACGGATGGGCAAAACTCTTATCCGAACGTAGTTCGTTGAATAAAAATAAAAATTTCGATCGAGTAAACGTCGCTGATAAATTTCTGTGTCATTCTTTCATCGACTATCGTTCGAATAAAATTTTGCCACAATTCTGGTACAAAGCATTCGTTCGTGTCGTTCGGGGCTTGTTTTACCGAGTTGTAAATAAACAAATTGATGTCGCGTCTCCCAGGGATTCCACGTACAAAAATAAGTCGAAAACGCGGAACGAAATTTTCTCTTAGGATGCTTCGTTTCCGAGGAAATTAATTTGGAACGTTCGCGGGACACGCGTAAGTAGAAATGGCGGATAATAAGTCAGACGCGCTCAGAAGCATCGTAGGCAACCATGTTTTCGACTTAGAATCGCATCGTGCTCGGTTGTATCGCGTCCTGGGATAGAATGCTGTATGTAGAATTTAGCATTTTTCCAGATTATGAGATTTCGGTACCCCCTGTACACCCCTCTCAGGGGCCCTGCTAAGGGAGCAGTGGTTGTATGAAAGAAACGACGAAGACACGATATATATGTCGAATGTCGACGCGACGATGGGTGTAACGGGTGTTTGACGATCATCAGGAACAAGGTACAGTGTTCTTGGGTGTATGATTCTCTTGCTACGGGGTTGCTGATACTAAATGCAATCTCTCTAGGAAGACACGTGTGGTTGTTTCGGCTGGCGTTCGGATCACGGGAGGACGAGGGTGATTAATTTCTTCGTTCGATCGGTTCTCCTGTGCAAAACACGCGCGACGAACAGGAGGTTTCAAGCAAATTGGAATGCGTGGAAATTTCAAAACATAAGGAATACCAATTGCTTTTTAACACGATCCAAGGCAAACTTGTTTGCAAGGCTTCTTCGTTTCAACATCTTGGCTGGCTCGTTTTTGGGAATAAATATTTTCAATTTTAATTTAGCGATTCCAGTAATTGGTCTAGACTATAGAAAAATACGTTAACAAAATTAATTTTACTTTAACGTCCAAGTACTCGATTTGGTACGAACGATTCAGACTTGGATGGTCGTTTTGAAGCTACCTGGACACCTCTGTCAGCAATAAACAACGAATTTCCAACCGAATTTGCGCTCGATCGCACCGAGTAATCGGTTACTGCTAATTTTCATTTCGATTTTGAAAAACTATCGCGCAGAACGATAGGAAAAATTGATTCGAAATCGTACGCTGTGCAAAATGGACGAAAAACGGTACAAAATGGCGGCCCTATGTTCGATGCACAAGACACAAGGTATCCCATGCATCGAAGCTTGGATTGCCAAACGCTTTCACCTCGTCTCCTTTCACGCGAACGCAGCCACGGGGAAAAGCGTGCAAGGGCTGAAAAGGGGAGCACGGGTGGTTGTCGTGGGAGGATTCGGAGAGGATCGGTGGTCGAATCGCTAGTCGAAACGTCGTTCTGTCCGAAGATGTCGCGTTGGCCTCGCGATTGGAGGAACGCGAACTGGAACGTCGCAGTCTATTTGAACGAACGAGAAAGGGTAAATAGAAATAATAAAAATACACATAGAAAAGGGAGGTGTAAAAGTTCCAAGGCGACTGAAAGGTAGGAAAGTGGCTCGACGCCATTGGCTGTTTTCTTTGCTCCTGGGCTGTGCGGGAAACATCTCTGGCGAGGCAACGACCATTACGATTCACCCGGTTTCTATCTTCGAAAGAGTTTACACGGTTCCTCGGAATTTAATGGCTCGATCTTTGATTTCGATTCGAGCCAAGTTGTTCGTCTAAATGAAATTCATCCTTTCCAAAAAACGACGAATGAAAATTTTGTTTCGTACGATCTCTCGAAAATGGAGTTCGAATGTGACGACGCTGGGGGTGGTAATCGCGGCGCGAGGACGCCGAAAGAGTAACAGTTTGATCCGACAACGGGGTTGAAAGGATGCCCCTGGCGTTCGAACATGGGGGGGTTGTGATCGATGCATCGCGGCCTTCCTCTGGTAATCTCAGGGAAACCCGGTGCGTTCGATCGATCCGGACACGTTTTCCCCGGGAGAGAGAAACGCACACCGCGGAAAGACAGAGTCGACGTTGGCTCTCGGGACCGACAGTGGAAAACAATCGACCGGCTACCCTGGCCTGTTCGCGGTGGAAGATTAACCGTGTTTCGCCCGGATTACCCGTACATCCGTCAACGCCTGATCCGTGGATTGTTCATAGAGAAACGTATTGTCGTTGGTCGGCCATCGATCGCAGGGAATACGAGCGTCCCCGCACCTAATTCGGGGGTTTTCCCCAGCCGACCCGACCGATCGGCCCCCGAGAGCTTCACGAAACTCGAGAAAGAGGATCGCGTTTCGTAATTGGTTTTCGATGAGTTCGATCGACGCGCCAACTCGATTACCGCAACTTCCGCCCGGGAGAAACAACTTTTCCAGACGCCTTTTACTTTCGCGACGCGCGAACAAAACGCGCTTTAATCTCTTTACGATCACGTAAGTCTGATTTTAATAAACGATATTTGTTTAATCTAACGTTCCAAGGGACGACGATATTTGTTTTCCATCAAATTATACATTTTGATGCAACCAAAACTTGGAAACAAATCCAATAAAGAAAACTGATCTTTCTTGGTTGACCCAAAAAATTTTAGCGTTAGGGGGTTAAACATTTTCCATTAATTTTTAATCGGTTTAACCATCGTATACATTTTCCAGACATCGTTATTCTACGTTGCAATATTATATTTGTTCTTACGATATTGTTATATAAATGGAAACTAAATTTGAGAGATCTACCTACGAGAAGAGTAAACTCAAATTAAACAAGAAATTCTAAATACATGTGCAATGTTTGAACCGACTAAAATTAATACTTATCAAATTTCTACGACCATGCATTATCCAAATTATCCTTTCGTAATTACTGGGGAGGGGGATGCTTTCTACCGAGTTTTAGTTGAAACGCGCTTCGCTCGCATGAAATATTCACGAAGCACCTCCTCTTTCTCCCCGATTTTGATGAAACTTTGCAAGTTCGCAGCCCGGTCGTACATAAAGGATGTGTACATTTTTCTAACCGCGACAGTTAAAAATTTAGAGTACTCTCTAAATTTCCACCTCTCGAGAAGAATGTTTTTCAATCAAATTCGATATTCGAAAAACCAATCGTTGTTCTACTCGCTGGACGCGATCAGACGGGCGGCCAGAGTCGCGATGGGTGTCGGATGCGCCATTTTATGCTGACGTCGAGCAACGCTACGTTGGCCAAGCTGTTTGGAGTCGCGGTATCCTCGAACGGGTTCGTAAAACGCGCGAATAAAAGAAACTGCTCTCGAAACTGCTGGACCACGGTTACTTAAAGCCCTAGCTTCAAAGCTGTAACTCTCGGGAACCTTTTTAATCTAAATGGAAAAGTAGTAACGCGCCACCGGAGAGAGACCTCGGGCCAATTAAAAGCACCGTTTAGTTTCGAGAATAAAAAGTTTACATTTGCTGGCGATATATTTCAAATACTGCCACTGTTGGAACCGAGAGAAACGTGCTCGAGGTGTTTCCGTCCGTCGTAAATTTTGAATGAATTATTCGATTGGTCTCGCGATACGCGAAGATCTATCCTCCGATGGTTGCGTTCAATCGTCACGACTCTCGCCACAGGACGCAGAGACGCTATTTGCCCGAGGTTCTATCTCGTTGGAGTACCAGTTGGTCGATCTGGCCGCCACTGACAGAGCCGTCGGTCAATGGGCAGCGAAAACCAGGCGGGGATCGGAGGCGCGAAACGAGGAGAGGAGATGGAGTTTTTGACGAGGGTGACTGGTGAGCGATCGTGTTAAACGCAGCGTGTCAGTAGATACGAGGGGTGGGGTGGGGGGTGGCGGTGGTAAACCAGGCGTTAAAAAGAAAAAAAACAGGCGATCGAACGAAACAGAACGTTGTAACACAAAGGGGCAAAACCAAGTAAAAGAACACAAAACGAAAGACAGAAAAAGAGAACACCCGTTAAGGAGAGCGTATTCTCCGATTAATCGTGATCTCAATTCAAAGACTCAACGGTTACAGAACACGCGCAAAAAGGAACAAGAAGTAGATGAACAAGTAGACATTGTATATACACAGGGTGTCCCGCTCGAGCCATTCAATCGTCCTCTATAGTTGCAACGACGCGAAACGACGCGCCAAAAGGTTGAATACGATCGAATTTACTTTTCCCTTTCCAACGCGAACCACCGGGTTTCTTTCGTTTCGCGAGCTGCTAGCGCGATATGACGTTAAAACGACGTTGAAAAATTAGAAATAAAATCGAGTTCGACGAGGGAACGACACGACCGTCACGTTTCTCAGATTCTGGACTGGGAGATTTACCAGAAAACACGAAAGAAAGTTCGACGTTGGCTTCGATCTTAACGTTTGTTATCGGGGGAGCCCGAAGAATTTATTTCAGAAATCGATAGAGGAATTTTAATATTTGTAGGGACTATCGGTTGAAGAATTTCCCTGGAAAATCGTTTTTGAAATTCTTCCAACGCGAGACAGTTCGTATCGTGGCAACGGAGAGAGTAAATCGGGCCTGTTTCGAGTCGGACACCTCGCGTACACGTATACATGAAGTCATGTAAGTAGTTATACAGGAACAAAGAGACAAAACAAGTGAGAAAACTATGGCCTGCGCGGAACGTTCGTCGCGAGGCCGTTCTGCTGGCGTCGGCTCGTTCCTTTGCTTTTCTACCTCTCCGTCTGGTTCTGGGGACTCCCATCGAGAATCATTCGAGCGTCTCTTCTCTATCTTACGAAATCGAGATTCGGAACGGCCCGCGAAGTTGCGAATCGTTGCTCGTCGATCGATGGCGTTTCGCGAACGACATCGAAGATCGACGAACGAAGGAGAATTGTACAGCAGAACGGACCACGTGGACGTGTTCGCGCGCGTACGAGAAAGAAAACACAGAAAACACGATTCAAAAGTTACTTTCGTACGTATATGTATACATGCACTGCGTCATATATACATATAGCAGGCGCGACGCGAGCGCAGAGAGGCACCCGCGTCGATCACTATGCGGATTTAAAACTCTGATGGGTTACTTGTGGCTTGTTCAAAATAAAAAAATAGAAACTCTTGCGTCAAGTAAGTCGTCGGCTCTCTCGGGGACTTACCATTCTTTTTTTGGACAACGACTTTGGCTGCGACTTTACGGGGAGTTGCGTATGCCGAACAACGGAGTTTTGAGTGGTAGTAGTAGTAGTAGTAGTAGTAGTAGTAGTAGTAGTAGTAGTAGTAGTAGTAGTAGAAGTAGTAGTAGTAGAAGTAGTAGAGGTAGTAGTAGCATAGTGTCGTGCCGAGATAGGAGGAGTCCAAGGCCAGTGTGATTGATACAAATATAATAGAGAAGGAGTACGATAAAAGACAGTCAGTGCAACTTCTGTGGGCTTGAGGGGGGTGGGTTTTCTTTTTTAGGGGCGAGTACCTAGTTGGGGGGCTGAGGGGTGGTGTGGTCCCGCGGCGATTCGCGAAATCAACGATCAGGGGCAGAAATGGAGAGTGGATCTATCGTTTCTTTCGCGACTCGCGTGACACTGTGGGCTTCTTTGGAGGCATTTTGGGGGTTGGTTTCTGGACCGTTTCCGCGGACCCACGGGGGTGGTTGCTTCCCAAACGATTGGTCCTTTCCATCTTCGATGCAACGATATTTTTTTTAATCAGACTTTCGCTTCTTTGAATTTTCTTCTTCTCTGTTGCCTGATATTTAACCCCGAGACGTTAACGTAAACAAATTGAGTAATATAGCTTCGGTTTCATTTTCGCAAAGTTTGATGTGACGTTTTTATAAGGACCATCCCACCGAGGGTCGAGGAAACGTTCGTCGCGCGCGCTGAAACGGATCCGTGAGCGTGTATCGAGGGTAAGGGTCGCTACACCGAAGAAACGGAATAAAAAAGTACAGTGCAGAAGAGTACAAGTGGGCCAAGTGGGCTTGGGATGGACGTGACACGAGAGAAAGTAAAATTGACTTCGGAAACTCGGACAATGGTAGACACACACGCACGCACAACACACACAGTCGAGCGGAATAAATCGGAGAAACGAAAGTAAATACAGAGATATATTCTGAAATAACACCGAGAGTAATGTTGCGACCGGTCTGACGTCGAGTCGCGTGGAATCGACGTCGGGCCGATCGTTGCATGCGTGATTCACGTGTCCGCGGTATCCAAGATGGCGTCGAAGGCGTTTTTACTCTGTATTTTATATTCGTTCGCGTCGATCAAGCCAGAATAGAATCGAGTCTTTCGTGTTTTCGAACGCTAGGCACTTGGGTATACTGGGCGCCATCTTGACACGCGCCGAACGAAGGTGAAAAAATATATCTTCTATGTACTATGATCGCAACGATGCAGAAAATGAGTCTACCGGTGACAACGTCAAGAATTCAGGCCGTGTGCCATCGAAGTACGAAAAGTATACGTATATTTATAAATACAATGTGTTATAGATATATGGATTCAGTCGAGGAGAGAAAACAAAGATATAAATGTAGAAGGGATGAAATAAAGAGCTATAATAAGACACAGAGACGGAGAGGAAATAATAAAAAAATTAGAAACAATCCGCTCGTACCTCGATGCGAGTACGAAACACGAAAACATGGACGAAAGACAGTGAGAATGTGAGAGAAATGGAAAAACGCGCCGTGTGATTCGATCGTGTGTGACAAAGAAAAGAGTATGAGTAGGGTGTAAATTATTATCTATATTTTTTTGTTTTTTCGTTCCCCGCTCGAGATTTGGGAAAATTAACGTACGGAGAGAAACGAACGAAAGAGGTGAAAAAAAGAAATCGAATCAATACAAGAGAGAAACTCGACACATTGACACTATCTATGAAACAGCTTAAAGAAAAATAGAAATCAATGATAATCAATGAAGCTCTTAATAATGTGACGATTAGAAGAGTCGAGTGGCGCTTCTTACCATCTGTCCGTGCAGCG
The DNA here is from genome assembly GCF_051014445.1 of Colletes latitarsis. Lineage (NCBI taxonomy): Eukaryota > Metazoa > Arthropoda > Insecta > Hymenoptera > Colletidae > Colletes > Colletes latitarsis. The sequence continues at coordinate 32,211,189 of NC_135142.1, read as the reverse complement.
GGTGAAAATGGAAACAGAAAGAGAATTGAAAATCTTCCTGCGATGTTCGAGACATTTCGGGACTTTTTGGGACGCTTTTTTTTTCTTTTTCAATGTTTAATTCCGGGAGGGTCGAGGGGTCGGCGGGTCTTTGGAGTCTCGTCGAACGCGCGTACGCGGGATTCCGTCGATTTTTTCCCCGTAATTTCCCGAGAAAGGCGTGAAAATTTTGAAAGAGGCGCGCGAATGGTGAACGACTCGAGAGAAATTTAGGATATTCGCGGATCGAGGCGTGGCTGCAAAGCTGACGCGCGAAATAATTTCGAAAGCAAGGTCGAAATTTAATTAGAAATTCGAGTTTAATTCAACGACAAATTAATTATTATCGCGTCGAGCGTTACGAGGAACAAAACGAGAGCACGTCTTTGCGAAATTTCGGCTCATGGAATAGTTTGTTTCGCGAGATTTCCGAGTTGAAACTAGAAATGTCCGGCAGACGATCGTCTGTTTCGTAAATTTCTTACGGAAGAATTTAAATTCGAATTCCTCGATACGACTTTCTACCCGAGAATCGAGTTCAGCCGGTCGATGATCTTCGTTCGAGCGCCCGTGTAATTTGTTTGCTTGTCAGACAACCCGACGCCGCGGAACGTAATTTAATTTCCAAAGGGGAAAGGACGTTCCTCGCGTCGATGAAACAAAACAGAGATCGGAAACGAAACGAAAAAGTTTACGGAATGGACGCAATCCCGATTCGTCGTCCGGATCTTTGCAGCCACGCGATCGATCTTCCTCTTTCGAGCGAACGCGACGATTCAAAAACTCCCTGGCACGCGATTAATGTAAGTTTCCGGGTCGTTAAATTGACCGTGAGTTTCTTTTTGGATGGAGAATCGAATCCTCGCGTTCGCGTACAACGTGAATCGATTGATTCGTCTTAAACTAAATATGTAATACCTGGGGAACGGTTGCTGTATCTTATCGATCTTTTGGGGGCGAAAACAAATTTCAGAAACGTGGAGACTCTCGATGGTGACTTGTTGTATCAAAGATATATGTTCTAAAATGATATTTAGACATAAACAGTCTAATACTTTTTAATATCAGTTGGAAAACTAAAGTTAGAATATGTTCGATGCCATTTAATTTTGATCACAACTGCTGCTAAATAAAATTCTCTTAGACGGGTTTCTGGAATTTATTTTCGTTCAGAAACGATCAACGAGAAAGAAATGGCTTTCCCTGGGCGTTACATATGGCCTCTCTTAAATCGTGTCTAGAGCAGGTTCGACATCGCTGAGAAAAATAAGTATCGAAGGCTAAGACACGTGTGAAAAATAAAGGCTGACGATTTGGTTGGTCTCAATCTCCATATAATATATTGTAACGTTTTGACCCGTACACTTTGGGTAATCTCTAGAAATTAAACAGTAAAACGGTTGAATTTTGCTTTTTCCAGACGAAATCCCAAAACTCGATGGTCGAAAAGTTATAATAACGAGCTCGATTAAGTTAGAAAAGTGGAAGTACCGGTTCAAAAATTTTTACCGTACTGCCTATCGCGAAAAAAATAATGATTATCGACGAGAGCTTGGCAACAAAATTCAAAAAGCATCGATCAAGTACTCGGACGCAAGCATCAAAGGTACACAGAAAAAGAACACTCTGATCACGATGTAAGAGGGACCAGTCGATTTGAAGGGGTTGAAAAAAAAAAAATTAAAGAAAGAAAGTAGAATCTCTGTAAGAAATTTGATCGTATTATAGAAGAACGACGAGAGTGAAGTAACAGTGAACATTACCTTCTTCCAGCCCGTCGTCGCCGTCGCTCATAAGCTCGTCGTCCGAGCAGATGTTCAGCACGTTCACCAGCATCTCCGTGACTGCAACACGAAATCAGAAATATGACTTATCTGTACATTTGTTCTTTACTGAAACTTGCGTTATTGGTACGTTAGAATATTACTGAATACTGTAATTAATGATGAGGGTGTTAAGTAACTCACCTTTTTCACCTACAAACGGGAGAGACCACGTGAAAACGTCCATGAAGTTGGGTAGCCAGTAAGGATGTGGCGAACAGTTGAACTGCCTGATGTTCATCACGTTGTTTTCGTACTTCAGCACGGCTGCCTGCGATCAGAATCAAATATCCTTATTATCCTAAGATCGTTTGCAATTTTTTAAAAATTCGACGTACATTATTTAATATTTTTTTTCATTTTATAATCGTGAACGAGAAATCCAAGGATCTGCTATTTCTTCCAACAAGGTATCACGATAACACAATATTCGAAGAGATTAAAATATTCGCGAGACTATGATATTATATGTAAACTACAGGTATAAAATGTTTTATGGTAAATTTTCTATGTTTGCAAAGAATAAATAAAATTCGTTAGACCTTTGCTCACCTTGTTATTATAAACGTCGAGATAGTTGGGCGCGCTGAAGATGGTAATTAGCGATGGGAAGCCCGTTACCTGGGATTTCCGGTACATACGATACCCTGCATCCTGCGCCTCGTGTGCCCTTATAATGCTGAGAAGGTTGTTGTTCTGCAGAAAGTCGCAGCACGCCGCGTAACTGCGAAAATAACCGACGAGGCTCGATTAGTTTTCGCGAACGCGTGCTACGTATTCGCGAACAACGCTCGGAATCCTCTCGGATCGAGTGGCTTCCGGTGTTGGTTGCGTTTCTTCCCGAGTAACGCTCGAATTAATTTAAATTCAACGTAATATCAGGCCACGTTCGTTCGACCTTCAATTGAACAGATGAGAGATTTAGTAGATGTAGAAATTTATTTTGGTCACAGTGGTTTCCCTTAAATTCGGGAATCCCCGAGTTGCTTGGAAGCCAACGATAGGGGATGCTTTCTGTCGAAACGTCGCGAAGGCCAGCGAGAAATTACGGAGTCGAATGGCAAAGTGCAGTCGCGAAATGGCGAGATACGCTCGTAACGTTCAAGAGATCTTTTGCCAATGCGCCCGCTGGCCTAGTAGCAATTCCGTAATGGTCGCTATGCTATAAAGAAAATGCTCGGGACGCCTTGCCGCCCTTCTTTCATCCACCGTCCCGTGAAGACGGACTCGTAAAACCCTCAGCGAGAACTGTCTACCCCTGGTACGGCTCTCCAAACCTTTTTTATTACTTCCTCGTAAACGCAGTGACCTCCATTCCGAAACCAGGGGTTGCGGGCAACCCCGATGGGAGCGTTTCAACGTTCAAGGGTCTCGTATCGATTCTTACGTTTTAACGCGCGCTCTGGCAATCGAACGTCCACGTGCTCCAAAACATTAACACCTTCCTACTTAAGGGGGTCCTTCTACCGTAAACCGCCAAACAATTCGATTTTTTCTTTTTTTTTGCATTTCCTTGAAGGATATACAGGGTGTTCGGCCACTCCTGGGAAAAATTTTAATGGGAGATTCTAGAGGCCAAAATAAGACGAAAATCAAGATGCAAGAAGTTGCATAGTTTCTTTATAAAAAAATACCAAAGTTTTACAGTAGAAGACCTCCTTAATTTTATAACCTTGTTAAAATTACTTTCCTTGGACGTTTCGATTTGAGAATTGAAAGTCCTGACAATAAAAGTTTACGACCAAAGCGTTTATGAATTAATAGATCGACCACTGTTTTATAACAGAAAGATTCGTTTGCCTGTCGCTCCGCTGCTCGAAAATTAACAAAGGAGGAGCTCGCATCGATAAATCCGCGTCCTCGTCGTTGATACAAACGACAAAATGTTTTACTCGCAACATTCCATATTTGCGTGAATTGATTTGTCCCATTGAATACGCGTCCCTGTCACGGCACATCAACCCGGCCATTAACGTTTCGCGTCACTGGGAAACAGAGAAACATTTTATTCGAATAATATATAACCAAGAAGACCAACGAGCAGCAATTTGTTCGTGACGTTTATTCGATCGGACGATTAAACATCCAATAGAAAACGTTTTCGTTTCTTTTTGCTCGACGCGTCCGGCGAAACTAAATGAAAAGACGCGCGGGATTATTCAGCTATTAACGCTGGAATTTGCGGAACGCGTCAAGTTGATTAATTTTTAGCAATATCGAGTTTTATCGACGCAACGATACGAAATCCTAATTAGCGTTAAAATAAATATTGAATATATTACGGAATAATAACTGACGTTGAGGTTCTTTAGGGTTGAACAGAAAGTAAATATATTTGTTTGGAACGGGTGAAATTTTATCACTGTATATTCTTAAAAATTTGCTTGTACTTCGCTTGAGTTTGTTTTCATAAAAATTCAAGTGCAAAAGCCTTTTTATTTTGTACCCGGATAAGAACAGTGCATGCCACTCTTGCGATGAATTTTTCGCTTTCACGTAGTAATAAGGTTGTAGGAATCGAATGGCGTCAGGACTTTCGGGCCGCCCTGTTTCGGGGGTTTACGAAATCCGACGTGAAACGCGAGAGGCTTTGTCGGGGAAGATAGCTCGCTTGCTTTCGATTCCACGCAACAGAAACTATCTGTCGGCCGTCAAATTCAATACGGAGCAATCGCGCCGTGGGAAAATATTGCGCGCGTTTTATCGCGTCGTCCCGACACGATGATTTATCGTTCGCTCGGTATACACTGGAAACGCATTTAATTTTAGCTGAAAGCAGCCTCAAGACGCCGTCGAGATACACGGCGAATTTTAACGGGAAAATTATTGCCTTCTCCCCCTGAACGCAAAACGCGAGACAAATTTACGTTGTCGCGCGCGATAGATCGGAAAATAGAATTAAAAAAAAAAATGTTGGAAAAGGTTACGGAACTTTCAGATATCTGTTTGATATCTTGAATACTGTATATTCTTAAAAATTTCCTTGTTTTCGTACAAATTCAAATGCAAAGGTCTGTAAATATATTTAATTTTTTTAAAATCTTCGACATCGACAATTGAAAAATAGATTAATTTATTAGAAGATCCAGAGGCTGTAGCTTTCCGCTGACTGTATTCCATTTTCCACAACTTAGGTACGAATTAGGTTTCCCAGGACAATAAGCACAAATTTCTACGTTTTAAAATGTAAACACAAAAGGGTGTTGCGTAGGAAAAGTGGTTGAAATTATAACATACGATTCAAACGATTACGAAGGGCGTAAAAAAATTCTTTCGAGCGATTCATACCACGGTGGTTTCGAAAAATAAGGTCTCCCCTCGGCAAAGAGGTGGCGTTAGTTATATGTAGAAAGCTGTTTCTAGGACCTTTTTCCTCCCCTGAATCGGTGGTTTGGCCCGGTGTGCGTCGGTGGAAAAAGATAACGTTGAACGTACGTGAAATTTGTTGGAAGGTTGGCCGGAAGCCCGTTGCAAGGGAGGCTTAAAACGCTCTCGAGAATTTTGCTCGCGTTGCCGCACGCGAGGTTGCACGCGAAAATTCGTGATAACTTTCTCGCGGAGTAATTTTATCCGGGCGATCGAACGCGATAACAGAAGTACGGGCCGAGCATTTAGAAATTATAATGCGACCGATAAATCATCGTCATCCGACCGCGGGTCGTCTCGCCGGAATCGATTCCGACCGAGGAGGAACCTGCAAACGCGGACAGATCAATTCTCTTTTACATTAATTATCCCAACTATTCTTTAGAAAACATTCCACAGTTTCAGCTAAAAATTGCACCTCGAAACTGGAGACTATCCTTCGTGGATGATCGTTTTGAAGAGAATTGAAAATTATTTCATCGAATTTACGTTTCGAAGAAGAATCGCAAAATTATTTTTACGCGTCGAATGGCGCGAAAGAGCCTCGATGTTTGAATGATAAATGGAACGAGGAACGGAAACGCAAACGCGGGATAAATTTTCGTAATCGGCGCATAAAGAGCCCCCGTTTGCAAATTAAAATCCGTTAATGGATATCCGGGCGAAGCTACGGGTAAAAATTTTAATTATTCGCGAATAAAACACGACTTTGCCTTCGATTTCCGGGTTCGCATTTTTCTGTTGATTGCTGTTCGATTACTTCTTTTTTTTACGGTGGTAGTTTCCAAGGTAGTGGCTCGAAGGTTGTCGCGACGCTGGGCGTCTAGGATGTCGATGTCGAGTTCGTGTAAACAAATTAAGCAGCAGACGTCAGACGGCCGACCTTTTTCGCGCGCCTATAACTGACCTGGCCAAGGACCGTGAGAAACGCTCGCGCGCAGGTAAAGCAAGGTCGAACGCGACCACTAGGCGCCGTTCACACCGGGACGATGATTAATGCGGCTGCTCCGAACCCGCCATGCTCCTGATACAATGAAGCCTTTCGAGACTACGCGATACTGGCCAGCCTGTCATTGCCACCATAGTGATTGATGCCACGTTTATGTCAGCGAGGGAACCATTTTTAGGTGCACGCATAAATTCGACTCGATTTAGTGTCAATAACTTGTTTCTCACGCCTGGAAATTTATTCGAGAAACAATATTTTCCAACCGTACGTCCACTGGAGTTTGCTGTTCTGAACGCGTGACAATTAGGTGTAAATAATAGACAGGTACGTTAATTAACAATAAACGGATGCCTAGATCAAGGCGACGCCAGGTTTCGGTAGTACGGGTCAGCGCATGGCCGGACGAAATTGATTCGCTAACGAAGAATAATTTCGAACGAATTTAGGCAAAACGCAATCTCTCTTCATTAGCTCGGCTAATTATCCACGGAATCATGTTGGATTACGGAATCGTTCCCTGTAAACAACGTTAATTACCGACCACGTAATTGTTGGATTTTAGTAGTCGAGTCACGTGTTTGGTCAGCCTGTCTCTGCAAACCCGTGCTTCGACTACTGCGTGTCCCTCGTTCTGACATTTTTCTATCGAACGAAGGGTTTCACAAACGATGTAAAATTGTTAATCGCTATCAAACAAGTTCTACTTTCTTCCAGTGACTGAATAATCACCTATAGAAATACTTATTTCGTTTATTTTCGGAATTATTCATAGGAAACTGAACGTAGCGGTAGTGTCTACAAGCTATTTATTATTCATTAATATTATTCAGCAAGTAAACAATTACAAACGACTCGATAACGAATACACAAGAGGCAAAAATAATAAATTAGAGGAATTAATGATCCGAGATTCGGTTCAGTTTTTAATGGTGATTTTTTCCCAATTCCTTTAATGAACGTTCGGTTTGGGGAAAAGCGTTTCGCAGGGATATCGATTCGAGCCCAAGGAAACCGTTCGCCCCGAAGTGCCATTTATTCCGTTTAAACGAATGTAGTAAACGCGAAAAGCATTCTCCTTTCACCGTTTTCCAGCATGTTTTCGCGATTCATTTTCGACGGCGCGCCAGCCACCGGGTCGTTCGTTTATTTTCCAACGAATCACGGGCGCGCGGATTTTTTCCCATTTTCGCGTCCGTCGAGGCGTTTATCGCGTTCATCCAACTAATATTTTCAGCAACTGGGATCGTCTCTTTCTCCCGATAACGGGCTAAATTTCATATCGCGAGCCCGTTCGATCCCAACGACGGGAACTCCTCTCGTCCGGAGAAACAAAATAACGTAGCGTTAAAAAAATATTAGCAAAATGGCGAGATTGCAGGGGCGTGGCTGTTCTTAATCAACGCCAAAAGGCACAGGGATCTCCTCTTTGTTCTCGATGGGAGGGAGAAGGGGGAAAAAAATATTTTCGTCTCTCCGCGAGATATTTCACCCCGTCGCGTTTCCGTTTCACTTTCAGCTGCAGCCTGCGTCCTTTTCCCCCTTTTTTCCCTTTTCCCTCTCGCTCGTTACCCCATTCAACGAGTAATTACCCGGTCGTTTGTCCCGCCGAACGCTCCAACGCGAAAACCAAACCAGCCAACTTCGGGACAAATTTCGCCGGAAGTGCGCCCTCCGTCCGCGTCCCCGTTGGCTAACAGTCCACCCTTTCCGCCATCCAGCAAAATTTTAATAACAATTCTCGCGGAGGCTTTGAATCGTCCCTCTTCGCGAGAGAGTTTCGAACGACCTCGATAAAAGTTTCACGATCTTTTTTCCGTTTGGAAATTCATCCCCTGAAAGGACTCGATTCTACGGACTGTGAAGGGACTTTTTAACCATTTCTGATCAAACGTTCCAAAGCAACAAGGTTTATGGTGCTTGGGGATTTTATAAAACGAATATCGAAAGTTTGATAGCCACTGTCACGTGTCATCGTCTAGTTGATTTATTAAGTTTGCGCAGGTCTCGTGTCGTATGTTCATGACGATATACACTTATAATTTTGTGTAATAACATTCGTAACATTCTCAACTTAATGCCTCAACTAAACAAGTTGGATCTGCAGGGTTGGAGATACGGTAGAATTTTTTGGGGGTCGAATTTTACTGGGTTCTCGAGCAATTGAATTAGATACAGGGGGGGGGGGCGCCCCTTGTGTTTCTCACCTGTAAAAGTAGGAACAACCCCTGACGCTATTGTGGGAGAAGTGCTCGGCGTTCTTCTCGTTCCCGAAGTCCTCCAGAGGATCCGACCACAGAAGATCGCACATGGGCCCGAACGCAGGTGGCTCTTTGAACCTGTCCAGCTGCAACAACAAAATTAACATCGAATTTGAAAAAATCCTAGTTCATGCGATAATCAAACTTATCTATATTAAGAATATCTTTGGTTTTTGAATTTCGGATAGCTTGTTCGTAAAATATTACCTATGTAGTTGAGCGCCATTCGTAAAAACTGTCGTTCGTTGATAAACAGAAACTGCGTAATCAATAGATATTATGCGTTGCAAAAGTAGTGAGTTTTTCAGAAAGGTTTGGAACCGTTTGGCGTTTGAGAACCGCTGGTCGTTGGAGGGAGGTTTTTTTCCCTCGATTATGGAACCAGGCAGCCAAGCTACTTATTTACTCGAAAGACACACAAGCCAGATTCGCTGGCAGAGTGGTGTCTCCGCGGCATAAAGCACTCGCGAACTCTGTCCTAGATTTGTTTCCCGTGCTCTGTCGAACCGCTCGACGGAATTAAAGGAAAATCAGAGGAGTCTCGGGATGAAACTTCCATCCCGGGGTTTACAGCGTGCCAGGAAAACGGCGCAAAGGCGCGTCCCGACAGAGAAACTTTTAAATATTTGAGCCGCCTAGCTCGATCGGAGCGGTTCAATTTCGCAGTGTTCGACAAGCAGTTCGGAACTACAGCCCTCCAAGAAATTCATTTTAGATACCCCCACCTCTCGCTCTACGGAGCAACGAGACTTATGGATCGATCGAATTTCGTTGCAACAATTTACATAAAATCGAGCTTTGCAACTTTCGAATTTTCGAGCCCGGAATTATTATTGGAAATATAAAACATAGCGATTATATTTCCCAAAAACGATTTCTAATTTGTTTGCGCCTGGCTCGTAGCCCAGAAAGGAGCTAATCAGCCTGTTTGCGCGTGCCATCGGCTGCTTTGTTCTACGAGATCAACATTTGCAATTTAGAAGAGAACCGACTAGGGAAATTAGAGCGAGAGAATCGTCTATATTATGATACAGCGTCACCGAAGTCGAAGCTTCTCCGTTCGTTCTCGCGTCGATTGCTTCTCAGTCGACACGGAAACGGCTTCGATAATCGACTCGTAATCCGCTAAGATTGACGCGAGAGCGAGAAAAAATATACCGCGTGTCCCGGCGCGACTGGGGAAAAGATAAATCGTTGTCGACGCACTCAAAAACTGCATCCTTTTTTAAAACGGGGCTCTGTAATTTTTACGCAGACGATGACTTCTCTTTTTTGTTCGATAAAGAATACAGAATCAAGTATCGATAATCAGATTTAAGACATAAGTACTTCTAATTAAAATCGTGTTTAAAGAAAGGATGTAATTGCAATTTTTTTTTGAAATTATTTTAGAGTCGTTTTCCCAGTCGAGGAGAACACCTGGTACGTTTCGAGGGGGGAGGGCGAAAGGCGAACGATTGAAAATAAAAAGGTATCGTCGGTTGTTCCCGTCGTCGAAACGTTTCCAATAATTATCTCTGGCGTAATTACCCAACTGTGACGGGCTGACTTAACATTGACGTATCGACGTTGTCTCTGTTCGTCGCGGTACAGAGAGCCCCGTGGACTGCAAGTTTTGATCAGAACGGGGCAACGCTAATTATGTTGAATGGCATTAGTTCACCGACACACGATACACGGAGTACCGCCTCCGAAACAGCCAGAACAGGGAATGCAGTTTACACTGTAACGAGCAGTTTGCACCTAATAACGCCAGACGTAATATCATCGGCATTATTGCCTCGGCCAAAGTGGCCGCGTCTCGTTTTCCCCATCGAATCCATGCGAAATTCGAAACGCTCGAACCCCGTTGCTTCTAATCCACTGATTTTCGCGCGAAACCGCGCTCGTTGTATTCCTATTTCCGGACAAAGTCGTTGAAAATTATCCTTCGCAGACCATTATCGACAGAGACAATTTTTTTATTATCTCGAAAGAAAGAAAACACTGTTAGTTGTATCAGAAAAATTGCGCGCGAGAAAGTTAAGGGATGCTTTAAACGTTCGGGGAAAGTCGCGAGTAAAAGCTGTCTCGCGAACGAATCTGAAATTTTTATTCGCTATTCATGAATGAAATTTCCTCGACCCTGTTAGGAACTTTCCTGCCATCTGTCAGGCAATTTTTCGTAACGGGAATTGAATTTAATATAAAGTACTTCGTTCCCGAGTCGACGAGAAATTTTTGAGCAAATGTGGTTGCGATATGGGGGAAAAGCTTCTTTACAAACTGCGTTGCACGGAGGGGAAGAAAGCTACAATTCGCGTGGGATGGAAAGTTCTGAACCGCTCGCGAGACGGCGAATAAGCCGTCGAATAAGCCGGGGAAGGTTACCACGAGAAGTTTTCACACGTTCACTGTCGTTCGAATTCGAGAAAATCGTAATTAGGAATCCCAATATTTATATTAAAACACGCTTGAGTCCACGTATATACTGTAATATTTATTCAATGAGAAAATTTCTTAGAATTTTCGCTCGTATATCTGTATTCGTATACGCTAAAATTAGGAAAAAGTACTGATAGGAAGTGCCACGTTGACTGTCGCGACGGTCACTGGTGACCGGCGCTTACGGATATTTAAAATAAATGAATTTCGATACTTATTAACTTTTAGATAATGTTAGAAACGTTGCAAGATGCCAAGTAGATTTCCAGAAGTGAGAAACAGGTGCCAGTCGACGTGTTATCAAAATTTCTGGATATGCCTGACTAAAATCGATGTATTACTACTTAAATTCCCTTCTACTTAATTATCCTGTAACTGTTGATGTCGTAGGCGTTTTTAAAAATTATTTATTTAGAAAAATGTAACACTGCAACGTTTTAACTCCTCTGCAAGGAAACAATCCAGTCATATTGGGTATAGGAATATCGTGGATGAAATTCAACGATTTAATAATAATAAATTTCCTATAACCTTCGAACATGCGTTTTTAAAAATAAATATCTAAAAATTGCTCGTTCGATAAAGATCCTCGCGTCACTGTTACTATCTACAAGTTTCTACTCTGTATAAGAAATGCTAACAATGTTAATTCAGTCATACTAGATAACGTCTGACTACAGACTGTCCATTACTACTTATATTTATCACCCTATCGGTTGTAACTCTATTCTAATTTTCCTATAATCTTCGACGTTGTATCCCCAGTAATAAATTTACCGGAAAATTGTTTATTACTTGCGTTGACAACGTTAGAAAAGATCACGAAGGATAGACTCGTTGCTCGCGAGTAGCATGTCGCACCTTTTACGATCTTATCATTTCACTGCGTCGCATTTAACGGGTATATTAATTGCTCGTTAACTGTGCTCGTTACGCTGTAAACGATTGCTGCACAATCTCCAGCACAAAGAAACACGTATGTATGGCACACCATGCGAGCTGATATCGTTGTGCTTAATTAACTTCGCTGATTGCGACGGAGAATCGAGTTTCGCCTCTGGATTCGAATTAAATCTTGCGAACCAGCCCCTGCAGGATTTAACGGAGACGCGGGTTCGTTCGACAGAGGGATCAAAATTTTTTTCTAATTCATTTTCTCGAACGAGTATCACGCAAAATACATTTTTACTCGGCAAATTCTAACGAAAGTGTAAATACGAGATTTTAATCAAATACGATTCGAATTCCAGATCTTGGACAATCCATGGACAATTCCAGTTAAAATGAATGAATAATATGTATTCTTGTCCCGTTTCTCAAAAGTTTACACCGAGTCTGAGCTCTGGATCCAACGTTATTAAAGAGAGAAATGTATGGAAATTCCAGGAGGAATAATTTTGTTATTATCGTATCGATTCGCGAATACACGGTACAAGGGGCAAAATATTTAATGCTCGGTACTGGGGCAACAATAGTAACGAGAAGATTAAAAGTAGCTCTCGATGGAATTAACAAGACGAAGAATTCTTTTCCACCCCGGTTCGGACCACCCCTTTGTTCGTCTAATAATACAGCTCTATGCATAAAGGAACGATCCTCGCCGTCTAACAAACGCGGCCGTCCCGCTTACGGCTAATTTCCTTTCAACCGGCGGAAGTTCTCCCATTAAATAATACTTGGAGTCAGTCGCGCAGGATATTCCCTCTTCCAATCCGACCAGGATTTTGCGTCTCCGCGAATTAAATTATTACGAGCACGGCTTTCGCGCTGGACATTCGCGTCTCCTGAATATTTCAACTCCAATTCGCGTTAAAATAGGAATTCCGCGTGTACGTCGCTTTCGAAACTAGCAAGTCAGGATCAGAGGCAACGCGTTAAAAATAACGAAATATAAACAAATATAAAATAACACAATTTTACTGATATCAAAACCCCTGGACATTAGGATATTCCGTTTTATTTTTAACGAGTCGTTAATCTGGAAATTACGCCTGGTCGTATTTATCGGTTGATAAATGAAGGTTTTAAAATACGCAATAGCTTTCGCGGTAACGGGCTTAATAAAACAGAGAAATGCACGAGAGCCCAGGGATTCAGCAAATTGACTTAATTCAGACCCATCGTCCGTACTTGTTATGCTGATTCGTTGAGCTAATTAGACCGCTTAATTTTCGCGAGCAGCTCGAAGCACCGTGGTTGGCTCCTGAGCGAGGCTTGGCCGGGAATTTCGGCCGTATCAACGTGTTAGACGCGTTTAACCATGGTTGGGATTGCTTCAATTACGTTCGAACAGTTTTCCCTCACGACCTTGCTTCCACAGATTTTCCAAGAAATCGACAACTCGACGAAGATGAAACCCGTAATTGAAGTAATAAGAGTCATTAATAGTTAAATCGTCGAGATCTATCTAATACTAGAAGATATAAAAAGCTACGAGTCCGCTCGAGACATTTTCCAGCCAAACAAAGAGGAAGATCTCACAGTCTCGAGGAAAAATTGCTGGAGATCATCGTCTGCTCTTTTCACGAAGTCGAATAAGGAAAAATAGAGCGCAGTGGGTCAGTTTTCGAAGGTCGACGTGCACAGGGGAGGGATGGAGAGGTAAGGGCTGTTGTATCCCCTGGGCTCGCCATTTGCTATTCATATGGGTTGCTCGTGGTCGCAAAACCCGTCTTTTACATACGAGCAGGCGGAATAATACATAACAGAGGGCGAGGGTACGTATCTATGGGGCTCTGATAAATATTGCATATTTGTCAGTCGCCTCTCCGACGCCGGAATTTCCAGCATATTTCGCGCAGACCCCCCCACGTTCATGGCCGTTCGGTTTCGTCGAGGGTGGCAACGCTCGATCACCGATAGAAAATAAACGATCCCCGTTATTGCGCGAATTTGAATCGATTTCGAGGGAAAGTGAAAAAGGAACCGAAGGGTTTGGGTATTTATCGTGGAAAATGCGGCTGGTCAACGACAAATTTATACAAGGTGCCCCCCGTAGCATGTAGGGGATTCTAAACGAGAACATGTGTCCTATTTGACCTTGTTTTCAACTTACACCGAGTTCTGTGTTGGAATAATTCTCTCTAAAGATGAGGATAGTTGAACTAATTCCATTCGACTATTTATGAACTGTGTCCGATATCTAACATTGAATCTGTGAATAGATTCCGCAAACATTAGAGTACTGTCCGATCATTGAAATACGTCGTGTATGGAAATGGCAACTATGAACCTCGAGTATGGACTTATTATTATAAATAACACGTAGACGAACAGAGAGGGTAAGACAGCCAATGGTAGGCAAATAGATGTGTTTGAGAAGAAACTCGCTATAACTTGGAAACAATTTTTATATATGAACCCACATGCTATGCACCCTGTATACTGACCTAGAAATCTAAATACTGTGAAACGGTGGTCACGACAATAAAAACATCAACGATCCTTAACGAAACAGTCGAAGGGACTTTCGGTCAAATAGTAATAATACGCGTTTATATGAACTTTTGTTATTGTTTTCTCGTATAGAATTCATCTCTGAATATGTATAACGATCCAGAAATCTAAATATGTACCGTGAAACGATGCTCGCGATAATACACGTCGACCCTTACACGAAACCTTCGAAGAGAATTTCGCTAGACGAGGCTGCAGTAGAATCGAAACGTCGATGCAAATTATCGCGAATACCTGACAAATATTTCCGCCTCGTCGAACTTCACCCAGTTTCAGCCCTTTTTACTTCTTTCTATGGAGTTTCCGCGTGCCGCTGCTCCCTCCCCCCGACTCTCTGTTTCCTTTCTTCGTCCCCCCAGTCGCCTTATTTTCCGCGATTGTTGCAGCTGAAAAGAGGAACTCGATGAAGGGGAACCAAGCTGGAAGAAGAGGGTTAACCACTCCTCGGTCTCCCACGAGAAATACCTCGTAATCTGCCGGTACAGATGCAGCTTCCTTCGTTTCGTTTTCTTTTTTCCAACCCCCTCTCCAATCCCCTCTCCCTACGTCGCGTTTCCCTGCTTCTCTCTTTTTTCGCCTCCGAGCGTTCTACCATTTCCATTGTTCCCTGCTTTTCATCCGCTTTGGTTCGTTGACGAACAACTGGAAATTGAAACGGTGGAGGAGGATTGCCCGCGTTTATTACGAAATTGAACGAAAATTGTTCGACGCTGTCCGTTCGTTCGAGCGGCAAACTTTCAGCGACTCTTCGACGCGTCATTTTTTCCCACCCAAGTTTTCTTTCTGCCCTCCATTTTTTAATCCGACTCCCGATTCATAATCGAGCAAAAACAAAACCCGAATTTTCACCCGGAGTCCAGAACCTGATGCAAGTAATTTTTGACATCGTCGAATATTCTTTATATTATATAAAGAATTTACGACGTGCCAGCGAGTAGAAGGGGTGGAAGGAAACCAAGGTGAAAAATAAGGAAAGAGACAACCTCGAAGCGGTCGAAAGGGAACTTTTCGCGTAGTTGTTCGGTCACGTGCGCCGCGGGAGTAAAATAAAAACTGCACATCCGTTTCCCTGCATTCAGTGCACGGGGCACACGTTTTATAAGCGTCGTTTAAAACTTGTCTCGAGGGAGAGCTTTCCTACGCGGGTTCTGCTCGAGTTCGCGGAACCGACTGAACTTGAATTCGCCCGGGAAATTCATTATCGCGACGGGGAGCATTCGCCATTGCTTTTGGCGTTCGGCCGAGATCTCGACGAACTACATTATTTTTCACTCCTCCTTCGAATATCCTGAAATTCTCATTTTTCCAAGCCGAACCTTTTTCCGAAATTTCTGCGTCTTGAATTTTATTTTCTTTGTTCTCCAGTACCATTGGACTGATTCTTTTCCATTTTTTATTCGCGAAAGAAACACATTTGGGTGATGACGAGGGTAATTCTCGTGAAAATGTAAGAAAATGGGAAGAATAAATCCCCCCCGTCAGCGAAAAATGAGAATCAGTGAAAATGACTGGCTGTCGGCAAACGTACCGTCACAGAGAGGTTAATCGATAGTCTAATTAATTAACGCGATTCTTTGTCAGCTCGACAAAGGGTTGGAAACGGTCCGCGGGGCAGAGCCCTCGACCGCGGTGGGCGGGTCCTTTCATATTTATCGGCGGCAAGGTGCAGCGAATTAAAGCCGCAGAGCAAGGAATTCCGATCGCGTTCCGCGGGAGCTCTTCTTCTTGCTGAGCGACGTCGAAATCGGATGCTTTATTTCCGAGCGATTTTATCCACGGCATTTCGAAGGCGCCTTGATATGGAAATTCGTTGCCCCCCTCGGAGCGATATTGGCGATCCTTTGAGACGCAAAGGCCCGTAAAATCGCTCCCATACGACTTCCACGCGTCCCTCCAACGTGGCGTCTCGCGCAACAACTAGTTCGAGCAACTTCCTACATACGATGATCGACGTTGTCCAAATACCATCGAGACTAAGCAGCACAACTGTTTTGTATAGGTCATTCTATTCTGCTAAGAATACAGGAGAATTAGTATTCTTGATTTTCGTCTTATTTTGGCCTCTAGAATCTTCCATTAAAATTTTTCTCAGGGGTGGTCAAACACCCTCCTGTATATTAATGACATTTCTAAGGTATTCCAACACTTTAAATTTTTATTATATTTTACGCAGATGGTCTTCTTTCTTCGAGAAAACGACACTCGCTGCTCTTACAGCGATTTCGATGATAAATTGATGGAAATTTTTCGAATCGAACGCCACGAGCCTCGAGAGTCCGGTGACAAAAGTGCAAGCAGGATTCCCCGGGACAAACGTTTCGTCGTTCTCGATGGAATCTCTCGTCTCAGGTCGAGTGAAATAAAAATACACGGAATGCCTGAGCTCGACCGTGAACAACGAAGGATCTTCCACGCATTTCCTTACCGCGATCCGAGTTTTAACTTGGCGAAATTCTGCTCGTCTCGCCCCGTTCGAGAACTTTGTGTAAAACCGTGCACGAAGCATCGTACATCGCGAAAGTATTCAGACGCTACAGGAACTTTAAACAATAAAAACATGTACGTTAAAGTCGAGCTCTGCATTCAGATGCTCGCATAAATTCCAAGTAATGCCTTTGGAACGATCATTGTTAGTTTTATTTTCTACGTTTTCTCCAGAAGAACAAGTTTTTCGAACCCTTAACTGTAATTTATTTTATTTCTACTTAATATTCCGTGCCTTTAGTGATTTTTTAGTTCCTCTAGGCGACGAACCAAGAAAGATTGACGGATTAGGAGCGTAAATTTTGCTACTTTAGTGTGGTGTCTCTGTTGAAGAAAACGTGTCACTTACTTTGCGTATGTCTTCTAAATTGTGTATTTCCGGCGAGAGTCCACCGTGCACGCAGAGGAACTGTTGGTTCATGAGGGCCGCGAGCGGCAGACAGTCGAAGGCGTCCATACACGCGTCGTACACCCTCTCCGAGTATTTTATTTTACCTGAAAGCAAGCGACAACAGTGTGAAAAGAAGGCTATCGGGCGGGAAACACGACTGCCCCCGCCCACCGATTCACGCCGCGGAAAATAAACTTGATTGTTTTTTCTTTCTTTCATACGCAATTCTGTCGCGGACGCTCTTTGTATCGACAAGAAACGAACGCGAGGAAAAAACATGTAACGACAACAACGAGGAGAAAAGTTGTCCGCGGACCCTGCTTCTCGCTTTGTTTCGTTTATCGCGCTAGCCTTACGTACGTATTTACGGTACACCTAAACGGTACGAGCTACAAGTAAACACGTCCTATCGTGTCGGCTGTGGAAACGAGACTCCTTGAATCGATCTTTTCCTCGAGTCTGATGGGATTTAGGCTCGGGGCACACGAGCCTCGAAACGACGTCCTTGTCTTACAATCGTAAACAACCAAACGGACGTAGGAAAGAAATTTTTATTTCCCATTCGAGGATAAAAAAATTATCAGTCGAGAACAAAGGGTTTATAAACGACGAATTTTTCTAGAACACCCTAATATTTCCAGAGAGAAGAAGTCAAGCGTCGTCCCAGATTCCCGCCCTATAGCCTGACACTTTTTAATGACCATACGTAGACTCTTGTTACCGGGCGTACAAAAGCTCCGGAGAACGGGCGGTCCTTTCCAGGAGTCGGAAGGAACGATGGAGAGAGCGAATAAAGGGAAAAGGGGAAAAAGGGCTCCGGAGGGCAACGAACAAGGGCCGCAGGTGTGCGTGAACCTCGTAAAAAGGAACGAAGAACGACGGAGACCGTTTCGAGGAGCGCGTGTCCACCGAGAATAATAAATCCTCCCATCGAGAAGTTCTTTGCTTCTTCGAGACGGGGAAATATACAGTATTTCCAGTTTCGTGAAATATGGGAGTTTGAATCGTGATCGTTGACCCTTTGGGACTCGAGCATACTCATATCTGATCGGTAATAAAGACGAGGACAACAAAATTTGTTCGACTGAAAATTTAAATTGTGGTATTGTGGTATCGTTTACCCGAGCGTCGATTCGAAATTTTTGATGCTCGGTAAAGGGTAAAGGGTGCCTAAAAATTCACGTTACAAGTGATTTACCAAGGTAAATAAAATTCGTTCGTTCGTGTAGGGTGAAACGGTCGACGTACCCGAACAGAGGGCGAACCCTCGAAAGACGCGGAAGTCTTATATCCGGAAGACCGTCGAGTGGACAGTCGGAATGACAAAGTGCTGTTGCCGGCGGGAACGGGCCGTTCTCCTCTCTCGGACTTCCCCGACTGACGAACAAGAAGCATTCCCTGTCAATAAAACGAGGTCCGCGGGTTCTCCGGGACGGACAGCCTGAAGAAGATTTGTCGACGGTGAAAATGGACGGATCGCTGGTCGAACCTGTCACTCGAGTTCCCCATCGAGATCTCGCGAATGAACATCTCAGCCCGAGCGGGAAGTTTGCGCTACAGCTTTACCGCGCGATAATTATTTTTCCTTTTCGCTGTCGAATTTTTCACACGCTTGAAAAGAATTTCATTGGGTAAGCTTGTAATAACCCTACCTAAAACGGCCACTCGAGCATAATTTACCCAAAGGGACTTTGGTCGCGAAAGTTTGAACGTACCAAGCGTGTAAAGTTCAAGTTAGAGAGTAAGTATATTCGAATTAAAAAGTAAATCGTACTCGGAAGGAAGAATTTGATTCTAAATTGGGGCGTACGATATAAAAATGTCCCTCTATCGAGAGGATCTGGGAAGAGCGGAGATCTGGGAAGTTTCCGAAATACGAACGTGGAGTTTCAGGACCTTGGGGTCAGATACGAACAGGGTTAAAGGTCAGACCTGGCCCGTACTGCGTGGAACTCGACTATCCCGAGGGATATTGCCTCTCTCGCTATCTACTTGGAACTTTTGTCCCTTTCCGAAATTCTACCAGTAATATCTCGAATTTGTCGGCAAATATTTGAGCCATGTCGCAAACTACATCAACAGTTATGCTATCCGGTAAGACGTACTGATTAATTGGATCTCTACTCAAGCTTAATATTCCCCTTATTTTCCTTGCGCGAGTGCAGATCAATTTAGCGATATTATATTTAAATTTTCAATTCTAGACTCACGATCGATTCACCAATTCCTATTTGGTATTCGAATATCGGGAAATTTTCTGTTTTCACCAAGGCTGAACGTTTCGATGCACGCTAATTGACAACGAAGAGGAAACTAGTTAACAAGGCGCGTGCCTGCGTATTATAATTCGTACTCTCTCGAGCGTGGAATCGGGCTAAGTGTAAACTCGATTGTAAATTGGGATAGTTGCGGGGATGCAATTAAAATCCTCTACCCCTTTGATGTTCTCGGGATCCAGCGTTTCGCGAACTGCTGGGATTAACGATTGAAAACACGCTGACGTATAGAATTAGGCGTGGGGTTCAACGAATAATTAAAACACGCGTGTCGAGTCTCCAACCTACGCTGTGATTTTCGTCGAAATTCTGCGTCCCGTAATTTATCTTTGGCGCTGAATGTTTTAGATGGTACAGGGAGGAAGAAGAATCTGAAATTTATGTACTGGGCGTCGCACCGCAACTTGGCCGTCTCGAATATCTAATTTTCTACAGGATAAAATAACAGAGGGAAATTCTACTGTTTGGAAATGGGAATATTACGACTCGCAAAAGAAACAGAAAATTCTATTCACGTTCTTCCGGTGAATCTAACTCCTTGCTCGAGGCTGTTAAATGGTTCCTCAATTACCATCGACTGGAAGTTGTTCGTCGTTCGCTAATCACGAATAAATAAATTTAAAGAAGACTGGAAATATACAAGTAAATTAACAATTATGTGAAAACCGAGCGGACACGTACCGAGCAAGGCAATTGAGGTTAACCGTGTTCGCGTTGACGCACGAGTACGCACAGTTTTCCCCGTTTAATTTTCCTTTATCCAGGTCCAATCTGCAGTTCCGTTTTCCATTCTTTCGGGATTTGCATATCACTTGTGCTCGCCAGCCTCCTTCCCCGGTACTCCTCGCCGATAAGGCTCGACGCTGAAAACGTACCACTCGAAAAATCCTAACCCGCGATTTTGAATTTCGAACTCTGCTCTTGGGTACCGCGGACATCACGAACCATCCCACAAAATTACCAAACGCTGGGTCTACTAAATAAATATTTCTATTACATACGAACGGGTTATTCGAACTTGTGCAAACGAAATGAAAAGAATCTCGATTTTGTCGAACGCGAGACGGACGGGGGAAAAAATTCATAATGCTGGCGACAGAAGCTACACACATGCTGGGTGTAGGAATATTTTTGGGGCTGACCGGGCTCGTGGCTGTTTATTTTTCAATTAATTCTGCGTCGTTTTTGCGGTACGCGATAGCCGGCCTCGCCGTTCGCGAACGAACAATCGTTTTTGGCGACGAGGTCTGTTTCGAAACGACACGCTGACCCTCTGGCCGTTCGCCAGCGGCTTTTTGCTCGCGCCGCGCCGTTCCGAAGTCCTACGAATAATGCGTGCTCGGAGCTTAACACGTCCGGGAAACGGAGCTGTCGCCTCCAATTCGAGCGAAGAATTCAAACTCCTGGACGCCGGGAATCGAGGAACCGACGAGCAAGCGATAAATAACAAGAGCTTCGTACATATACTTGTTGAAATTTCAAGAAATAGAATATACCATATTTGAGATCACGTTAGCTAAATTTTATACACGACGGATATACTTGTCAAACACAGCTGACTGGCCAACTTATTTTTCTTTAAATCGTTCAAGTCTCTGATCGCAGATGATCTTCTTTCTTCGAGAAAAAAAATCTCGCGAATAAATAAACAAATATATTAATTTTAACGAGTTTACGATTGGAAAGGAGAAACTCGACGGAGCGGCGTTGGAAGACGAAGCGATAGAAGCCTTTCCGATTCCGTATTCGGTTGAAATATTGACACGATTTCGCGAATTTCCGGTTCAATTAGAGCGTTTTATCCCCGAAGAACCGGAATAAAAGAAAACTTGACCCGCAGGTTTTGAAGGCTCGTCGCTGAAAGCCGAGAGAAAGATCGTTTTTCTTTTTATGCGCTGCACACCGTCGCGGAAAAGACGTTACAACGCGCAATTAACGAAGCTCGAAGCGAGTGTCTTTAATTATTACGCTCGTTCCCTGTGTCGCGGGCCATTCGCTCGAAAGCTACGAACAGCTTTGTTCCTGAATCGACACGGAATAACGAGATCGTGTAACGCGTTTGGAGAAATTGGACCGAGCCTGGTCGCAAGATTGTATGGATAAAAGGGCTCAATCTACGGTTTTTAAGCTTCTCGGAAATGGGATTTCATTGGTACGGGTTGCGTAACGGGATACGCGGGCGGAACTTCTTTCCCTGTGTTCGTGAGGCAATCGTGCAAATACGGGGGAGGAAAACTTTTATACCAGGGTCCCTTTTTATACGCTTTCCCAGCTGCTCTATGGCCGAAACAAATTCTACTGATCGTCCAAGGCCACTCCACCATCTCCTCCATAACGAAGTTAAGTTTCCCTAACACCAATTTTCTCCTCGTCTAGCTTTTTACACACCCTTTTATAATTTAACACGTTTACCGTATTAAATTATTTTTCTATTTCCACAGTGGCAAATTTTGTCATCCATACTATATATGGGTGATGTGACAATCAAAGTGTTAGTATCTTCGATATTCGATTATTTAAAAATGCGATGACCGTATTTCTGTCTTTCTTCAAGTCGATAAACTTGATCTAATGTTCTCCTTTTTTTTACCGCTGGAAACAGTTCTGGAACTGTCATACTGTTTACAGCCTGGGGATGTTTCTTCCGTCCGCGTCGTCGAATCGTTCGGTTTTTACAGTTCTCTTTGCCCGTGGGAACAAAACAATGTTGCAGGAAGGATGGAGTAACAAGCGCCATGTTGTTTTTCGTCAAAAATTGCTGGACGTTCCGTGTTTGCGGAAGCGTTGCAGCGAAGCAGCAAGTAATCTCCTCGCAACCTTGTTCGCCCAACAATTTTTCGCAAAAAACAACGGTTCCTAACTATACTACTTTCTTTTACATGGAAACAAATCTACGTTGCTGCTAATAAACTCTAATAAACTGTTGTAATATTGTTCCACGCGATTCGGTTGTAAAATTGTGTCGCCATTTTGGTTCACAGGTTCTCCAGGGTAAAAAATGTATCAAAGAGTTCTAATCTCTAATGTCCCCGAACGGTTTAATAAATCACCGTTGCATCGAGTTCGGGATTTTCGCGGGTATTATTTGTTCCTTTTCGTATCCAATCCACTTTCCCCTGTCACGAACCGATAAGAAATCTCGCCGTGAACGAGATCCATTCAAACACAAATTCCATCTCTGCCCCGAGATCGAGAGTCCGCGCGGAATCAGCGATATCTCGAGACTCTGCGTGGCGCAGTCGAGGCAGTCCGCGGAAAACCGTATCGATCCCGGAAAATTGTCCGATACTGGGTCAAGCTGCGTGTATTTACGAGGCTCGCGTTAAACCGACGTCGCGTTACGTTTACGATTTTAACGTTGCCGCGTTCCAACGACGTCCCGCGAGATGCTCCAACACGGAAACGAACCCCCATCTCCCGAGCTTTTGCGTTTCCTGAACTCGTTTTACCCTATAAACTGCTTCCAAGGACCGAAAGTCCGGAATCTCCCATTTGCAAGAAAAATAAAATCGTTAATCGATGATTCGAAATCTGTGTGTTTGCGAGGTCCCTGAGACCACTGTTTCTGTTCTATTCAGGTTATTTATATTTCGGTATGGTTAAAGATTGGTTTCTTTGGGACTTCTCTGTACTCCTATTATTCGAGCAGAGGTTCCAAAGTGGATTCTGCGATAATTGTTTACCCATGTCTACAGTTTTTGTGTGATTGTCGCGCGTGTTACAGCAGGTGGTTGAAATTTTTTCCCCCTCCGGTAAGGATACACTCTGTTCACAGAATTAACGACCATCTAACGTTCCTGGCGCGTTACCAATTCTCGTAAGCGCATTTCGAACACGCGCGGATGAATACATTTCGGTTTTGTTCCTTTGGGATCTCTTGGGTCTCATTTAGATATTCAAGAATGATTTTTTGTGGAATATTATTCGCTTAAACAACGAATCGTTCCTACTCTACGAATACTTAAAGAAAAAAGAGTTTAGAGAAGAAAGATAGAGGGATAGGACGGCGAATAAATAAACAAATAAATTCCCAGACGGAATGAATCATGAAAATTGTTCTGTCCGCATTGAGAGAGAAGCCAAAGCGGCGCGGCGGTTGCGTACCGTTGCTAATTACGGACGCTTGTTGCGAATATTGTTCAACGAGGAAGCTCGAGAGCCGAATTTACCGAATTTACGTTACGTTATTACGACTTGCAAACGAATTGTTTCGTCACCGACCAATGCAACAGTCGTGGACGTTAGGAATATTCGTTGGCTTCTTCGTCGATTAGGGGAATTCGCGAGAGTGCTGTCAAACGACGACACTGATTAAAAGTTTGCGCGGACGTTCGTCGGTCCAACCGCCATCATTTCTTGTCGCGGTTCTTCCAGTTCGAAGACAACCTTTCTACTTCGTCGGGTCAACATAATTATATTTTCTTGAAATGTATGGAAAATTCAAGAATGCACAGTCTAAATAAAATAAAAATTATTTGAAATTTGCATCTGGAAATCTCGTATTCGAATAATACATTTCTATAATTCCAGTTCTAGTTGTAAAGTATTGTAGTTTCGTTCGTTAATTCTAAATTATTTATTTCATCTTCCCGGTGTCTCTTGTTTCTATATTTAACACCTCAAAGCTAAGAACAGAATTGATTTCGAAGGTTACGGAAGAATAAATCGATAGAAATAGTCTATAATAATAAACTCTTATTTCTTGCAAAGCCCGTCGTTTGGATAATAAATACCGCACGGTTTTTCTACGAAAAGACGGCGCTATAGAAAATTCCTTTTGTGAAAGGAAAATGATAAAAAGGAGATTTGCCCCCGAATGGAAGATCGTATCTGGAAGTGGACAAAAGAACACCACGAAATTGTAATGAATGGACGGAAAACAAAGGGTTGCACGATACTCGACCTCCCAGCAAAAGGAAATACGCTCCCTAATAGAATATTGCATTTTTACCCAGTGGCGCGAAAAGCGACGGCGTATATTGCCAGGCGAAATAATAGAAAATTAAAGCAAATGTCGAGCGCATTGTTTTCGAAACGAGAAACGAATGCTCGAATCGAATTTTCCGCCTGAAAATCGACGGTACGCGCGATTGTAATTTTTCGAAAATTTTGGCGCGAGCTTGACAGAGGGTAAAATGGCGTCCTGAAAACACCGGTTCATCGAAAATCGATCGTGCTTATTGTTTGAAATTTTCTCGAGGCTGCAGCGCGTTTCAAATTCGGAAAAATCGGGTGACAAACGATGGACGGGGATTCTAAAATTGTTCAAAGACGGACTATCTCGTTCGTCGTGGGAGTACTTACATTCTTGCTTAAATGTGAAGTATTCCGTGAGATGACGGCACTCGTGGTTACCTCTGAGGAGGAAGAGTGTGGTTGGATGGCACAGTTTCAGTGCCCACAGGTACAATACGCACTGCAACAGAAAAAGTAACAATTCTCCTTTATTTCGAACCCGACAGCCCTCATCCGTTGCTTTTATTCTATTTTATATTTGCAAAGAATTCGATTTACCTTCGAATTAGGAAAATTTAAAACGCTTAAAATCATTGTATCGCGTAACATTGTTCGAAATTACAGTTCGTTTGTCGGTATTTCCGCAAAACAGGATCGCTGCAACGATTCGACGGATTGATTTTACAAATCTGCAAGGAATTAAACGCAAACATTTTTCACGGTGATTTTAACTGTTTCGTCGGATCCGGAAAATACTGAAAATCGTTTTGCAATTTTCGAAACAGCTGTTTCGATCGACGATGGTTTTATTTTGCTCGATTCGACTCGAATTAAAATTCGCTTTTTGACGTTTGTCATTCATTTTACAAAATATAATTCGTCTCCACGAAGGGTACGATATCGATTCTTCGATAGATGTATGCGATACACACAAATACTTACACTTAATTGCTTCTAAAAAAAACAGATTTTTTGTAAATATTTCTCTTGGGTATTTATATAAAAAATAAACGACTTCGTAAAATAGATATAAAACATATCGTACAAAGAACGGATTAAAAATTGAATCGTTGAGTGAAGTTTTATTTCCAACGTTCCCCCAATATTTCTAAGGTTAAGTGGCCTGATCTACACTGAAAGATTCTAATTTATACCAACAAGCGTGCAATAAAAGAAGATTCGTTCGTTGAAGGTTACGAGAAAATTCACGGTCCGCGAAGTCGAAATTTTTACGACTCCAATCGGTTGCTTCGTTTTCCTGGGAAAATCCTTTCTTTTTTAATCGACGTTTGCAAATGCAACGCGAGTCGGTTCGAGCTTGAAACCGAACGCGTATAGATATTACCGTTTCGTTGAAGCACTAATATCCACATTATTTATCTTTCTGTCTCTTCGACTCTTTTCTCTCTTTCATTCTGTCGTTTACGCTCTCTCTCTCGCTAATAATTTATAACGTCTCATGAATTAAATTCACCGCGTCGGAACAGCCACGCTCGTGACTCGTATTACGATCTAAATGCGACGCGTCATACTCTCGCGATCCCGCTTAAAGCGACACATTTTACTCTCCTCGGGATCTCTGCGAACGGATTTAAAACTCCAAACGTCGCTTCGCGTCCGAATGAACTTTTCGAGCGAAATTTATTTGGGACGTTTCGAGCTGGAAAACGATTATAAAATTTTATTAATATCGCTTCGATCATCGTTTGTTCGAAAGCAGTCGATAATTCGCTTTAATTCCTATAAATTTAGAAACAGTTTCTAACAAAAGTAATTTTTTTTTGTTTGTACATACTTGACTCGATCGTGATATTATCAATTTGAAACAAGCAAGAGTCGAGTTTCTGGCAACGAATCTTTGTTTTCGTATCCAGTTTCTCGAAAATTGAGCGTGAACTCGCCCAAATTCGAAATCGGCAAAAAGTCGCCGTAGCGTTCCGACACGTTGAAAAGAAGCATTATTCGCTTTATTTCGAGCGTAATTAATTGTCGTGATCAGGCGGACGCGAGATTAACAGTACTGGCATGCACCGGGGGAACAAAAGCGCCTACGCGAAACCGTCGTTTAGATTTCAACGTGATCGGTGGGCGAGCAATTAATCTCAGGTCTTCGAGAAGCGTCGTTCAAGTTGACTCGTCGACCGTTTTGGCAGGGTAGCTTCGTCCCCCACCCTCCACCTCATTATTCGATCTCGAGACTCTGTTGTCTATCTTTCGAAATTTTACGCGCCTATATGCCATTTTTCGAGAGTTATCTGCCACTGAAATTGAACATCTTCCGGTTGAAGTGGAAGTGGCCAGAACGAAATATTTAAATTTGATATGCTTGCTAAAAATCTGAGAGGAGCACGTGTTTCGGTGGTATCGGGTAGTTTGAGAAAGTTTTTAGCGAAATATTTAAACTCTTTCCGCTATCTATCGCTACTTGAACTTTTGCGATTGTATCGACTAAAAATAAATGCGAGTAATAATTTTTCTCGTGTTTTCATTGATCTCCAGCATCGGTGGGAAGAGCAACGAACGCCCCCTGGCCTAATTAAGCGGCCCCAGCGACAGCTCGACGAGCCAATAATTTATTAACGAAAAAGCGCAGCCACGATGCACGCGTTGCGGCGGTAAACAATCGTTAAAACTTGGCTGCGTTCGCCGGAATCGATATCGAACGCGGCAAGAGTGGAGGGGGAGCCCATCTTTTATTCATTGCGTATACATTAACGGTTTGTTTCGAGCGCGGGTATAATGCTCGCGCATCCTAGCCGGGGAACAATCGTATAAGTGGCTATGAATGCGCTGAACGTGCGAGAGCACGTGTCGCCGCTATTGTTCCTTCTACCAGACCCGATAATGAGGCATGTGAAAACGCATTTTCCGTTTTATCGTGCCCAGACGCCGCTGGATGATGCTCGAAATCACCGCGTCGCGTCGTCACTCTCCTAGCTGGCGAAAACTTTCGAATCCGCGAAACTATCGCGACTCGTCCAAGACAATCACGTTGGTTGCATAATTCCCAAGTCGAAATAACGCGATTGCCACGGTCCCCGTGTCGGTCGAGTGCAGGAACTTTGATTAACCCGTGATCCCGGAATTTCTACAATAATTACAAATAGCAGACGTTGCCGCGGAATACGAGAGCGTCGTTCGACGTGCAGAGACAAACGACTGTCGAGGAAATATTGTTTATTTAAAAGGTGTTGCAATTTCTCGAATGTACGATTGTTTTCAACTACGTTACATTATATTACTTTCCGCTTTTTTACGTCACATTGCCCTCGAACGTTTGTTATCGGACGGGGTCTCGTAGAAAGCAAATTGGCCACGATCTCCAGTCTCGTAAAATCCGATTATCCATGGAATTTGTTCAACTGCCAATAACCATGGAATTCGAGTTCTACAATTTGCTACGGAGCGTAATTACCGAGCATTCGATTCCCAAAGGAATCAATCCGAAGTTCCCGGGGACCGAAGTTTCCACGATCTTTTCATTTTCCGTAGAATTCGATACCACTTTGCTTCCAACCATTATCTATAGAGTCGTCGCGGGAGAACTCAATTTCCACGATACTATTTGTGTCGTAGAAAACTTAATTACTATTCTTCTTCGACACTGGTCTCGCAAAGGAATCGTAGAAATCCAGTTTCCAGCTACGAGAAAGTGTCTTTTAAGACTGTATTGATTTTTCAGTCGTACGTACAGAATTTTCGGCGTTAAAAGAAATATTGATTTTGTCACAGATTTTTTAGACTTTTTCTTCAAAGTTCCATCATTTTATAATAAATAATTATTTTTAAAAATCCGTACGTGCAACCGAAAAATCACACGTTCGTCGGTTTCTAACAAATTTTTGGAGGCCTCTCACCACGCAGATTCCTATTATGGCTATAATAATTAATATTTTCATACGAAATTTTTACAAGAAGTAGTTCAAGAAACGTACTTTCGAAAACATTGAACATTTATCAGAAAAAGTTTCATAGTCACGCCCAAAAAATTCTTGATAATTGCTATAAGAATCATTGTTGCACGTTCACGGCCAGGCTTATGGTTGCTGCGTCGACGGGAATCCACGGAACATGCTCGTTCTCGTTTTATTGGCCGCCACGTTTTGCGAACAACGCGGCAGTAAAACACAGAAATAAGAACAGCATTAATGCGCGTACAACGCCGGCTCCTTTGCTTCGTCACGCCTCGTACGACGCGCGTAATTAGGCGAGCCACGTGCCCTCGGAAAATCGAGGAAATACGTGACGCTGGGAATTTCATTCGCGCGGAAGAAACGATCCTAGGCGAAAATTTCCTACCGTCGTTCTCCCAAACGTCGTTCTAAAATTGTACCATAATAAGGGGGCTCGTCTATTAAACGACGTTGTAATTAATAGCGTCGTATTCGGGTCCAAAAACACCCGACGCGAACCCTTTCTTTCGTTCCATCGCTTAGATAACAATGGGGAAATATATTCCAAGTGAAATAAAAAGAAATTCTATCAAAGCTACCTTTCTTCGTACGTCGGTCGCAATTTAGGATTAATTTCTGCGAAATAATGCCCGAGCTTCGCCATAATTAACAGTACCAACCGCGACGATTAAGCACGCTGGAGATTTGGTTTAATAAACAGCTTCGCGGAAAAGGGCTCAGCTCGAACAATGGACGCCGCTTAGACGCGCTGTTCTGTGGTTTGCAACAGAGGTCTAGAATCAGGAATTTCGGACGATTCTCGAGCATAACGGGCATAATGCCGCTTAACCGTGCGCCTGATTCATTGGCTTGGCAAACGGTCGTGCGGCGTGTCACTCATCCGGGCGACGATGTCGTGGGCGGCGGTTACTCATCGTGCCAGATCCCCCTCCCCCCTCCTTCTCTAGTCCTCTCCCCTCCTATGACCGACCAACTATCGTTTCAATTAAAAATTCAGTCTACCTGACACGCAGAACTTGGTCGTTTCGCGTTCTTCGAATACTGTGGATCGATTATTTAAATCTGATGACAGTGCGTTCAAGAACTTTGCTAGTAAAGTAATATGTATTATTATTGATTGTTCATTGTTTGATTCATTTATTATATCAAGGAACAGAATTAAAGCATTAAAAAAGCATTAGACTTAGCATTGTTTAATGTTACAATAGTTTGAACAATTCATAATAATATATGGTATATGTAAACATTAATTTTTTGCCCTTCGTGTACGAGGAGATCACGAGGTCGAGAACGTTTTGCTTTCCCTACGAGGAGTGGTTTGGACATTTTTGTCGACGATTATCGTTTAATCATTCTTTAGAGTCTATATTAAATTAATTCCACTATGTTAATCCATTCGGCTGTCCACGTTTCAGGGCTCCTCTCTGCGTCACGGTCGTTCGATTGGCCCTTTGTGGAGCCAACGGAGCGTTCCTCCCTTCCGCTCCGTCGTCCTATAATTACACGCGAACTTCTGCTCGGTATCGCAACGAAATCCCAGCCATTGTTTTCAGACTGCACGTTCCGTCCATTATTTCGCCTTTTGAGCTCTGTTCGAATTCAGCGACGAAGAAAATTTCAATTTCTTACGCTTACATTTTTCTGAAATTAAATTCTACAAGCATCATGCTCGATCAACTTCGAAATATTGATAATGTTATGAAGGATGCAAGGGAACAAAATTAACACTTCACCGTATGCCTATTCCTACCATAACTGGTCAAATGACCTTTCTTTTTCTCTTTTATTAGGCAACGTATCCCAAATGATTGAATTATATGCACAGAATATTGCGTTTAAAGTTTTAAAAATCTTAACAAAATATACTTACAAGGGACCATTCCGAGATATATCCCGGAAATCCTACCCAGTTTGGAGAAAAAAATTCGAGAAGGTGTGAAATTTTTCGGCGAAAAAAAAAATTTTCGAATCGTTCTAAAAAAATTATTTTCATTTGCGGGTGTCAAATACAATCATTTTTGGTCATTACACATATCCCCGAAATCCTACTCAGTTTCGAGAAAAAAATTCCTTACCGAAAATATAATTTCTGGCCAGAAATGTCTGCCCGACATTTTCATGCGAATCTTTAAAACACCATAACTTCTGAACGGATTGGACGATTTTAATGTTTAAAAAAGCAAACTACGCGTATTTTAGTGTAGAATATCTAACAATTATAAAAATATTGGAAAGGTTGTTCCTTGGCCCCGTAATATTAGAAAAACCCCATAAAAATCGAAGTTTCATAAAAATTGGAGATTTACACCTTGGGATGGTCCCTTATTAGTACCTAAACTTTAAATTTGCAAATTACGTCGAAATTTTTTAGTTTTCATTCGATAGGAGATAAAATTCATAAATAATTCAGTTTTATCACACACTAGTCGTATAATCAATAGGAGTTGCAGATACTTGTTTTAGTATGTAGCGTCAAAGTAAATTGCAAAATAAATATAGAAGACAGTATAAAATATAGTAGGTGGTATGGTCATCGGATAGGGGATGAAATACCCTTTAAAATGAGCGTTTGTGAGAGTCGATAGCTCAATTAGTTCCGGAGATATGACAGTTTTAATTTCGCGTCGATGCGGTGGCTAGTTACGGAGATAGAAGGGTCCGAAGTTTGTTTACGTTTCATTGTTGCGCGGTCGCGGCAGTTCATTGTTCCCGCGCGCGCGTAAATAGTAGCGCGTAGTAAATTCTTGGAAACACTACGCGAAACTAGGTCACGACAGTCACGTCCGTGGGGTAGGTCAGCGCGACGCACGAGCGAGCGAGAGGTCGGACGCGCTAGACGGAGACAGAGATAGTCGAATTAAGAAAAATTACCTTTTACATAAATTGCGATATCTCGAAAACGGGAAGTCGGATCGACAAAAACCAAAAACCATTTCAAAGAGGAAGCTTTACCGCTGCTGACGATGGCTCAACAATGGACAAAATACTAATAATTTCGAAACTGCGAGTAATTAAAGTTTTAGTAATTTCAATGCGCGTTAGCAGCCTGTTCTAGCACGGGAAGAACCTTAGCAGAGTCTTTAAAAAATTACCCTTTCATATAAATTACAATATCTCGAAAACGAAAAGTCGAATCGACAAAAACCAAAAACCATTTTAAAGGGGAAGCCTTACCGCTTCTAGCAGTGGCTCAATTATTGATAAAACACTAGTAGTTTCGGAACTGCGCCTACGTAAAGTTTAACTATTTTTGATACACGTTCTTAGACTGTTTTAAGATAGTGGAAACTGTTGAGAAACCAAAGATGTTGGTAAACCAACCAGAATTTGATACCAAATTTTGTCTCTGGTTTTTACAAAAAAATATATAAATCAAGGCAGACAACATATTTTTCTCAGCAAACAAACAATAAGAATAGAAGTGAATATTGAAAAATTCATTGTACGTATACTATAAGAAAAGTCTTCAAGTTAAATAGCGCGAAAATAACATTGTATGTTAGAAATTCTAAACGAAATTTAAAAAATTGTCATTTTACCAGTCGTGGTAGGTTTAGTATTAATGTTCCTGTTTAACCCGGCTTCGTTTTAGCCCTTTTCTTTTCGTTTCCCGCGTCCTGATAATCGCAGCGTCGTTTCCTCGAGATAATTTCGCGACCGAGTACAGCCAAAAACGAAACCGGAAACCATGTATTTTCTCGAGGGTTCGGGTTTCGTTCGGTAGCCGGAAATAACGCTTCCCCGAGCAAACGACGATAAACCCGCCGGGGACTTCGACCCTCCAATTTATTATATTTTCGTGGTTCTTCCGCGTGTCATAACCGTTCTGCTGATTCGTTCTCCGCTTTCTGTTCGCCGTTCCCCTAAATCGTCCACTACGCGACTTATTCCGAACGATTTGTCCAACGAGCAACCGGTAATCGTTTGCATTAGCGATGCCATCCACCGTTCTTCGAATACTAACGCGATAGAATCATAAGTAGGATAGTAAGCTTGCCAACTATCGAACGAATCGAACATCAAAGCGTCGAACCTTCGCTTCGCCTGGGAAGACCTGGAGATTCGAGCGAGAACTCCTCGCGAGACGGAAGACAAATGGAGAGCGCGTTAATTGGGAATTAAACGGCGCGGGTGGGTCGCTAATTAGCGAGTTTGATAATTCACCGAGCACACACGTTTCTACTGGTCTCCGTTGGTTCGAATATCTTCTCCGGATTAGAATTTCGAGCAACGAAGAGAACGAAACCGTAAACGTTACGTTAAACGAGACACAAGTTTCGAGGTTTCAGGTAGCCTGCAACTGAATTTAAATAAAGAAATTGCGTTTTAAATTGCGAAGGAAAGAAATCGCATCTTTTGCAAAGTTCGAGGTTTAAAACTTGGTACGCGTTAAATACGCGTGTATAGTTATTACAATTTCACATCCATAGGAAGGTAGTTTCCGCGAATTTCCGATTTTACAAAGTTCGCGTTCGGGCTTCGCGAATTTTGACCTGGCAAGTTGCACTTCCGCGCCGGTGTACTTATGTAAATTCCAATTTACGCTGTGTCGACGTTCCGCTAAGAGTACTGGAAAATAGTGTTACGTAATACTTGGAATTTACAGGTAGTTCCCCGCTTTGGGAACCGAGAATCGAAACGAATTAATTCCTCGAGGCGAGAACTGCTCGTACATAATTTTGCGCGAGACGGAAGGAGGGCGCAGGAGACGCCATGGAAGATTCTGTTTCGAGCAGTCGGAAACGCGAAAGAAACAGAAATTATTATTATTAATTATACAAAATATTGCCGAGATGACCACGCTTGGAAGTAGATTTACAATCAAATATAATCGTAACAAAATTTCCAGAGAATCGGTATAAAAATGAAATTTCGAACTCACCTCGATACTGAAATAACCCCTGTCTACGTAATCGCCGAGGAAGAGATATTTTGTCGAGGAGGGTGGTCCGCCCACTTCGAATAACTTCATCAGGTCGTAGAACTGTCCGTGAATGTCGCCGCATACTGAAACATAAAGGAGAACGTAACTTTTAGATTGATGTTCTCGTAACTCGAACCATCGTATCCCTTCTTTACGAGTGCTTGCAAATCTCTCGCGGGGGGTCTCTCACGCTGGAGAAACCAAAAAGGAAGGTAAAAGGGACCTAAATTTTCTATTAAATAAAACGAACGAAACATGTTTACATTAGCGTAAATGATAAATGATAATATCGTTACGATCTTGTTAAGCAGTTGACATGATTTTTCTCAAGATTAGACGTTAAAGAAAACAACTCCAGATAAATTCTGTAGTTTCTGAAAGCAAAGTTTCGTTTTCGTGGAGAATTTTAGGGGTTTGGTGTGTCTCTCGCGGATACCTCGAGCTAAATTCTCGTCAAAGGGGGCATATTTTTGTGAAATTTGAGAAACAAAGGGCGTTGGGTGGGCAGATGAAAGAATATCTCGCGAAAAATCGAGTCTCGTTTCACGGACGCTCGATCGCGATAATACCAAAGCGTCGTTGGAATCGTGAATAATTTCTATTCAGCGTGGGGTCGAAGAGAACGATAATAAAGCCGAAGGCGCGAGAAATAACGATGCGCGAATCCATATAATCAAACCGGAGGGTGGAACGAGCCCCTTTGATCTCCGCCCCGTGTAATCCATTCACGGCTCAAGTTACGTTTTCATCGCGGTCCCGCGTCGCGAATAATCCACGCCATCGGGAATATCGCCCGGGAGAATTGCTCGGCTAAATGAACGCGTGGGAAGGTAAATAAAAGCGAGCCAGGGACACCCTGCTACACTTCCTACGAGTTTCAGCCGGCAAAACTATCGGAAACACGAAACGTTTGCTGGGCGCTGGGAAACGCTTAACGCCTCCTGGATGACGGATAAACGAGTTTCGCGGAACCCGTACACTCACGGCGAAAATTATACATCGAATCGACCCATCGTTAATTTCTCATCGATACTGTTTCGTGTCTTTATATTCAAATTTTAATTTATTTCTCTTCGGGGACTGGAACAACTGCCGAAGCTTTGTTTAAACTTGTGCAGACATACGGAAGAATTAATCGTGGGACAATGTTTCTTGAAAAATCAATCTACAATCAGATCCTGACGAATATAAAAACATTCTTCATTACGGGATCGCTGTAAATGAAATAAATAATTCCAAAGAAAACTTCCACGGATACCAGGTGGAATTCCTTCGTGGCTGACGACCCTGGCTCGAGCAGGAGATTGCCCGAGTGAACGAGAGAAGGAAAGAAAAACAAAAAAAAGTGAAATAAAATGCATACGGTGCCGGAGCGGAAAACAATAAGCGGGCAGATTCGACGCGAAAAAGGTAAACGTACAAGAGGGTAATTAAATAGAGGGTGTGCACACATAACGCGCCGATAGCTGCGAACGATCAGGTATGAAAAGACGATAAAGGAAGGGGAAAATGTCCGCGACTGGTCCGGCCTATCATGCTGGCCGCGGAATACAGATATATCGGATGCCGATGCGGCGGCGTTAATTGGGCGCTGGGGGACTGTCATCGATATTTTACGCTTTTCCGACGCCGTTGCATCGTCGATCCGCTCTCTGGAAAACGACAGCCTTCGAAACCGAACGTTTCGCGCACAGACTCTGCCACTGTCAGAATTAGGAAACCGTAAATGGGCTGGCTGGAATCCCTAAAAATTTGTAACGCTTAATACTGGTTTCGAGTAGAATTTAATATGTTTCGACATATTTTCTTCCTCGAATCCGAAGAATATCTTGGTCTTCTCATTCGTGACCTATGCTTCGAAGAAATAAATCGAAGCGCAAGAAACGTATTTCTAAAGACGTATTCCGTCCAAGTGTCTTCGTGTATGAAAAGAAGCTCCTTTACTGTGTTTGCTGTTCCCTTTTATTTCTCGTAAAAGTTTCGACGCGCGTTTTCAAACGTTTCCCAAACAATCTTTTCACGGTCGCTTAGCTTCGATAGGAAATCGACGCGCTTAAGAAAGCTTTCCAATTTTCTTAGTTTTGACACAAGAAACTAGCCGTTTCGCAGTCTGAGAAAAATTACCGGAGAGAGAAACGCTACGGGTGCTTCTAATTACAATTTTTCAACTCAACAGTTGTTTCGAGCAATAAAATTCAAGCTCGACCCTTTCGAGGGTCGAAAGTTCCGTTTTATTCGGAAGGGGGATCCCCCATTCTGCGTCGTAAATTTACCCAGCTGGCAGAAACCACGACGCGTTCTGTACAAATTCAGATAACACGAGGGCTAATAAATTTTCTAGGCAAGACTCGAATCTCGTTTTGCTTTCCGAGCCGTTTACAGCCGCATTATGTGCCTCGACAATTCTGTTTATGCCATCGCGGCTTAAGTATCGCCGTCCATATCGGTCTCCATCCCCCTCGATGTTCTGCATAATTCAGCAACACGTGGCAACTTTCGTTCCATGTGGATAACGAGGATTGAAATCCGTCCAAGGCTCGGTTTCCCTCCTTTCGAGATGTCTGACCACGCGCGCGACCAGACTACTTACTCGCGGATCGGAAAAACGTTTCAAGAGTTTCTGCCTCGAAATTTCTAAACACCCTAAATATTAAGACTTCATAAAACGTTGCAGCAAAGTCTGAAATCGAACGGTTCGTACAAAAGTTCAGCGAGAAAATTTTAACAGACTTCTGATTTAATTTTCTTGATCCTCTGGTGGTTTCAAGTGATATTTGTCGAACGAGTCACGACAAATATCGAAGCTCTTGGAATGTATCGACTTGGAGTTCTTATTAATTGTGGGATTAACTTTGCAGAGAGTTCAGCGTACCGATTCTTCGGCATTATCGGAAAATGATTCCGACAGAACGATACTCTTTCCTCGAATAAATACTATTTCAGGTAATACCCGTTATTAACCACGACCTCGATCGATAGGTCGGCTTTCCAGTTGGCCAGCTCTTGGGAAAATTGATAAATCGTTCCCTTTCTGTGCGAAAATCGAGCTCGCGAGAAAATTCTATCGCGCCGTAAGCTTTCCTCGAGCGAGCGTCAAAGCGAAATCGAATATCGTTCCTAAAAATCGAGCGAGAAAGCTTCAAAGGACGCGTGCACGAAATTCCCATTTCGCTTGTCGTCTTCGTTTTGCTTTGGAATTCTTCTCGAATACAGGGGAATTAATATCTCAGCGATTCCAAGAAATCGACAATTTTTATTTTTAATACCTTTGGACCTACGAAAGTGTCTTCGAATCGGATGTTCTCGTCGTACGTGTCACGCTTATCGAATCTCTGCAGACTGAGCGAGTCGTCCTCGGTAAAATTGAGCTTCTTCGTTTATTCTCTTGCCACAGTGTCTCTTTGAAGGGACGTCGACGTAATTTCTAACGAAGACGAGGCTTCGAGAGTCGGGGTTAATTTGCAGACTCGGATTATTTGATACCGGGCACGTGACGTGACGTTGCTTTGTTGGTTTCGCCGGGAACAATTTTCGATCGTCGATCGAGAGCGTGGCCAAGACGTTTCGATTGATTTGCGGGTCGATCGTCTTCGTCCTTTGTCGAGTTATCCCTCGTTCGAACGAGTAAAACAGTCACGTCATAGTTGCGACCACGTCTCTAGAATACATTCTACTCGCACCCTCCGTGATCTATGACTCTGACGCAAAATTCTCTCGTGTCTCTTACTTCTTACCTTTGATACAGCTCCTACTTAAACTCGAGTAATTTCGATTCGATTATTTTTGTGCTTCGTTCGATGAAACTTCTACTCTCGCGAAACACGCTGCTCGTTCCAAATTCAACGACAGCGGTCCCGGAGTGCAAAATTCGATTTTATAGCGTTCGTCTATGCTTCCCGAATGCCCGGGATTCCGAAAACCAATTAACAACCGTATGTTCGGTGGAATATTAATTCTCGCTGAATCGGCTTACAAAAATTCGACGACGCGACCGAGCGTGAATCGTCGATCGCATTTCGCTGAAAGCTGCTACTTGGAGATCGATTAAACTAAGTATAACAATGCGGGATCTCGATGAAATCCAACGACTACACGCTGGAGACCAAGCATTTCAACGCCTGAGTAATTATAATCGTGAAATGGTGCTAATATTAATTCGACGTCGCTCGAAATAATTCAAATTGCAGAACACTTTTTGGGTCGTTATTAATTTAATTTTACAGACGTGATAAAATTTTCAAGGAATTTATTTCGTTTAAAAAACAACGAATTGCTCGTAGTAGCTTTAAACATATACCGAGAATTGGAGTAGAAACGAAAATACAGTAGAACTTGGTTACACGAACCACTAAAATAACGATGTCACGACTGCTGGAGCTAAAACCATAATGACATTAATTTACGTTCCCTTGAAATTACGTTCGTACTACCCATACGTAACGCGGAAAAATTTCAGAAATATTAAAGCGAAACCTTTTAAAACAAACATCAATTTAAAAACTCATTAATGAAAAGACTTTCAACCGGGGGAAATATAAATTCCGGTCTGACGGTACGGTTTCGAAATTACTGGGAAATAAATTTTGTTTAATACCGGTGTTAAGGCCAAATTTATGGAATTAATGGGGCCTAACGTTACGCCGGCGAACCTAAAATTACGGCAAGATCGAAAAAATCTTCCAGCGAAGACGGATGGAGGCGTGCCTTTCGGAAGCGTCTCGGAGACAGTAATTAGAATCGATTTTGTAATTGGAATTAGTCGACCGAACAGAAGCCACTCGTGCCTTTCAAGTGTCCGGGGGAACCTTCCCAACAGAATTTTTTCCATTCCAGAAGCAATCGAATGTTCGGAGGCTCCGGGGTCATTGGACTCGCTTTGAGAAGCACGAACGTCTGAATATTTTTCATTTCCTCGTCGGGGGGGTCGGTCAATTCGTACCAGAGTTTGTAAACTCGAACAATAAATCCGCTGAATCGGGCGACGAGCGAAGAAATTCTCCTCGGGGTGGGGGGAAGAAAAGAGAGCCAGAATCGCAGGTCCCGGTACAAATGGACGCCGAACGGGGCACAAAGGGCGCGAGCAAAATGTGCATTCGCGGTCTGTTACGCGCGTGTGCGTGTAATTACTACGTTCTTGGTTCACGCAACTCCCCTGGGATCGGCAACGCGCATAATTAACGCGACGCGGAACGCAAGCCTACGCGCGTATTCAGAATACTGCTGGATCGTTTGAAATATGCAGCGTGGACGCCCGCAACCCTGCTGCAATTAGTCAGCCTATAATCTCATCTACGACCGTGCTTACAGACACTCGTTCGATGTACGGAAATTAGGAAATTTAAAAAAAACACACGGTGTTAGAAATTTTACGATTCTAACGATCGTTCGATTATATCAGTTTCGGTGTGTACAAAATTTGCATGGCTGACCGTTCTATTTACACAATTCCGAGACCCAAACGTTGGGCGGTAACTTTTAGAATAAAATAGAAAGTGATCTCATCAAATATCTCGATGGTGCATACGAAGGAAATCATTGAGTAATCGTTGAACACGAAATGCGAGATCAGCTTACTTACAAACATAATGTAGGAGATTTCTATCGAAGATTTGTTTGAACAACGTTTGAAGATTAGTGTTAATGTGCGAGTTCTGCCGTTAAAAAGCGCGAATAAATCGACAAGGTGCGTGGTTCCGTGTTATATACAGGGTGTTTCAGAGGGAAGCGAGCGCGCGCGCGACGGCTATATAGGTCGTTCGTTAAACGAAGTAGCTCGTTGCAAGGCTGCTCGTCTCGGCTGTGAAACGGTGCATAAAAATGCACTTACTTAGCCGCATAAATCGATCCGCTCCGGTATGTTTACGCCGCTACATAGCGGTATATAAACCCGCCCGTTCGACCCTTCACGCGCCCCCGCGGCCACCAAAGTCGCCAACCAATGTCCCTGCAAGGAAAATATGACGCCGTATACGCGCCAGCGAGCGTGACAGATTTTCTGGAAGGAAACCATCGTCGTTTTATTTTAAATTATCGCTTTTAAATAAACGACACCGACGCCAGGCGACGATCGCAAGAAAGATCAGAACCGTGGAAGTAGTAGCGTACCGCGTTGGGTCAGACATCTTCCATAACGGTGATCGCGGACGGATTTTTGCAATGGAGAATTATTGGAGGAAAATGAATTGAAATTAAGCTAGACATCCTTCGCTCCTTCGTTAATTCCTACGAATGAATCGTGTTCGAATAAAATTTTACAACACGTTCCTCGCAACCCTGGACTAATCATTTTTCTCCCCGGAGTATACGGCCGACGAACGCGACACATTTTCCAGACGACAAATTGCTCTTCGTCGCGTTCCGGCGCAATCGTCCGAGCTTTGGATTTACATTCGTCCGAAAAACACGACAGAGTCGCAAATCGCGAGCGCTCGTTTGCTATTTTTTCGGGATTTCTGAAATTCGTGTAGCCGTTTTATTTTCGTTTTAAATTATGATTGCAGCGGGAGAACCGATGAAGCTTCAATTACCCCGTTGCATCGAGAGACCCGTTTCACGGTAGATATACCAGTAATATTTTTTTTCACGACCATTTTAGGTAAATAATTCGACCGTGGAATTGTTTTGTTCGAGCGGAATCTCGTGCAATTTCGTTTCTAGCGTGACCGGGGAGGGTAGGGTCGAAGTAATATTTTCAACCCCTTTCGTGTGCTCATCGAATCTCGGTTTCAGGTAATTCTCACTATTGTTACGATCGATGCAACGACTTGACGTTTTTCTCGCTACGTTCTGAAACGCGTTAAATGGACAAGTAATATTTTATTAAAACGTTCCAAGGAAAGCAAAGTTGCGTTTTGCCAAGAAATTAATCGCGCGGATCCGCAAGGACGCGCAGTTACGTGATTCCGGGTTAAATCGTTGAGAGATTGGTCGAAACGTGGGCGAGTTCGAGAGATCGATAGCGAGCGTCTGGGCGCCGAGCGAGTCATCGCGTTCGCCCTTTTTTCCGCTTTATTATCATTAGGGCGGTCGCGAGCGTGACTACAAATTGCACGGCCGAGCTCGTTAATCAGACCGACGTGGGAATAATTAATACGAATGGCTGGGCTTTTTAAACGGTCGACGCCGCGGCCCGAACGAGGACGCTGCGCGGAAAAGGAGAACGATCGTGTTTCGCGATTTATCGTTAAATCGACGGCTAACGGCGATTGTTTACGCTCCCGATGGTTTTTCACTGGAAAACTTTTACCGTGGAATTAACGAGCATTCGACTCGATTGAAAATGCGCCACGCGTGCGGTACCGATTCCATAAAGAAACTGCACAAAGAGTAAACTTTCACGGAGGAATCGAACCACTCTGAAAATCCTGGCATTCTTTCGTACAGAATGGAAAATATATATTCTATTATATTATTTCGCGGTGGATTGCATATGAAATGGACGATTATTTAGAACCCAATATCCCCGATAAAATACCGTATTTATTCATATTACAAAAAACAGGATGTCTATTTTCACGAAGAATCGATTACTGTACGCTTTTATTTAACGCTCGATAACTCCTGGGTCTAAAGTCACCGTTATGATGTCGATTAAATGTTAAAATATCGGTTTTCCCAAAACGCAAACTGAAAGTGAACATTCTGCGAAATAACGAAGCTTCGTATGGCAAAGTATTTTCCTTGTATATAAAAACAATAAACGGGACAATATCAATTTTATTTTAAACGCAATTTTTAATATTTTCGAAAGCGTAATTTCACCTGCCGTCTTTTTTAAGTATTATATCGAAAACTGTTGCGTATAAAATAAATTTGTCCAAACGTGCATCGTCGACAATTTACGTCGCGATAAATCCGAACGAACAAACGGTTAATAAAATTATAGAACCCAAAAAAGATAAATAAATTTCTGATCTTTAATAATACTGGGGTCTTTAATTTGCAGTTCCTGAGTGTATTAATTATAACAAAAAATTGCAGTTCGATGCGTGGCATACTTAACAGAGAAACAAGATTCTAAATAATACCGATTTTTGGATTCGACGTGCGTGGAAACCGCGTCAATTCAAGTCGTCGTTCGAACGATGGGTTTCCGAGATAAAAATGGACACGCGTAAACAAGTGATTTTCCTTCGCTCGTCTCTGTTAAAGTCGAGAAACGAACGTCGGATATTCACTCGCTGGCGGTCGCGTGTGTCCGGAAACTGCGACGAATTGAAACTTCCCGGCGCGCGATTATCCGAATGATTGAAACACGACTAAACGCAAAATTCCAGCTATATTTCCACCGTCGAGCGTTCCCGGATGATCGAGACCCGCAACGATTGAATATACATCATCCGGGATGCAGTGGCTCGGAAAGCCTTGCTCGAGCTCGCTGCAGAGGCCATGTTTGCCAGGCGCGCGCTGCCCATTTTCATTAATTTACCTAGTCGAAACTCTGGAAATCACCAAGAACCGTTTAATTCTCCTAACAGGTATTATCGAATACCCAACTTCCATCGAATTTCCCATTTTTGCCAACAGAGACAGCCGCGAAATTACAGATATTACAAATCATTTCGAATTATCGAGTACTTTTCTATTTTCGAGACCCGAAATAAACGATTCTTTCACACCGATACCACAATATTACGAATTTCTAGCCAAAACGAACACAGAACTGACAAATGATTTTACATTTCGTTGTTTGATTCAGCGATTCGATTATAATGCAAGCACTACGGAAACTGTCTTCGCGCGGTGGATGTTACAAGTCGGCGTCGAAGCGTTGTTGATACAATTGATTACGAGCGTCAGAGTTTTCGATAAACGAGAGTGTCGAGTCCCTCTGTTCCGTTTCCGTCCAACGCGCTCTTTGAGATCAAATCGGTCCGCCGCGTTTCGAAACGCATTCCGGACACGTTCCATCGTAACGGTGCATCGCGACGCTCTAAACATCCAGGTCACGGTGGCGCTGTTAACCCGTATATCCGTCGAAACCATTCCGCGATACGCTGACGGTGAAATTGACGCCCGACTGTGGCCATCACCGGGATGCCCCGGACAGATAAACCGAACAACCACCAGCACAACCTCGCAGTTTCGACCAAAGCCAAAGAAGTCTTCCTTGACCCATCCAACCCCGGCCCAATCGTCCGTGAAAACATTAACTCGTACAATTTCACGACCCTCTGACCGTACGACTTGGAACGATCGTTGGTACCGTGTTCTTTATTTTAAGTTCGAGCGAGATTCCGTCCGGGTGTGTCGCGGACCAGGGAATTTGGAGGATGCATCGCTATCGTTATCGAGAGGCTGGGGGGAGGGGCTTGATATCGGCATGGCGACGAGGCGGCACGGGGACATAATCCAGATGCAAATTATCGTCTTCTAACATCGGTCCACGGCGCACTTAATCAGCTTGAGCACGGTAGCATCCTGAAGAGCCACTCCGTCTCCGCTATTAGTCGTGCAAGAGAAATTCCCAGGGCGGCTCTCACAATTAGCTTAAGCAACTTCTAAGCACAATGACTGTTTCTCGAGAGCCGAGCCCGGAGTTTCACGGACGTATTCTCCCATTTCTCTCACGTACTGACAACCCGGGGCTCCTCCTTCCCCGTGAAACCTTCCCTCTGCACGGTGTTTCCATAAGGGAACGCGCCCTCGACCGGTTCCACCGACAATTTCGAGCAACAAACATTTCTCTCCGATCTTTCTAAGGGTCCTGAGTCCGTCGAAGGAGCATCGAACTGCTTGAAAATCACGACAAAGGCTGCTGCACCACACCCCGTAGCAAACTCTACTATCATAAAGACGCGATCGTCGCGAAACAACGGTGCCTCGAGCCAGTTCCAACGCACCCTCGCGGCCTATTCTTGCTTTATTTATTACCGGTTTAAACCACCCCTCGGTCCACGCGGCTCTAAATCAGTGTTTCGTTCCGTTACAACCCCGAAGCCACCCCTACGGATCGCGTGCGTGCACGCACACCCCCGGAGAGACATTACAGTGTAACAGTTTCGCACGCGATCGCGCGCTCCTGAGTACATTTAATTAAAACGGGGTCGCGACTGGAGTAACGAACCTCCGGGTTGGTTAAAGGGGTTCCCTGTCCCGCTTCTGCCTCGGCTACGGGGCTCTTTTCGTTCGTCGCGACATGCCAGAGCCGAGGCCTGATTGCGACAGCCCCGAGTTTGGACCTAACGAGATAGGAATCTCGCTGTTTGCGATGCCTCGTCCCTTTCTTTCGTTCTCCAGCGCGAATCTCCTATCGGGTACAGAAACTCATCGCGTTCGACGAGAGGGGCAAAAATAATGCACGGTTTGCGATTCCTTTGGCTGAGAACCGATCCGACAAATCGATCATCGATATTTTTAATTTCCAAGTATGGAGAACGGCTTTCCAACCACGCGTACTAATGTTTCTAGCTTTATAAAAGAGAGAATTTTTTCTTCCAATTATCTTTATCTGCGCTATATTTATTCGTATATCACTGTTTATTCTCTTTCAGCGTTTAACTTTGTATCCCTTGAAGAGGACTGCAAACCAAACGGTCGGAACGTCGAGTTCTTGAGCACACAAATGCCGGTAGCTTGCTCTTATGGCCTAATGAAAGTACCTTTCTTAACAGTTATCGTTGGACGAAGCTGACACAGAATGTTCCGTTCCACTACTCCTGTTTTAGAACGACACTTTTACCAGGGTCGAAACGTTTGGAAATTATCGTTTCAATTATTCCGTTCATTCCGAGTCTATTGTTCAGAGACACGACACGTTTGTCTAGATCGTATGAAATTAATATTCTCGAGCGTAGTTATATTAATTTCTTCAATGGCACGCGAGTCGGTAGATTGAACGCGTCGCTACGCTCGGCTCGCACGAAATATTAATAACGTCTGTCGTTAAAGCGAACGACGGGGAGGGAATAGCGTTCGCGGGCGTGTACGCGAGTGTATTTTCCGTTTTTATCGTCAGGTTGTTTTTCACGCTACTCGATCCCGTACGATTTACGATTCGCGGGAGAAACGCGAGATTGC
This sequence comes from Colletes latitarsis, assembly GCF_051014445.1. Lineage (NCBI taxonomy): Eukaryota > Metazoa > Arthropoda > Insecta > Hymenoptera > Colletidae > Colletes > Colletes latitarsis. Next base: position 32,166,931 of record NC_135142.1, on the reverse strand, counting down.
GCACGACCTGCCTCTAACTCGCCGTGAGACTTTTCCGCGTTTGTTTCACGCCAGTTACGGCGAAAATGCAACCTTTCGCGCGAGAAACTCTTCCAAATATCCGTTTTAATCCCCCTTCTGGTCGAACCTCGACACGTTTTCTTAAATCATCGATAGAAATTGCAATCGGTGTTCTAGGTGGTCTAGGAAGCAAGAGAGAAGTCTTAGATCGAGCAATTGCATCGAGGAGGACCGGGAAACGAAATTAAACGTTTAAACGAGACGTTAAACTGTACGTCCCGGGGTATTTATTTATCGAATTCCTCGGAATATAATACGAAAGGAAAATATTCGTAATAATTTACGAGCGTCCCGAACGACAGTCGACGCCGTTCGGATTTATCGTCGCTCGTTAAAATTGCCCATAAAAGCTGGTACGAGAGACCGAGCACGGATTGCTTTTTTGGATTAAACGGGACGCAAGCTCGCGCGCCTCCCTCTGGCAAAAGCTTCGCGCGCATTCTATTCTCGGCGGAATATGGCTCCGTGTGTAATAATGCAGCCCGAGATGCATTCCGTCCAACGAGTAACATTTGTCCCCGGAAAATGTGTGTGTGGGGGGAGAGCCAGGGAATAAAAGTCGGACGCAACTTCCGTCGCGCGAAACGGGCCGTAACTCGCGCTCCTTACGGGCCTTGGGTGCCTGGCTTCGTTGACGAAAGTAGTTTCGCGTTAATGGAAACTGGACCTGGGTGTCGTTACCTCTGCAATCCGCTTTAACGAGCCAATCTTTAACGTTGCACCAAATTTCAAATCACTGTGCACAAGTCCACTCGTATTGGAATCTTTTCGTTCGAGCCCCATTGAAATTGAGAATTTTTCGTCGACAACAGTTTCCAACTGATATTGTTGTATGACCAACTCATAGCCAACATAGATACCGCAGTGTGAACATGATAGAATCATCCTTACACACACATCCTAGTCATAGCATTCAAATTCCAGCCTTTCTAGTCCATTGTACCTAAAAATCTCTCTCACCCTCATCTACATACATAAACTCCACGTATTTTTTACCATGGGACGGATCTATGAAGTTATCTCGCGTCCCGGGGCCTAACAATATTAATTCTTTTTTTTTTTTTATATAATATTAAGTGTCGAGAAAAATCTATGTCATCGACATCGACGGGACCCCGGAGTTCTTCATGCTACTCGAATATATCCCCAGTCCCTTCAGTCGCACGTCCGCCATCGTTTCACCTACTCCAAAACCTATTGTTCGTCCATTACAAACACCTGCGATCGCGGGACGCCTCGAGCTCCGGAAAAAGCACACTATCGAACGCGTCCGCGATCTTCGAGCGTGCACTTTTCCCCCCGTAGGGGTTTCGAGCGAGCGTAGACACCGCAAAGTGCCCTTTGCTCCTCGGCATTGTTAATGGATGACAAATGGACGGACGCGTGATTGATGCCAGCGGTCGTCCCTCGTACAACGCGCGTTACGATAAAGCGGAAGGCTCGCAGCCACCGGTGCGTCGTCTTCACGTCACCGGCATGCGTGTCAGGCTGGTTGAATGCGCTTCAACGCACGCACTGTTCCTCCCACGCGTTCAGAGGAAAACCCTGCTGCGGACTATACCGTTCCCCGTGACCATAATCTAACGTGCACAACCCCTGGCAGAAAGTTTCCGATCGTTCGCATTGGTACAAATTTTACGAAAAACTGTTGCGTTTTATGATTACAAAATGTTCTAAATAAATTAAAAACGAAATACTCTGGGCACGATTCTGTCAAAAAGACGACGTAGCACGGATCGAACGACCCCACGGAAACGCATTCAGACGTGCACCCGAACGCACGCGAACGCTGGATGAGAAGATTAAGGGATGTAACTGCAGGCTTGCGGGAACCTGAGCTGCAGCTGGTTTAGCGCAGATTATGCGAGCGTCCGTCTCTGATAGAATGATCTTCGTGTACAGGAGTCTGGATGTAACTTCTGATTGAAATGAATTTACGTCTCGTGGTCGGAATATATACGATATTTCGAGGTTATGTCTATTGACCAAAAATGATTGTAATTGACCATCGCGACTAAAAATAATTTTTTTCAAAATGATTTGAAATTTGTTAAGATCACCTCCGAATTTTTCGATCGGTATGGCAGTCAGATTGGACCACTCGTATACCTCGGCTTGTGATAGAACTACCAACGCAAAGATGATTCTAATTCACAGAAATAGCTTCGAAGTTGTAAGAGAGCCACGATGGTGGAATCCGGGGTCCCAAAACTCTGAATTTCCGACCAGCTAGGCGATTCTACGCGCAAACGCCAGGAAACCGTGAAAAGTTTTACAACTCACGCGATTTATGAAGGGCGTAATAACTTCGTACTCCGCCCATTAACGAGTTACTCGAGTTCTAGGAAGTTCGGAAGGTCAGACTATTATCTAAAGATTAGCCTGTTGCGGGCGTTTATTAAGGCGATTGTTAAGAATTATTAACTGCTCGTTGCAATTCTTACCGACGAAACGATTCCGGGTAAATTGCCGATGTAAACTGTTTACAGAATAATCGAGTAACGCGTATCAATTTTTATAGAGCGTCGAGGATGGTTGGGAACGCGATGGAAGGAAGATCGGAGGAAAGTCGATGATCGACCACGATAGAAATAAATCGATCGAAAGAGTAACGTAATGCACGGAGCCGGGTCGTCGATCACGGCCACGTTAAAAACACGAGTAACGGCTGAAAATCTTGTCGAATCGGGTTCCGGTCGGGCGTCAGCTGTTCGCGTGCACGTGGATATCTCCTCCACGTGGCGTTCGACTCGATTTTCAAGCGATGATTGAATTCTCTTTAGAGTACCGTGTCTCGTTTCTAAAGTTCACCTAGTTTCCTATTCCAATAATTCACAAAGTTCACGTTACACAAATAAACAGACGAATTTGAAGAATTTAGAAGCCACGCGAAATGAAATTCGAGCCCTAAATAGAGGCTCGAAGAATAAGAAAATCAGCCAGGGAAGGTGTTCAAAGGACGAGTCGGATATTCGAGTCTCCGATGGGGAAACGAATGATCGAGAATCCAATTACATCGCGTCCCAAAAGCCTCGCGAAGGATCTGGGGAGACACAGAAGTTCGAGGATACGTCTTTCTCGAGATTCTCCGTTGCTCTGCCTTTCACAATGGCGTATTTTTCGCCGAGAAGCTGGTTTCCATCAAGAGGAAAGTTGGGAACGACCCCGCTCTGCCATTTCGTAGAGTCAACGTGGCCCTCGGGGCGACACTAACCCCTTTTACGTCTTTTCTTCCCGTGTGCCTCGAAATATCGCGTTATCATCCGGTCGCACACGTGCCTGGGCTCCTTCGGTTAATCGGTGAACACGCGAGGGTCACCTATCGGCCCTGGAAAGGTCCTCCGAGGCCAATTGTCGAGGGTTTCTCCGTGGGTGGAGGAACCAACGGGGTGGAACGCGTCGACTCTGAGATCGTCCTAATTTAGCAAATTGCGTACGTTTATCGCGAAAGAGGATCGGAATATTGGTTTTAGGTATTCCGAAATCGTTTCTGGAATTTCAGTTCGACGGAAAAGGGGTGAATCGGAGCTCTCGTTTCACGATATAAGCTGAATTAATATTTAGGCAAGCGATTCTATGGATCGAAACAAGAACGATAAAATTGTGTTCCAAGATAAAATACTTTTTAAATATAAATACGGAACGTATATAATCACGAACAGAATTTTTTCACGATAATTGACCCACTGTGCATCCATTACCGCCTCCCTGTTTGCTAAAAACATTCGTTTTTAAACGACAGGGGAACGTAATGGCGGTCTGGAGGAGAACGTTTCGCGTCTTCATTTCGCCGTAGCATCAAAAACCCTTCGAGGATGAAATGCGTTTCTTATTATGGATCATTATACGGCTGTTATGTTCTCGTGGGCTGAACACGGTGATTTATCTTTCGTCCGAGATTTCACGGCGAGGGTTGAAGCACGACGATTTCAGAGGGTTGAGAAACGTCTTCGGGATACGAATACAAATGGCTTCGCGGACGAGACGTCCCCTGGCGCCTATAAATAATTGCTTTACAATCTAGTGGTTTCCAATTTCACTTTTTTCCCCTTCTCCCTCTTTGTTCGATTTCTTTCTTCCTGTAATTATTTATCGATCGCGGACAGGCAAATTTACGCTGTCGAACGAAATCGTGGATCAAGAAAATCCGTGAAATATTATTCCGATATTATTCCGAAACATTATTACTATAAATTTGTGGTTATCGAGCCCTCTCTACGAGCCAGAATTCCAATTTGACGATTGCAATTAATTATCATCGAGCAAATATCGTTAATTCTGCAAATGTTTCTGCAAAAGCATTCAATTCGGGCAAACGATTTTTCTTCGAAACGATCGGGGAAATCGAGTTACCGTGCACAGTTTGCAACAGTGGAGCCTGGACCACTTAGTAACAAATCACGGCGCTCGAGCGCAAATTCCCCTCCTCCTCGAAAACGTATACAGTTGGCTTACCAAAGTTCAGGGTTCGAGGATCGAGCATCCGCGGTAATGAAATTGGAGCGGTCCGCGTGGCTGGCTTTTAATTAAATGGCCGCGCGTGGACTTTGTGTTCTTTGTCCCTATGGCTGCTGCCCGCGAACTTGAGGATGCGTTGCAATTCCCCCGATTGTGCTTCGATTTACACGCACACACGCGATTCGCAGATGCTTTGAAATTAAATACTGACAAAACTTTTTTAAACACTTTCAATTTACAATCTAAAATTGTAGAAGCAACACTTACCCCATGTTATTCGGCATGAATTGACAATGTATGAATTTGCGTATACGTACCTGCAACAGAATTGAAAAGTATGGTTAGAATCAAATAATGTTGGTTACACTTTTAGAAAGTAAAACTAAATTCCAACGAATGATATAACCGTTATTCTATGTTGGTAAGTTTGGAGGACATACTAGAACTGTTAAAATGTACTGATTTTTATATTTTACATCAATCCTTCCGGAGATATCGACGCTGCGCTCTTGCGCGGTAGACTTCCTCGCGCTGCGGGCGTTGAAATCACCAAAACTATAGCCAGGTGCGGCGCGAACTTTTATTTTTTATTCCGTCGCGACAAAATCTTTCACGCCTGCTAGAAAGGGCCTTAAAAATTTCATCTTAACGGCTCACAAATACACAAAGAATTCCTCAACCCTCCCTTACCACACCTGCGCATAATCTCGTTAACGCAACAAAGTAAAGTTTAACGATCAATGAAATTATTACCGAGTATTGAATAACACAGTGTTCAAACAGGGGAGATGATTATATTGAAAGATAGCTGAGTAAATATATCAAAAGAATAAAAAAATACTTAAAAAAATGCATTTGTATCGCATTTTGGTTACAATTTACCGGGGATTTGGTAACGCAGTTTTGGTAACCGGTAGGCAAACGTTAACCGGCGTATCGAGTTTAGTTTATAATTCTGACGGTAGTTTGGCGTAACATCGATTAGTTCATCGTCGCGTTGGTAACGGGTAAAGTATCTTCCCTGGCACGTTAATTAAAGCTAGAGTTTCTTCGTTGCGCGTTCCTCTATGCCTGTGCTCGCGTGGAAAACGATCCCTCCAATTATCGTCGATGAACGATGCGTTTCAGCGCCTTTTCTGGTCGCGTTCGCCCACCCCCCACCCTCGTCCCACGAGGAAAAAGAGATCAGAAACCAGAAAGGGAATAAACTTTCCACGATGACGGTTCCCGATATTTTCTTCTCTCGTTCATCCCCGTCCCTGAAACTTCCACGTTCTCGCGAACTTCAATTAGCAATCGGTGCTCTGGAGATTTCCACCGAAACCGTAATTTTTCCCGCGATTGTTTCGAATTCGAGCCAAACGACGCATTCGCGTCTGTTATCGATAATTCTTGGTCGTTTCTTTTTATCTCGTTGGCTTTCCCTGCACAGCAATTTCCACGGCGCTCGCTTCATCTGCATCTTTCACGAACACCAATTCGCTTCTGTTTCTGTTCTCCCTCCACCTCACTCCGGTTTCATTTTCCGCTTATCAAAAATTGATTGAAACGAAGACAACGCGAATGTTCGATATCGAAACTTGAATTTCAAATTCGATTTTAATTATTTGATGCACACGATTTGGTTACGGTTCTTTAACGATAAGGAGCTAAAACAATTCTCAAAAGCAGATGTTAAAGAAAACAGATCTAGATAGGATTCTTGAATTTTAACGAGTCTGTAGAAATAAGTTCTGAGTGGTTTGGTCTGGTAATCAACGCGTTAAAGGGAAAACTAATAAATTAAAAAATCTACAATTATCCCAACACAAATTACTACGAACTTTCCACGTCCCCTGTTCTCCGTCGATGATATACCAGAGTTCGTTTATCGAAAATTATTTCCGATAATAGACATTCCAGCGTAGTTCTCCGAAGGCTTAGGCGTTTTGCTCGAATTAAGCTGGCTTCTCCTGTTGGCGAGCCGGCCTAGAAACGAGGGCGCGAATGCACGAGCGGGTAGAGGGTCGGAGGGCACGTTCGTTAGGAGATATTTATTTGTTCCGGGCAATTTTTCCCCAGCCAGTCGTATTTCCCCGAATCTCGTTTGCCATGGCCCGAACCGATGGCCCCGCGGATATCTGCATAGCGCGATAGCCGGCCTTTAATTTCCAGCGCACGTAACATCGCGAGAACAGGCGAGAGAAGAGCTCGACCAACCCCCTGGTCGGGGGACCTAGTGCTTTCTTTCTTTCTTTCTTTCTTTTGCTACCCTCGCGAAACCTTATCTCTGGGCGGGCGTATCGCGGCGAACGATGGAATACATGCACCCTCGCGTGTCGTGTTACCGCCGTACAACGTAAAACCTCTCCGCTCGTTGCTACCAGGTTAAAAAGGGGCGACAGCCACAGAGGAAGGGGGAGGCGATATACACCGCCACTCAAAAATTTAGAGCACTCGACGATCGTTACACGGATTGTCTTCGAAACGGTGGTACAGCTCGACAGGGGACCGAGACTGGTACTTAAAATCTTCAAAATGGCGAACTAAATGAACGGAGTTATTATTTGTGCGGTGTTATTTGCGAATGAAACGGGTTTGGAATCTGATTTTTATATTTTTTATCAGGGAATCAGAGCTAACGTTGGCTCCCACAAGATTCGTGGAGCCGTGTAATGTGAATGTAACTTATAACTGTTGAATTCCCAACAACTAACATGGTTCATATTTCTTCTAATTTGTTCAGCTCATAGATTTGAAAAACGTTATGACCAAACTTCGGAGATCGATAAAATGTTTATACTCGATGGCCGTTTCGTACGCAAGAAATAGGTCAGTGTGTCCGGTGAAACGTATGTGGATGCACGGGAAACATTTATTTGAAATATCGAACGACGTTCCGAACTTTTAAGAGGCAGTGTACATTAATATCGTGGCAACGGGGAACTTCTTACAGTACCTAGAGTGTTTCCCGTTGGGAGGGAATTTATTCCTCCCGTGGGAGCGAGTTATCACCACCGATGGTCGGCCAGTGGTCGTTGTATGTAATTAATAAGACGCTCTGATCGATAGAAAGACGTTCCAAGAAACGAAAGATAGCATCCGCGCGTTACCCTTTCTGGCAAACTACACCCAAATTCTCAAACGCGAGAACCACGCAGACGCGTTGCATTCGTGGCGTTTTTAGCGTTGTAATATTCGCGAAGCAGGGAAAATAATTTCGACTCCGTGTTAAATAGCAGAGGTCAGGTATAAAAAAAAAGAGAGAAAAAAAAAGCTCGAGGGAAATGTCAATGTCGCGCGACGCAGTGAAACGCGAAGTGTCTCTAAACGGCAGTCGCGATCCCGAGGCTCACGGCTGCCTCGTCCTTCGAGCCGGGGGAAAATTAAAACTAACGAGTTTAATGGTAATCGAGCGAAATGATCGCGGCGCGCATAATGGAACGCCGTCGCGCTGTAATTATTCTTAATCGTTGCTTCGAACGCACCCGGAAATCGTACGGCTGCGACTTCAACGCCTGATTTATATAATAACAATTCGACGCACATTCTGCAGAAACATCGTACGACCAAGGTGCTATTAGCTGCCATTAAGTACCATTGGGTTCCATGGAACGTCCCTGCATTTTACTCGAGAAAACATTTGCAATTTAAATTCGAGCAAAATTGAAACTTGGAATATTTTTGCAGTAATACGTCTGGAAAATGTGTCGTTCGAAAGATAAAACACGGGAGAACGAAGTTAGAAAAATTTGGGATGCAGAAAGTTGCAGGGTTCGTATATATTAAAAAAAAAAAAGAAAAGAGCTCACGATGTAAGGTCGAGGTAAGGACGAGATTAAAAGAGGTAAGGCGAGCAACAATAGCTTTGGGTTTTCTTTTTTCCCACGAGATACCCACCGACACTTTTTGTTTTCTCGGCTTGATTGAACTGCTCGAGTAAAAATAACTTTGCTGGGAGACGATCCTAAGATCACGGTTCTTATAAAACTGACAAATGACGCAGAAATGCGCAAATGAAACGTTAATAACTAAAACTCTAAGCTTTTTCAAAGTTTGAATAGTACTATTTGCGACGTAGAAAGTTTTTCTTTCGTTAATTTGCAAGAATTTTCATTAAAAGCATTCGTTTACCAAGTCTAGCAACAGAGAGGACTATCGAAATTGATGGTTTGGTCGGGTCGGGAAAGCTCGTAATGAATTATTCCACGTATGCTTCACCGGAAGCAAGTCATTACGCTTTTTCGGACCGAGTTTTCTACGCGATAATCGTTTTTGAATAATATTATCATAAAATATACATTTTTCACGTGTTTCGAAACGCTGTAAAATACGATCTCCCCGCGGACGAGCAAGAAACAGAACCCAGACATTCGTACGGAATTAAAACGCGAATATGCACGTTATCGATCGTCGCTCCATCAAATTTTTTAGGACCCACTCGATCGCTTTCGAGCAATAAAAATAACGAAGAAATGGATCGACAATGAGGGAAAGGGACGTTAATTGGTTAATAAATGCGACTAGCGTGAAAATGGCGTCATTAATCTTCGCAACGTTACTCGTAAAAAAAAACCCTGCTTTCCGAGCAACTTAATATTACGAGATACAACCAGATACGGGCAACAATTTTAATTTCTACAATAAATAAAGCTTAGTCGATCGAGGAAAGTTTTAAATTTATTAAAAACTTTGATCGTGTACGCCTCTAAGATCGTTGAGATTCTGGAACGTTTCGCGTACATTTTTTCAAAGACGTCGAAATCAATCGGAAAAGTATCGGTTAAATCGGTCGAGTCGAAGGTCTTGCACTCTCCGTGCAGTCGAAGGAGAAGTTCGCCACGGCGAGAGTCGGGATTTATCGTGTCCTTAAGCCGGCAACCGACGGTCGTAAATAAGGATACGCGCAGGAAATGAAGTTCGACCGCGATGTCTTGAGCGGATCATCGCGCGATTTATCGCGCAATCGACGAGAGAAACGGGGGCGTTAATGCTTCGCGCGATTTCCGCGCTACTTCGCACGCGGTGAAACACGGAGACTCCGAGGGTGTGAGCTCCCTGAAATTCAATCCCCAAGAATTCCCTTCGTTTCCGCCCAGAAACTGCATCCACCAAAGCGATATTCTTTCTCCCTTTGTTTTTGGTAATTCAACATCACTTTCGTTTCAACAGTTTCCCCTGTTTTTATTTTTCATTCTCAACGTTCGAAAGTTTATCGTAATTTTCCGTAAGAGAATGAATACTTATTTCCATTGCATTGCACATTTCTTTTAATTGCTTTGGTATAAATAGCGTTAATAGCAAATAAACTGCACTCGTCTGAATAGTTCCTTGTTTACAGATCGCCTGGACACAATTTTGCGATACTGTTTTAGGGAATTACATCGAGTCCTTTGTCCCCGGGAAAAATTTACGAACGCTCATGATTTAAAATTTGCTCCACGGGAACACCGATCCCGTGCTTCTGGAAAATTGAATTTATGATTGCACGGTCGAAGAAAGGAACAACGGGGGGGGGGGAAAAATGGCGCGAAAGGGGTATTCAATTCCAATTATAATGGGTGTAATTTCACCCGGTCTGTTTCTCGGCTTGTTGCGACCGTCGCGTCGCGTCGCGTCGGACTGATACGGGGGAACCGTTGTTAGGCGAATCAGATAGGCAAACAGAATCCTTCGAAATGCACTCCCTCGGGAATCGAATCCGCGGTCGTTCGCACGACTGATCGAAACGGGAACGGAAAATCGAAAGGGATACGCGATAAGGGGGTCCTCGAATTGGATTGGCACGGAAGGCACCCCCCGTGCTAAACCTCCGTGGCATATTGCCAGCACGTCGACTTCCGGGACACGCTTCCGTGTATTGGCTCCAACGGAAACTACCTACATTTTTATTCCAAATAAATTTCTGTTTTTTTACACAAACTGATTTATTTAATCAACAACGATCGAAGACAGCTAAAGATCTTCGAGTGTAATAAAATAAAAGGTAAAATCAAAACTGGGAGTCAAACTCGAGAAAGATTCGGATGCGGTGGATATACAAACCGTACGAGATTGGAAATTCAAAGTCTCTTTGAGGAAATCCGCGCGCTAGCAACGAGTCGGATCGAAATTGCTGAAATCCGGCGCTCGACCAGGTATTCGAAAATTTCGCGGCGGGAAAACCTGCTGCTCCGAAATCGAATTTCAATTTCTGTTCTCCCAGAATATTCCTCGTTTCGCACGGCTGGAAATTCAATCTGATTCCGTGTTGTTCGGTGACTGGGAAGCTTATTTCCGAAACTTGTACAGCGTTCGTACAAATTTTAGGACAAATGGTTATTTACGATTCTTTTCGATATTTATTCAGAGTGTTTAGAATCTAATTCTTCTCTTCGACGTACTCCCCCCACGAGTAGGCAATTTTTATTATTCGGGGGACAGTTAGAAAAATTCCATTTACGTTGCATTTCTTCGGAACTTGCCAGCGTCAAGGAAAAGAAATTATTTATTCACGGAATAAAAGTTGCTCCTGTTGACCAGCGAATCGATTTTGAAATTTCTTCGGGATCCGTGCGTTCCACCCCTCGCGGATCGACAAGGTCGCAGGACACGGCCAGGCCACGTGGCGAAGGGAACTCAACCTCGAGTCACGAACCTGAGAAACCAGACCCGCCAGATCGTATCGCTCGTTACGTCTGATCGCTTAATCGGTTACGTTTAATTAGTCGGGTGGCGAGGGAAGAGCCACGGCGGACGAGAGAGAGAGGTACATTGGGATTAGACTTTATTATCTAGCGGTATAATTCCAGATAATCGGGCCAAGTTAACGCCGATGGCGCAGAAACGTTAAATAGTGGTAGATCGCGACCGCGATTACCGATTTAACGACCGCCGCGCGTGGATTGCGCGTTCTTTTTCGTTTTTTTTTCTCCTGTTTAGCCGGCGCACGGAAACGCTGGTATTAAGTTCCCTTTTCGCTGATTCCTCCGCGCGATTAAAAGTCCGCCGCGATACGTTATCGCCGCGAACCTCGAGAGCACCGATTTTCTCTTTGCTTTGCGATCTTTCAAGCCCCCATACTCTTAAGTCTCTAGATTTAATTTTCAAATAAAAATTAGCATAAATGTACACTAATCCACGCACATTTTCCAGTCACCTACTCATCGATCGCTCTTCGTGATCGCACAATCGAATAAATCGACGATGGTTCTAGCTCGCGAACGGAAGTAAAATTTTTACTCGTCGCGAATAAAATCGAACGCGGAAGGAGCCGGTCTTGTTTTCTAAAAACATCTCGCTATTATTGCCTCGACGTTGGAAGGATCAGGTCGCCGTACGAACTGCGAAATCGTCGAAAAGCGCCGGGAACTTTTATTCCGTCGACGTTGGACGTTTTACTGCGCAATCGTTAAATATTAACGACTGAGAACGAACGGTTAGTTGCGCGACGGAACGTAAAACGCGACCAGAGTCCGCGGTCCAATCGTACGCGTTCTCCGCGACTGCAACGCGGATCTTTTCGGTCCGTTGTGTTTTAACGGCTGCTTTGGGAGAAAATTCATTCTTTCGCGTGGAATTATTCTCGGTTGTTACGGCCCCGTCGACGCGTTCTAAAACGTTAAACAAACATCGACTGCAGAACCTTCCCGTAGTCTAGACTGCTTAGACGCTGGCGAATGGCCAGTAATTAACGTTACTTATTAACGAAACTGGTTTACAAAAAAGTTCGAGATCCTGATAAGTCGCAATATTAATCGAACCGTTCGTTCTCGTCACGGGGAGGATTATGTTTGACCAGACCACGGGTCAAGCGTTAACCTTTTCGTCCATCGAGATTTACCCGGACCCAAGAAGCGCGTTTCGGTTTTGAAAACGCGATTATCGCGCTAGCGAATCGTCGCGAGAAAATTGGATCGCGCGCAACGTCGTGAAAATCCTTGCCAAAACTGTCATTGGAATCGTCGTTCCTGGGAACAGGAAGGCATTGTGAGAATGTCGAAACGGGGAACAGGGAGCCAAGACAAACAGACTGGGCACCGAGGAGTCTTGCAAGACAAATGGGACGAATCGAGAAAACGCGCGGAACGCAACAGTCGCGACATTCCTAAATAAATAAATAACTGTCGCGAGGTAGCTGAAATTGAATTGTTCCTCGAGTCATCGGAATCTATTGTTTCGAAGGCGGACGGAGGGACCACGGACCGTTAATGTCGAGCGTCGCAGTATCGCGAGAAAACTCTGCCAGACACCGATTAAAATTATCCGACGAGAATGTCGGGACAACGTACGAAGCCAAGACGGAGCGAAAAATGTAATTCAAGGTGTTGATTTTATTATTTTAACAGAGTCGCGAACCAGTTGTTGCGACGCAACCATCTTCGAGGCGATCCAAGCTTCGTTCTCGGGTTTATTGTTTGCAGACTACGTCGTTTTGGAGAGCTTTAATCTCATTTCTATTGGAAACTGTGTACAAATATTTTATTTACCTTTTAAATAAAATAGTGGCGAGGAATTTATGAGAAACGAGTTTCTTTTCATTTATAGCGAACGAATACGAGTAACTGTATTTTTTCTTCTTGTAGTAATCGAAAGTTAACATATTTAAACTTGCCCTTAAATACGCGACAATTCTGATTATTAAAGTTGGCGTAGCGGTTCGTGATTTCGTCAGGAGGTGCGTAGATGAATAGACAAATCCTTGTGTTTGTACTTTTTCTTACTGCAGCAATCAAAAGCCAATATACTTAAAAAACCGAGTACGCAAAGACTTATGGAATCGCGTAAACGACTGCGTTGTCTCGGTCGATGGAAGATATGTGTGGCTCGATTCGCGCGAAAAGCGCTCCGTCGATTAATCACGTGGGCCTTTCGGATGGCAAGGAACGGCGCGGCGTGAGCAAACAGTTTCTATGCTCTGGGCATCGGAGGGGTTCGATTCCCCTATCGCGCTGCAAGCTCTTTGAAAAATCCAATAAACGAAGCTACGTATTCAGTATCAAGTATCGCGTATTACCCAGGAATGACAACGGAAAGGAACGATAAACCTTTGAGGCTTGTCGACAGCTTCGCTTCCCGGCCAACCCCCGCCGCGATATCGAGTTCTCTTTGAGCCACCGGAGTCTCCTGGGGATGGTCTGCGCGAGCACATTGTTTCATATATCGCGATAAGAGAGAAATTTGTATTCGTACCAGCACCCACCGGGGAATCGTTGCTATGCTATATTCCTCCCCCACCCATTTTCCAACTCTTCCTTATGGCTCCCACCTATTCAGATGCTGGTTCCGTATCGGGGAATAATCGAGCAGAACACTTTTCTCGGGACGCTATACACCGACCAGCTACGCGAATTTACGATCGTCGTCGTAGCCCCGTACACCGGGTGTATTTTTATATTCGAGGAAACCGTCCACGATCAACATCGAGCTTTTATGTCCCTTCTATGTACCTTCCAGCATGCATTTTCATCCTGACACTAGCTGATTACCCGGTGTTGTCATCCGGGAAACTATGGATCCGACACTATTACCGATCGTTTTCGATTATTTCTTACCCTCGCCTCGAAGGGTGTCAGGGGTGTCTTACCCTCACAGTATTTTTCTCTAGATGGCAAGTCATACGTGTACCAAGTTTGGTTGAAATCGTGCTATGAGGTTCGGAATTATATATTCTATATAGATAGATAAATTACGCGAAACTAGTAACATTAGTAGTTGAACGATTTGATCGACCGTTTCTAAATCTCGATCGTAACGAGTCCTTCTATTCTCGAATCTCGAGCGTTCAAACATTCTCAAACCTATCCTCCAACTATCTTAAACAGAAATTCTAACCGGGGATATCACGATCTCGTCTTAACAGGAGTTTCGGCAACCGATACTGCTGTTTCCTCGCGAAAACGAGATATAATTTCATCGAGACACGTTGGCAACAGTGTTGCTAATGTGGCTCGAGCCGCCGAGCGTATTAACCGAGCGTCGAATTTATCTCGTTATCGTATAATAAGACAATTAACAACTTCGCGGTTCGAGCTGACACGGACGTGTCTGAAGTAGCAATTCCGCCACAGTATGGTTTGCATCCGAAAGGGAATATCTTCAAATATCTCTAATGGCAGTTAATTCCAAAATTTGCTTGCACAGCGAAGACCTCGATTATTTCGAGCCATTTTGAAATTTCAGTCTCGGTCATTTCTATCGATTAGAATAATTTTTTCCAGATCGATTTGAAACTTTTCAATTTCGTCGAAAATTTTCAGGGAAAAATGTCACGTACGGTCAGACATTGTATTTTCGGTAAGGAATTTTTTTCTCTCGAAAATGGTTAGGATTTCAGGGTATGTCTATTGACCAAAAATGATTGTAATTGACCCCCGCAACCAAGATTAATTTTTTTAGAAGGATTTGACAGTTTTTAATTTCGCTGAGGAAAACTATGTTACATATGTAGAGTTCAGGGACATTCGCGTCGAAGAAACGATTAAAGCAGTTCGATAATACTCTGTTCGATTGATTGAAAGTGCGATTGAAATTCGAAAAGAAGGTAAGACAATAAGCATAAATTACTCAGAGGTTCGAATCAGCGAGAATGCGCCCCGTACAAGATAGTTACGCATTAAACTGTCGCGTTTATGCTGGCCGCGGCGAGGCTCAATTAATGTTCGACGAGAGTTATGCCGAAACTTTCGTCCCGTCTACCCCTAGGGAATTTTTTGAATAATTCAACGTCCGCGTCGCGACCGTCGTTGTTCCCCTGGCTGGTCCACGAGCCTTTCAACGACACGTACTTTCAGCCTTCGGGGGTCTCAATTTTCCGGAAAGTGCATTAAGATAACACCCCGTCGGGGAAGAGAACTTGAGAAATTGGGTGAACGATGTAGGACGCTCGAGATCGTTAAGGAAGCACTCGGAAAACGTGGAATCCGGACGATTTTGACCATCACGAGGGGGGCTCCGCAGTTTTACACTCGGTGTATCCCGGTTTACTCCCAGGAATGCACGCACGAGAAAATCTGGCAATCTCAACTTTCCCCGGTATTAATTTACAACGTATCAACGTTTCTTCGCTCTTACCAGTGGAAAACCACCGGTTTTCAAGCCACGAGGAAAAAGGGCAGTTCATATTTCGCTTTCGAAACTCGCGTACACGTTTCTTGAAATTTATTGTCAGAGAAACACGAAAAATTAGAAATTCTCCTTTTTCTTTTTTTAAATTTTTCTCCCCGGAGCGTAATATTATAATGTTACGAAATTCGAACCGAGAGCAAAATAAAATTCCTTACCTCGAACCGTTCGAATTCGGTCGCAATCGGTGCACGGACGACCGGACTTTTACGATTCGAGACGCAGGCTGGGGCGAGGTCACGGGTAAAGCGGTCCCGCGAGCAACGAAATTTTATTCTCCGTTTCTCGAAATCGCGATCCGAAAGATAATTTTACGGCCGACGGTTTACGGGCCAGCTTCACGATGGTCCGCGGCGAATGCTCGATAACAATTTTCATGATAGAAAGGAAATAGGATAATAAAGAGACTCGACGGTGAAACTGTCGGCGGGCGGAACGTTATGTTTCGCAATTCCGTGGAATTGCTTGGAAAATTTTAACGGCGCCTCCGGGCATACCCTCGACGCCGCCCCTTTTTTGATTAGAGGCTCCCGTTGGCGAGCGAACCGCGAGCACGATATTGAAACGGTCAAAGCGACAGTCTGGAAAGAGGGAATTACCGTATTGCGTGCTCCTGGAAATAATTCCCGAAGAACCGGCGGCCTTTTCGTGCGAGCGGATCGTCTTTCGAAAGAATTTCCACCCAGAAAACCGAGGGATTCGTTAATACCTCCGTGAACAGTCGCTTCCGTCTCTGACCACTAAGGAGCCAAGGAAATTAATTCTCAAAGTTGAGAAAATTTTCATCAAAAAATATTCCAAGTTCCGATCTAAATAATTTGTTGCGGGGGTCAATTACAATCATTTTTGGTGAATAGACATACCCTCGAAATCCTACCCACTTTTGAGAAAAAAATTCGAGTAAGTGCTGAAAGTTTTGGGTGAAAAAAAAAGACTTTCGAATCCCCCATTAAAATTTTTCCCAGGGGTGGCCGAACACCCTGTATATACATTCAAAATGGCGTTGAAACGTGGTTTTTACAAGTTGCAACGAATGAAAAAATGTCCTCGAAGGTCGCTGGAAGTTAGGAAGAACCCGGCGTAACAACGTGGCGCACACGTGTCGCGGTGCATGGGGGAGAAAAGAGGGAAGAAGAGGCGGCTGGGCGAGAGAAATTGCGCACCGCGGGGGCGTCTCGTCGTCGAATGCGGATCTGCAACGAAACGGTCGAAGAAAAGGGAAGGGAGAGATGAATTACGAGCACAATGGACGGAGGCGGCGTACGAGCGAGGTCGAACGAGAAAAATCGGGTCAGAGGAGGCGAGCTTGGAAGAATGAGTGATTCGCGATCAGGCGAATCCCTTGTGTCGATTTTTCTCCGACGTTCTCGCGGGGGTTTCCGCGAAGAAAAGAACCGTAGTCGTTTTAACTTTGATCGCGGGGGGGACCTCTCGCTGCTTTTAACGATACACAGGCCGAGCCACTTGGCCGCTCGAGCGAGCGTCGTACTTTTCAAGGTGGAGAAAAATGTTTGAGCAATGCTCGTCGAAGCGTTTCGCGGTTTCGACGAAACGACGTCTGGTCGTCTCCGGAGGAAATACAACTCGACGCAGTTGACCCGGAAGTCGATCGTTTAGGAGGGGATGATTAACGAAAAACTACCCTTGTATCGAAGACTGAAGAAACTTACGCGGTATTTAACTCTTTACGGGACGAATTTTTTTCTTAAATACTGGGTTATCCAAATTGAGTGTCGCGTCTTTAAATTTAAATAGAACACAAACTATTTGTGATATTTCGCGTCTTAGAGTTTCCTTGAGAATCTTCCTCGAATCTTTCACCAAAGTTCCCGCAAAGGAAAAGATCAGAGAAGGAGGAAGACGATTGTCGTGCAGAGCGGGGAAACAGTAGTTGTACGTAACGGCGAACAACGTTGGAAGATGAAGTTAAGAGGATCAACGGAAGGAAAGGGGACATCAATCCTCCCCAATAAAAGTTGCGTCGCCCGATCGACGGAAGGTAGATAATAACTGCGACGCCGTCCGTCGGAGGATAGCGCGAAAAGGTGGGGATGAAGGACAGAATCGAATCGATCCGTGTTATTGTGTTCTGGCGTGTATTGTGCACGGGAGAACAATCGCAGACACCGTGAAGACGACCGTGATGGAACTAATTGATGCGCGTAATTGAGGATTCGCGGTGGAAGGAAGGGTGTGTCGACCGGTCGTTATGGTTGTTGCAGCCATTCTAAGTAAGACGCCGTGCCTCGTTCGTCCAATTGCACGCTGTTCCACTGTTTTCGTTTAATAATTTATTTATAATTGAACCTCGTGGAGTCCGAAATTCTCGTTCGAGCAGGTATTTACCTTTTCCTGTCTTGTTTCGTTTCCGCCAATTAAACATTCCATTTTAAGCAGAAATGAAATTAAAAATAGAGGCAATGAATCACTTTGGGGGAGATTTTTTGCTCCGAGGGGGTCCACATGGTCGACTTTTTGTAGATGGCCGTAGAAAATGATGCAGGGAGCCACATCTGGTCCGCGGGCCGCAGTTTCTCCCGTTCAACGTATGCTTTGAATTACGTTTACCGTATTTCTCCGCTAATCCCAATTTAGGTGACCGTTCGAGTGCAGATTTTGATGTAAAAACCGCGAAAAAGCAAATATTCACAAATATAAAACTCTAAGTAAAAATGATTTTTAACGTAGGCCGACTAGACGACGTGTGTATCTATGTAAATATCGATGATTTCATTTTCGCGTAATTTACTCTTCATCGTTTTCTAGAGTATCGCGGAAATACTTGCGACGTTTAGCAAGCCTCGCGTAAGCAAATTACACGCGAATAAAGTCATTGACATTTGCATACAATGTGCTTGCACATGTTCCGACGTAGACTACCATGAAAATTAGACGACGACATGGATGAGTCTCTGCATAAACAGCCACCGAACGGATGCGTTGAGATGCAAATGAACGTAATTTTCCGAAGAGAAGGCGAAGGTCGAGACGTCGTGAAACGACGAAATTCACAAGTTTCGTGCGAGAAATGCTAACAAATAATTTAGTAACTCTAAATATTCGATCGAATCGATGGGTTCCATAAACCTGGCGTTAGATTCGCGAGAACAATTTGTCGAACTTTGAATTTTCCCCGTCAAAGAGACGCGGAGAATTTTCGCTAATAACGTTCGACGGCGTCAGCGATTCCAGGTAAAAATTGCACGCGATAAACGCGACTGCTGCGAACAGATTCGTTTGCGTTGCAAAAACGTAAATGTATCGAAATTAGTAAAAATTCGAAATGTATTATAGTTCGAGGAACTTGGATTAATCTCGGCGTTGTTTCGTAAAGGTAAGAAGAGAGGAAAAGAACACGATTTCCCGAATGCTCTCGCGAACGGGCTTTCGCGCTAGGATGGCAAAAGTGCATTACTAAGGATCACCGAGGACAGATAAAAAGCAGAGGACGAACGTGTCCCGGGAGAAGCTGCGAAACGGAAGCAGAAGGTCGAGCAGAACGGGGAAAAACGGAAGCGGAAGGTCGAGTGCCGCGTGGAAAAACTGCGACAGTGGACCGAGCCATCAAATGCTGACGCGGAAAAAGGCGAAACGGCCACCTGAATAGGAGTAGGAGCTCGAAGAAAGCGAGAAGGGGGAAAATAAGGGTCAGGACGGAAGCAGTTGAAGACTAAAAACCAGAAAAATGGAAAATGGAAACGTTGAAGAATATTTTTGTAACGTTTGATGATGCAACAATAGCATCGATCCAGAATCGAGAGACCTTGGGGTTGCCGTTTCCATCGATGTTTGGGAACTTTGGACACTGGAGGACTGGTTGCTCGCTGTTTCTACTTGTTTCAAAGTCGATTTTCTCGAAAATAAGTGCTCTAGACTCGGAGAAAGATTCCACGGGGGAAAGAGGAGGACGAAAGACGAAGTTGGCGTCGCGTTAAAACATAGAAACGCGGCAGAAGGGAAGTCGGGGGTCGCGTGTAAGCGTCCGAGGCCTCGCGTTTCTACCTGGCCGAGAGTTTAAGGCCGGTCCACACGAGCGGAATCGATCCTCGTGTCCCTCATTGGATGAGGCGAAACGAACCGGTGAACCGTGCGTCCGTCGACCGTGCGGCGCTCGTGCTCGTTCACGGATACGGGACGACGTGTTCGATACTGCTTTCCGCCTTCGTGCGACCGTTCATGTAAACGCACACTGAAGGTGACGAATCGCTCTTTCGCCGCGGCGCGCTATACGTGGAAACTGTGTCAAGAGCTTTCCTACATTTTTCGCTCTAATGTGTTCCGATATAATGTGTCCGCTCGAGCGGCTCGCGCGAGTTGCTTTTCAAAAATGAACCTTCTTCCGCCTCTCTCACGCGGAAAATTGATTCGACGACGTATCGAGCACGCGGCGAAACTCGATACAAGCATCTTTTCTTATTCTTTTATCGTTGGGTTGTGATTACTACTTTCTAACTGGAATGGTGTAACTGGTCGGTTACAACATTCTGAAATTCGATAGATATACAAGTGACGCAAGTCCACGGTCGACAAAAACATATTTTTCTTTGGGTAACGCCTCTGTTCTTTAAACACCTGATAAATTTCTTTATCGTTGACCACCGTGGAGCAAACGACGCAAGTTGGCGCTTATCAATATTTCTCGGTCGATCGAAATGCAAAACACTTTCTATCTCGTGGGCGAAGATAAACGAACTTGAACGTCGGTATCGTACCGAACGATACCGACGTTAAAACTGGCTGTGTGCAATGCGTGTTTATTTACCGAGGAAGGGAAAGGGTGAACTCACCGGTGACTGGAGCTTCGATTTCGATCATGGTCTTCTCCGAGCGCAGCAGGGCGGCCCCATCGTTGACTATACGAAGGGCCGCCGCCTCGTCGATCCTACCTTCGAGGATAAAGTGTTGTTTGAGGATTTCCGGCCGCGGCCGATCCGTCCGCGCGTCGAACACCTCTGCCAATGTCAATTTGTGCGATGGCGGGAAGGGGACATCTGCAAAGAAGAAAACAAACACTCGTTAGCGATAGAAGGAACCTCTCCAATGGCCGAGCCTTACAACGTCTAAAACAATTGCTACGATTTAAAAACAGCATTCGTATAAAGAAAATCACAGAGGTCGAAAGACGATAGCCTGGATGGCCCCTGAACGTTTGGAGAGGTTTTCGAAGCGGGCCCAAGCCCAAGTCGGCGACGTAAAGTTCCCCCAACAATGATAAATTCATGGTATAGTTAGCCGCGATTCATTTTCTATGATTTATCGTCTAACCACGATAGAAAAGTGGGATTGCGCGCGGTGCTCCCGATCCAATGTTCTCCACAGTTTGTCTTTCTTCCCCGGCCCTCCAGGCGCATGCAAACAGCCATTTAGAATGGGCCGCGATAAAGCGGCCAGCTATAAATCATCCTCGAAGAAAGAGAATCCCGCGCGGCGAACTTTCACGACGTTACGTTCGCAAATGTATGCGAAGCATTAATTGGAGAGATACGACGCGAACGAATCGCGATAACATTGTCGCTACGCGCGCCGGAACACCGCTAGATCAATATTTAACGGGCCCCGTTTTCAATTGCGACTGCAAGTCGAACCGAAACTAATCCGTGCAAACGTTTCATCGGACGATCGCGCCAGGTTATCAGAGTCTACGATCTTTTCGATGCTTCGAAGATCTTTCTAGACCCCGCACAGTGCATCGAAAAGGGTCAAAAGTAAAAAATCTTAAAACTTGATTTTTGTCCCTCGATTCCCCTTAACTCGCTGCGCTGTGCGCCTCAGAAAGTTGAAAGTATCTCTTTACAGCGATGATTCTTAAAATGAACTCCAAGCGTGATTCGTAAATTGAACATTTCTATCCCTCCCAATTTGAGGGACGTCTCTTAGAACCCAGTGAAGCGTCAAACACTGTTGCTGTCGAATTTCGTCTCCGTTGCGATGTCCATTTTACGAATCATCGTCCAGAAGAGCCCCTCAGCGTCGATTTTAATTGAAACATCGGGGACATTTGGAACAGAATTGCCACGATATAATAGCAATATTCTACCAACGGTTCAGTAATATTCATATAATTTACCAATTCAAAGGAACAAAGTATTCTTCGTTGAATACATTTTCGCGATTAATTCCGGTACACATGGAACAAGTGTCTTTGATAAAACAACAATCCTGTCGACAGCTTCGCATTAAAGCTCACGGTAAATTGTCAATCCGATAAGTAATTAATTATTGATCGAGCACGTGTAATCCTGCACATTTTATTATGCGTGTTCTGGCACATTAATTATGCGTAATATATTTGCTGGACGTTCAAACGAAACGTGAAAATTATGGGTTTACGTGGATTAAAATTCGTTTTTAAAATGCGATGATACATGTTTGATGAAGAATACCTCGTCCGCTTGATAAATAATGCGAACCTACCTCTAAATGGCGAATACGAAACAAACGCAATAGAAATAAATCTAAATAAATCTTCGTAACGAATTAAGATTTAAATTAAATTTTCTCGATGTATCGGTGGTCTCTCGCTAATGTTCGCTACCTTTTCCGTCGATAATTTGCATCGTGAAAGAACCCTCGAAATTTGTCACGCGACGTCGATTACCTGGTTTGGGTCTACCAGCAAACGTCAACATTGGCTGCCTCCGGAATGTCCTGCGTGGTTTCTCCGCCGCAGGACTCTGCGTGCACTTCTTCTTGGAGGCTAGTTTCTGCAAGAAGTCTCTGAAATTACTGACCATCTTCTCCCTGCTGCTGTCGGGCTCGAAAACGTCGTCGTTCTCCTCTGTGTCGCAAAACGAACCATCGTCAACCTTCGCCTCTGTCAGCGATTTATACTCGGTTGACTCGTAGCTGGCCGAAGAAGACTGTTCGGGTACCTCTTCCTCGGAAATCGAAAAGTCTTCGCAGCTCTTGGTTTCGAAGGAGGATTCCAGGTCCATGGACAGTTCGAACATGTTGGCAACTGTCGAGCTGGTGACGGATCTTCTCGAATCGTTATCGGATTCGTCCTTCTCCGAGCTTTTGCAAAGTTCATCCTTGCTGTCCGAGTTCGTTGTCAAAATAACCGGTGACGACGTGCAGTCTTCGTCTTCGTAGGCCTGTTCCACGCGTGATTTGTGGATCAGTATAGCCGCGGATGATTTCGATCTCTCTACTTTGAAACGCTTGCAACTCGAGCAGACTTCATCGAGTATATCTGCAGTCTCTGATTCGGAATGACTCTTCTTCCTGCCGGAACTTTTGCTGTTGTTGTCACACGTTTCCTGCCATTTGTCGAAAAGGCTTCTAAACTTGACGTCCAGTTCCTTGTGCGTCTCTGGATTGGTCTCTTTCCCAGAGTGTAACTTCTCCTCCACGTTGACAGAGTTCCTCTCGGTTAAGCTTGACCGATTCACCGATTTCTCCGAAAGCTCCAAGTTTTTCACGGACTTGTCCGAGTAACACGAACTCTGCTGATCGCAGGACTCGTTCGTTTTCGAGCCATCTTCGTTCGAGACATCGTCAGAATTCGAGTCGCCGCGGTCCCCGACTCCGTTGGTTTCCGAGACTTTCGTCTCTCGAGTACTTTTGGATCGTTCGTCCTGCTCGTCTGCCATTTTCTCGCAATTTCTAGGGACCAAGGCCGACAGAGACTTGGACCTGTCGATTCTGAAGCGCTCGGGCGGCGAAGGATCTTTGTCCTGGTCTTCGTTCATCGGGGAAGTTTGCTCGCCTGTTTCGCAGATCTTGTGCCACTTGCCTAAAAGGCGACGAAACTTCACGTCGAAGGACGGCGAAATCCAAACATCCTTCTTCCTCTTATCCACGTTCTCTTCTGAACCTGCTGGTTTCTCCGACTCGATCTCCAAACAGTCGTTCGTTTCTTTATCCACGTTGTTGTTCCGCTCGCGAAGATCGTCGATCTCGTTCAAAGCGTCCTGATCGTCCTTCTTGGAGCCAGACGCACCGATCTTGGACGAATCGTCGATGAGGGTCTGCAGGTAGTTCTCCAGAATCAAATTCTTCTGTTCAGGCGTCAGTATGTCGTTAAAACTGACGTTTATGGCCTCCTTGAAGATCTCCTCGCCCCGTACGTTCTGTCTCGTCAACGCTACCCGATGTTTCTCCGTTCGGTTCCTCGACATGTTCACCTTTTTCAGGACTACGTACACCTCCGATATCTCGTAGAAGCTGCGCTCCAGCTGAGAGACGTCGTCCTCGGGCAAAGGGTTGCACTCCATCGAGTTCTCCAGGTTTTGGTGAGAGTCTTCAGAGTCCTTTTTCGACGAACTGCTCAGCAGATGGCTGCGAATCCTGTTCAGCGACCGATCAAAGATCGGGCTGATCTTCTCGGGAGAGTTCTCCGTGTCTGAATCCGAGTTCAAGGCACGACGACGTTGGTGTTCCTCGTCCAGCATAGTTATCAGCTTGCGATTGTCGATAAAGTGTTTCCTAGGCAGAGGACTGCTGTTTCTCCTCTTCGAGCTGGACAGACACGTGTTGAATCGCAACTCCAACGCGCGTTTCAAGTTACTCATCCCGCTGCTCAAGTCTTCCTTGCTGAGGCTCTCTACAGTCAGCGGGGATTGGCTGACTGGCGTGCAAACGGGCGCCCTGGAATGCTGCGGCGTCTCCAGGTTCAGATTGTTCAGCTTTTCTATCATCCTCTGTATGGCAGGGCTGACCTCTCTTCCCGTTTCGAACAGACTCGATCGAATTGGCGTCGCGAAGCTCTCCGAGAGTCGCAGCTGGCACGAGTCGGAAGAACTTGAGGAATTCGACCTGGACATCTTCGTCGTCGGATCCCGGTAATTCTCGGTTTCATCCATCGAAACTATCGCGACGGTGTTCTACGCGCTTCCGAATAGGGGTACAGTTTCGACGATTACACTGTTAAATAAATAAAAGCTTGTTTCTTTCTTGATTTGTAATATCCACTGGGGTGATTTATTTGCGAGGAAAGTAAATTAGTATTTATATGTTTATCTATAAGCACTGTTCTCTACTTCAACCGTGAAAATATCATTATATCTTCTCTTGTACACTAATGGGTTTTTACTCGTGTAATAAATAATTTTAGTGGTTACTTCTGTGTTACAAAGATACTTTTTTAAGTGAAATTATATAGGTGTCTACTCTTGTAACCGATGTCTAGCTAAATTAAACCGTGTACCAGCATATAACCTTGTTCTATCGTAATTATCGCGTCCAACTGCAATGGAATTATAATTGTAAAAAAAACTATATAATTATCGTGTAATTTTGATCGTGTCAAATGTAATCAGATTACAGCTCTGGTTCAAGGTCGTATCGCTGGGACGGTTGAACTTGTTTTAGTATCAGCTACGAGAGATAAGAAAAAGAACGATTCCATTTATAAAATAATCGATGATCCTAAAACCCTGCTAAAATATAACTTCATAAAAGAAAAAAAAACATTTTTCTCGTATCACCAAAGATAGAGAAAGAACTTGTAAATTATAAATAAATTCTATGTTAATTAAGAAAAGTTTGCAAGTCACTGACGTAGTGTTGTTTCTCGTCTCGAATGTAAACTCGAAAGTAGAATATTTCTATCGCTTTCAGTTTTTGGAAAGCACGAGTTTTTGTAAAAATGTATGATTTTGTATAAAATAAAAATAGTTTGTGCGAAATGTAATCTTCTAAATGGAATTTGAAAGTTTCGAATAGATGTTTTTTATCTATAACTTTTCCACGATTCGGAGATTATTAGGACTAGAAATTGAAATAAATTACTCAAATATTGAAAGTGAAGAGTTTGTGGCTCTTTCGGTGGACACAGGCATTAACAACCTGTGGTTGCACAAATATGGTCCAATTATCGGTTAGATAGGTTAGGTTACGTATATTTATACGACCGTCAAATTGAATACTAACTACTTGTCAAATAAACGAGAGAAAAATATTTGAATGCAGACTGCTTTTTAACACATTCGCGACCTACGATTGTCGAGCTAAACGATTAGCTCAACGCTGTATATAATTTCCAAAGTGGGAATGTAAAAAATAGTGTCCCTATCCAGTTTTTAAAATTCCTAATACATTTTATGCGAACAAATATGATAAATTTAATAAGATAAATTTACCTGGTGTGATACGTAATCTCCAGCAGCGTCAATTTCAAAATGGTGTAGGGCTACGTGACCGGTCGCGAATGTGTTAATTGTATCGATTACGTTTAAAACTAAATCTACATATATTATTCGAACGGTAGAACCGTCGCCATAAAAATTCACAACTGTTGGGTTAGGTTTGGGTCAACAGAATTAATTCCGAGAATCGAGTGTTCCGTTACTGTGTATCGAAACGTACGCTAAAAAAAACTAGGCCAACGTTTCAACGCCCCCCAAAAAACAAAGTTCAACCGAAATAATAAATCGAAGCGGAACAATAGGAAGCTAAATATATGTTTAGAAAAATATTTCAGATCGGAGAGAGACCCCTGGAATTATCTCTAGGTCCGTCACTGCGCGCGACAGATCATGTATTTGCTCAATATCGTACGTTTTTACAAGAACTCGATAACGTGTTTCGCGTGGAAGACGAGAAACTTTACGAGACTCGGTGAATATTGCACATTAAAATTCGTGTTGAACAGTGTTATAGGCGGCCTCGAGGTACACGTTACACTTGCGTCGTCGTTCGAACGAACCGTTTACGACCTTCGCGTCTAAGACAACAACGTTCCTTTGTTTCTTTCGCAAACACGTGTCCAGCACCGTATTCGCTAATAAGAACGTTCACTCGCAATAACTGGCCGCTGACACAGCACGATGTACAAAGCACGATCGAAAAACCGATACGAGATAAGCAACGTTTAAATGTTTTACATACGCAACGATAAACAGTGTAGACCAAGAACGAAACGAGCTGCGAGGCGATCAACAACTGCCGATTCGTATCGATCGTCGACCGGAACGCGTCGTTAACTTCACGCTGTACGAAGGCTGACTCGCAAGGACGTTCCGTACTCGCTGTTGACTCGACCAATCGCGGTTCGATCTCACGACTATCCAATGGAAATTTGTTGTTTGCACGCGGGAACTTTAATTCCTCTTTATTGGTTTTAACGAGTAATCTTACTCAGCGCCTAAATATGTCAGTCTCTCGAAACGATTTCGAGCGTCTTCGATGGTTCCCTTTAACGTTCCAAAAACATCTGCGTTTTCTTTAATTAATGATAGATTCAAGCTGGGATTCTCTCCACGCTTGAAATATTAATTGTAATATTGTTGATATTATAATATATTAGGATGTGCAAGATTAAAGAAACACTCTATTCGAGTGATTTATTTGAAAAAGATATTTTATAGAATATATGTATATCGTAATCGTATAGACTATGATGTCATGCTGAATATAATTATGCATTTCCTATATCTTAAGAGGGCTCCAGAAAGATTTGAAAAATTTCCACTATCTTAAAGACTTTTATTTCCTATATTTATGAGTTAAACATTCAGAATGTATCGCTATATTAAATACACAGCGATTTTTGTATCCCTGATATTCATTCTCTAAAATCATTGAGATTATCCAGCCAGAGGTTTTTCTCGTACGATACGTATAATAATACTTAACTAATCTATTTTTTAATTTACTCGAGTACAATTAGAACTAATGATCATCTTGTTCTCATGACTTTCTCTCGAAGAATATTTTTACTAAACGAAAACTAAAATTACCTCAGAAATTTTCTCAAGTAACGCGAACGAATTTTCAAAAGAAGTTTCTTTTCAATCTCGTACAATACGATCGATGGTTCTGTCGAGTAGAGCATCTAAGACACAGTTACGTCCATAAAACTGAGTATAAATCTTCGAAACAGAAATACAAAACTGCAATACGTTCTCCAGACTTTTCTTCTTCTTAAACTATGCTCAAAATCCGTCACTATAAAACAGTTTTCTGGTGATCTCGTCGCCCCGAATTTGAAGTAATTCGGGGAGGAAAAAAGTGGTTCTCGCGAGAGTCGAATTTCTTTATCGAATCAACAGTTTCTATAAAGTTTCAAAGTAGCTTGACGCTCGGTGAACATTGTTTTGCCTTTTGTACGATACGACGATTCGTGCCAAAGAGTTCTGGCTTTATTACTCCAACCGTTCCGTTATAAAAAGTGAGCCCACCCTCGTAGAACATTCCTTCTTCCACTGAAACATTCTTTTTAATACGAAAAACTCTCACACGCAATAATGCACGGCCAAGTAGAAACGTATGGCGCCAACAAAAGCACCGAATAATTCACAATTAAAAACCGCCGAGTGGATCGTAAATTTAGCGCGAATATATGTATATACGAATAGAAGAAACATAATTCCATGCAAATGGTACATTAAAAAAGAAAAAGGAAAATATATTAACGCTAGATTTAACGGACCAGCTCTCGACTTTTTCCGTTGATTCAAAATTGAGCATTTTGCATTCTTTCGCGACGCAAAAATCCGTAAACTTAACTATGGCGATACTAATGCAGATTCGAACGTAATATCGCGTTGGTGCACGCTTCCGGTTCCCTTTTCCTCTTGATCTGCCTTCTCTTGGTCGCCTGATACGCGATCGTAAATAGGTTTCGTCTCCATCGGTATTTCATTATTTCGATATCGCATTGTCGTTGACGTCGAAACCGTTCTTCGTGGATTCTGCAGAAAGAGATAAAAATTTACGACGAGCTCTCTCGTTGCTGCGCGAAACGCGTTCGAGGATATTGTAATTCATGGCGCGGCGCCGTGGACGCTTTCATGGATCGAGGAACCGATCGAATCTACGGCTAGGCTTTGCAGAAGTGCGTTCATGCGAAAATAAAAGACCCTACGACCGATCGTTTCCCCTACTTTAGCACGCCTTTCCGTGTCCGAGCCTCGATATTTGCTCGAATCGCGAGGGAATTGAAATTTCGATGATTCAAGGGCGCTGGGGAGCATTTCTAACGACGATCGTTCAAAATTTTCAAGCGTCAAACATTGGAGTGGTCCATAAATTATTTCCTTTCTATTTCTTTAACCCCTTGCCGTACAATAACGTCTCTTACTACACGAGGAGTTAACGAGTAACGTGTAAACAAACATGGCTGCACGAGCAGTGAAACGAAGTGTCTCAATTTTCTAATCGAATAATTCCCAGCTTGTAAATCCGAGCAAACCTGCTTTGGGATCGTTGGAGAATAAAGTTCGGAGGCCCAGGATATCGGTCACTTTGTCTATGGTGGTTTGCCTGGTACCGAACGTGGTGGTCCTCTTCTGCTTGGCCGTGTTGAGATCGAAGAACGCTTTGATCGTTTGAAATCTGCCCATCGAGGACTCCTCCGACACGCCGCCTGTGCTCGCCCGCGATCGAGGACTTTCCTGTTGGGGTAACGAACTTCTCGAAATTCGATTAACCTTGTGCAGGCACTGACGGACCGCGACGTACAGGTTATCGTTGCTATCGACGTCCGCCAACAGAGCGTCCAAAGTTTTGCACAACTTTCGCCCCTTGTTCTGATCTTCCTCCTCCTCCTCCTCCTCGTCGATCTCGATCTCGACCCTCTCCGTCAACTTTTCCTCCGATCGGTGTTCCACGTTAGACGACATGTCGCTATCTCGACGGAAGCTAGACGGTTACGTGGATGACTCTTCACACGGAAGATCTAGCGTCGGTGCTGCCGCGTTCCACGAGAACGATCTAAGCGATCGTCCTTGCTCGGGATGTTCGACCAATGGGAACCGTCGTCGGTTGTTTACGGCGATCTCTGATTCGTTATACTGTATCTCAATTAGCTTCGAAGATTGAGAAAGATATACAGTGACTGTCGAAATTGATCCAGTACTTCATTATACTTTTTGCTTAACCCATTTGCATCGCTAAGCGGAATATTCGAAAACTATAAAACAGATTGAGCTTTCCATGTTTATAAATAAAAATGGGCGAAGACGATTATTGAACGATATTATAAAAACGAAAAGTCTACAGAGACTTCATCTACCAATAGTTTAATAACGAGATACACTGGTCGCCATTTTCCTACATGAATACTTCCAACGGAAACTAAATGGAAAAGGACGTATTTTCAGGTAGAAACTTTGTTCATTGGTAAAATGAAAAGTGCTAAAAATTAGGTGGACAGTTCCAGTCGGCGCGGCGGGAGCAGGAGCGACTACTTTGCGAAAGGGAATCTGTTTTTCGCGCGGTTCGCCTCGTGTTTTTATTTAAATGGTTCCATCTGAATTCCAAGTTTCGAATTGGGAAGCATGGCTTGTTAAACCCGTCCACTGCAGCACCGCGTCGCATGAAATTGGAATCGCTGGTCGAAGTTTAAAATACACGCGTTGAGGAGTGAACGTCTCTGTTAGATTTGACGCTTGGAATTTCCTTCGAGTCGAGTCGCCAAGTCGGCTTTCAAAGATCTCTTGCGAGTAAAATTCGAATACCACGGTCGCTCGCCAAAGTATTGGAAAGCTTTCATTCGGAATTCTTGATAAATTATTTACCATAATTGTTTTCCAATTGTTTAGCGTTTTAGGAGCTGCAAAGTTGGGTTTCCAGACGTTCCAGGAGAATAAGACGCCACGGATCAGACAATTGGCGTGGTACTTAAGTATATTTTATACATTATTAATATTCGAAAATGCGCGCATACATATAATATACTTTGCAATAATACAATTAATTCCACTTGAACAGCACTGAGCTAGACAGTCATTGTGCTACAAATTTTCAATAGATCTTTTAAGAATTCCGCTACAAAAATGCTATAAAATATATTTAATCAAGTACAACTTATCGATACGTTTATTATAAATGATCATGCACTATTACGATCTTTCGATTCTTATTAATAATTGAAACAGTGTATGGATCAAAGATTTATCAGGTATTAAACTTTTTTATGAACGTTCGTTAAGAATCGTAGATGACACTAGACGTTTAATGACTTTATAATAAAACAAGGCATATTATTTATCGACAAGTTTCTATCGATTATTCAATCGAGCGATTGTTAGTTCTTAAAATAATAATAAACGATGTGATGTTTCCTATTATTTACAATGAACAACCTAGATTCGAGAGAGAAGCAAGCAACGGGTTCATTCGCGAGTCATCAACGATATAAAAATCGACCTCAACGGCTAGTAAAAGCAATAAGCGGTCGTTCGATAAAAGTGATAAACAATTGAACGCGTCAATCGTTGAACGAAATGAAACCATCGTTAAATACTTAAAATAAAGCTAAATTAAATCCGAATCTAAAATTATGTTCACCGTTGGTCGCTTCCGTTCTCTCGATCAGATCGAAACTCATGTTTGCAAAATGAATTCGCAAATTTCTGCGCCGACCTTCGAAATTTGCAATTCTTCTAACGATACGAATAAAAAAAATACAAACGAAACGTGGTTAGTAAACTTGATCGAACTTATACTTATACGGTCCCCTTAAATGTAAGTTAAAACAATATTAAGATAAACTTAAAAGTTAGGAGCTGTAAATATTCGCGTATGTATTAGGCTCAAATTAATTTAAGCGACCTCCCCCCTGCACGTAATTGAAAAGACAGGTTCACGAAGGCGACTGGAAATTCTTAGCGCTTGAAAATTTCCAGTCAGCGCTCGTAAACTCGCCATGATCATTCCGGTCTGTTCGATGATAATTAATCTAATATGAATTAAACACCATTTGCTACGCTTTGAATAAAACTATAGCAAGAACGTATTTTTATCGCCAAAGATAAAGATAACAAAACTAAGACTACCCGATTGCGTCTGGCAAAGTTCGATATCGGCTGGAAATTTGCGAAATTTTATAAAACGGTTGAAAATTCTTCGAGAAATCCGATTCGATGCCTCGATGAACGAAAATCGATCGAAGGATCGAGGAAACGGCTCGGCCTAAAATCGAAAGTCCTCGATAAAATTGGTCGTTATCCAAGGTTTGCGATTTTCTTCGATCTTGAATGGATTTCCGTCGCTTTCGTTCGTCGGCGAAAGCTCGAGGGAAAAATTGATTGGACGCTCAATTTTCGATTTTCGTTGACCTCGATACTTTACTCTGCTCAAATTCTTCGACCTCGATCGCGTTTCCTGCGGATTCCACCCTCGCGTCGTTTCGATCAACAGTTCCTGGACTTGTTGTCGATCCAACGCTCTCGATCGTCCATTCTGTTTCTGCGAGCAGATTTCGCTTTACCGCAAGAACGTTGCACATTTTTAAAAGGAAATTTTTGGTCGATGCTTGGAGATAGAAATTATTAAAAATACCGAGTCGACTTTATTTTTAATCGAGACAGCGAATTTATATAAACGTTGAGATTCAAATTTATCCGAATAAATGAAAATATTATAGTCTCATCGAGGTCTCGATAATACTTGGTGTTTGAATCGTATAGATAGTATAAGAAATATCAACATCTCACTATCGTAAATGACTTGTTTGAAATTTGGTCGTTGAAACAGCCGACCTACACAGGAGAGCTCTGTTTACTACAAACTCGTGTCTCGATTAATGCGTTTACAATGGGAGAACCCTGATACTTGTAATATCGTAAATGTACGCTGAAAAATAATTCGAATTATATTGAAATCACTATGAATTTTCCAGGCTACGAAATGCCCGTGGAATCGAAGAAATTCGAACGAAGACGAACTCTGGACACTGATTTTGGCAAATTTTTGTCGAACAGGAAAGAGCAACGCAACGGACGACGCGATCAACGTGACGGTTTCTCGCGTGGCTGCCAAAAGGCGCGTATAAATAGGCTGCCTGACAAAAACAAGTCGACGGCTAGTGTTGCATGGACATAAAGTTTTTAATCGTCCCGACTTTAAGGCCTCTATCGCGGTTCGTACGAGCGAAACGAGAATTTTCGATCGCGTTTCGTCGGGCTACTCTGCGCGAACCTCCGCGACGAGAAACTTTTATCGTCGTATAAAGGTACATTTACTTTAATAAATAAGTATACGAATATTTATGGCCACCGTCGATCCGTAAATCTGACCAAAAGATCTTGCGGCAACCCGATGCCATAAATCACGAAATAAACACTCCGCGATTTACGTTTCGATCTTACTGCCCCCTTTGGAATCGTTCGATTTTATTCTACTTAGATAATTTATAGATATAAAATAGAATAAATAGATATTTTATCCACAGTCGATATTTCCAGAAGGCCAGGAAACAGTCGAAAGGAATCAATAAAATCCAAAGCAATAAAGTACCGCGGTTCTAGATTTTTAAAATACATTAAGAGCAAAGAAGTGCACGAATTACTTTCTACGTTTGCTGTTCGAAGTTCGAGGTATTAAGAGTTCTGGCAACGGTTCCGAAATTATTTGTACCAGAGAATGTTACGATTCGCGAGAAAAATAACGAAGAAATAAAAAGTTGAGTAAAAGTGTATCTTACCTAATGCGTTGTACGAAGAATTTGCAACATTGCATGGAATATTTTTCAACGATACGGCCCAAATGTGACGATACGGTACGTGAACATAATGTTTCTTGGGATTCCTCAAAGTTTTTCGAAATTGGCCTGTTGCCATTTTCGAGCAGACGGACCGTTAAATTTTTTAGGAACGTTTCGAAGGTACTCGGAGTGCGTCTTTCATTCATCTGCAAAATTGGACTTTTTCTACTATCGATGGAAACGAAATACTACCATACGGAACACAATTCATATTCGAATGAAAGTTAAACGAAAATAAAGATTTCAATTATACTATTATTCGAACAAAATTTTAAATTAATTAAGAGACAGTATTTGTATTCGACCGTGCTTTACCTCGTCGATTTCCCACAGATTCAGATGTTATCGATTAACCAAAGATGGATCATTGATCAGGAATCGTCGAGCGCCGTCCTTCGATCAGAACGTCCCTTCCGCGATTCTGCTATCAGCACGTGTTCACGTCATGCTGTTCGCGATGCGACTCAACAGGAAGACGACTATACGGTATCCGATATCCCAACTACCGATTCGCCATGATGGCGCTAACGTAGCGATTCCCAAACGCGGGAAATTTAAGCCACGCGAAAATTACCAACTTTTTCTCTCGTTTCGTTAAACGCATCAGAATCAACATTATTAAGGTCATAATGATCGTTGAATTTTCCAAGAAATTATAAGTCGAGACGAAATAGTTTGCAAGACCTCTTCAGAACAAAAGTAAATAATTACGTCGATCCAATATTCTTGGCTCAAACTAATCGGTGGTATTTTTTAACTCCTCCTTTTGAGAAGTCCTCGATTCTAAGAAGGAAAACTTCGGTTTCGTCTTGATCGATGGGATCGGAAAGGGCTCGGTTCCAGTTCAGGGCAGAAACGTGCAGCGTTAACCGAGTTGGTCGTGTTCGCGCCACGGACTACCGTCGTCTGCACGTTGTAAACGCGCCAGACGGAAACGAGAAATCTACCAATTACGGCAGACAATCTTCGTAGATTGAAATCTACGAATCGCCACGGTTGGCGGGTTCGCGTGGCGATATTTCACCGATACGTCGCTGGCTTCGATGCACACCGTCGAATCTGTCCGGTTCGTTTTGTTCGACGTTACGTTTTCTCCGTAACTCTTTGCTCGACATTTTTTATTCCTCGAGTCCCGCATCGTTAAGAGGCATTCCCGTTTCTCGGTTATTCCGAAAGAGACCATTTCTCAATAATATTTCGAACTCCTGAATGTGGCACGAAGAATTGTTTTCGACGATCCACTATGTATGTACAATTTCGAGTCAATCGATGTATTTTCGAAATATTACGTCGACCAGATTTGACAAATATCAATCCCAGAAAGTCGAGTTTAAAAACTGGGTGCAACAGAGTTGGATCTTATAAGTAGAAATGGTCAACGACGGAGCTTGGAAGTAGAAACCTAGCATAAGTAGAAATGGTGAGTGATGGACATACCAGACAAAATAATTTTATCAGAATTTTTTCTGACGATACGTAACGTCTAATGTAAACGTTAAATATCCACATACTTTCAACGGGCGTGCTCGTATTTGCACATTGTTTTTATCTTTAACGCGACGAATAAAGCAACGAAATAAAAACAAAAAAAAAAAATATGCACCGCAATTTTTTCGAGTAGACCTCCATTCTGCTGTGCCGAGGAAATCGTGATCGTTGCGCGAAAAACAAACGTGTTTGTTCGCGAAAAACAGAAACGCAATAACAATAAAATCTGTACACTTTACGCGAATTGCGAATCTCGAGGGCTCGAAACGCGGAAACCAATTAGCAACGCGAGAGTGGGATAACGATTCGTTTCGATGGGAAATTTGTAATGAAAATTTATTAAATGCTCTCGTCGGCAAATAAACTCGGAAATTGAAATTATCGTGTATCTACGTTTCTCTTTGTCGTTACTGCATTATTATTTTAACCGTCTCAAAAGGGTCGACGGTCCTTGATTCGGTCTCTCGAAAATACGTTAAAATAATCTGTTTACTTTGTCGACGTATCTTTCGAGAAATTTTAAATTTAATCAATGTTTATGCGTCTGTGGGAAAATGGAGTTCGCGGGAGGACCGTCTTAATTGATCGCCGATTCGAGGCTGCAATTCGAACTCGTCCCAGATAAATTACCTCCAAGTATTCGGAGGGGGATGTTCGTTAGACGAAATCTCGTGTGCACGAAACGTTACGTACGCCAATCCGCAAAGTTACGTGGCTCCCTGAACGCGAAACTTCGTCGAGACGTCCTGGAACGGGATTTGCGGAACGTACGACCGCTTTTTCGCGAAACAGCCCAACGGAATATAAGGGGGGGAACGTCGGAGGCGCGTCGACGGAATTGGCGTCGCGCCAGGCGCGGAAGCATTGTTACTGTTCCACGGTATGTAAGATCGCGCAGTAAATCGACTCGAGTGGATTGTCGCTCGTTTGACAGACAGCCCGACAGGTGGCAGACAGACACCGAAAAGTGTCAAGAATTTCTGCGCTTTACGGCCGGGGACAAGTCGATCGAGCTCCACCACGTTCGTGCTCCTCGAGTCCCAACGCAAAAATCAAAAATCTCCTGGGTACGTCCCATCTCGAGGAAACTAAACAATTTTTGTTAATTTACCATCGACTGAACGGGGCTTTTCAAATGGAATCCAAGTCTCGATAGGAAAGTGGCTACTTACGATACTAAAACCGATTTGTACCAAAAGTTGTGGACTAAAGCGATTAAAAATAAATTTGAATAGGATTCGCGTGGAGTTTTGGTGTAGTTGAAGCATAAGGGACATTTTGCAATTCTCGAAGGGTTGATAGACGAGCGAATAGTTGATCAGACGGAGATAAAGGGAGATTCCATCGAGCAGCAGACCAGCTTTAAATTATTTAACGGTTCGCGCGCGTTGCAAGAGAGTCGTCCACGCAATTGGCTCAGGCACGAACTCGGTCCTGTCGATAGTAGTGCATTACATCGTGCGATTATAGTCACGTGGAGTTGAATGCAGCACGGTTCGCGCCGCAGGGGCGTAGTTGCGAAACACTGAAATCAATACGGTGCATTCTCTCTCCCATTCATGACTTGTACGCGGGTGTAACACACGGAACTCATTCACGGTGACCGAATGCGGTGGCGCGCGTCTACCGTTTCGATTAAAAAAATACCCAGGAGAACCCCTAACTTTGCCCCCTGACCCTTTTTGTTCGAATAATCTAGTGGTAACGCAAATCATTCGACGTGTCTCTTACGCGACCAATTATTATTTCAAATTTATTATTCGGTAGTTATATATAGGATTTGATTTACTTCAGGTTAACGATATATTTTTTTACTATTGCAGAATTGAGGAAAATATTTAAAAATTTTTATTCTCAACTGTTTCAATACGATTTCAAACGACGAGTCTTTTCGACTCTCCTATACGTTTGCGTTATAAAAGTATACTATTCCGTTAAAGGTTAAAGTAAAATAATGTTGGAGATTGAGATTAATCGGTGGGCACTTGGAACGTCTTCTTCAGCGGTCCATAACTCGAAAACTAACGTGGAACGGTTTTTGGTTGCTTTCTATGTAAAAAATGGTGGAGTTGCTAGACCTAATATTTTACGCGTAGCAACGGTGGAGCTGTCATCCGCCACGCGACGAAACTAGGGTAAAATTGGAGGGGGCGTCGAGCGGTTCGCGAGGAGGAATTCGCGTATTCGGAGCAGGAAGAGACGTACCGGACCGATTTATATATTTATCGGTCGGACAGGGACACCGAAAGAATGGAGGGAAGGATACGCGGAATAAAAGACGAGCGACGATATGTAGGTCAGGGAATGAAAAGTAACGAGTCGTGACTGGATGGACGTGAATGAATGAACCGAACGGTCCGCGTAGTCGCCAGGGAGAGACTGAACGCGCCGAGAGGTAAGAAACGCTGGACAAAAGCGAAGACAACCGGTCCGTGGAACGAAAACGGGCTGGTAGGAAAAAGGGAACGAGTAACGGCGCGAAAAAGAGGAGAGAAAACACAGACCGAACAAGAGAGCGAGAAAGAGGGATCGAGCGAGCGAAAAGAGAAATGGGTCAGACGAGGGAGAAATAAAAAGGCACGCGTTAAGAGCAGAGCAACCGTTATTCTCTCGCGAAACACCGCGGCGCAATATCGACCGACGAAAAACTCCAATCCCTCGTTTTCCCGCGGGAAAATCCTCCTAACGAACAGACCACGTCGGAGAAAAACCCAAACGTTTCACGCGAAATTATCACTCGAAGAAGAAACACGCGTTACCGTTCGTTGCGACACGGTGTCTCGTGCAGGACCTATTTCACCGATTCTTTCCATCCCCTCCCTCGACTCTGATAGCAGCGAGCGATTACAATTGCGGCAAACACGGCTAACAAGGGAAGTTCGGGAACCGGGATATTCAAAAATGATGAAACTTTGCGTACAAGTAGAGTAGGTCATCCATAAGATACACTCGTTTCTCGTTCGGGCTGTGATACGCTCTCGAGGGGGTTGAAATCAACCCTTACGGGAAAATACGGAGCTACCTTTCAGACAAATATTAACGAAAGCGTGCAACAAACGTATAAATAAATAAAATAAACGATTATGGGTTTTCCATCCTCCGATAAAATCTGTAAGAGCGAAGTTTGGGATGGAAACGATATTAGATTCCCGAAATACTCGGTGAACGAAAGACAAAAAGTGGAACCCGACGACGTTCGGAAGCACCGGAAGCGGTCAAAGACAACGAGAGGCGGTCGTCGGGTACACAAGGGGTGGGAGGTATGGGCGGAGGGGGAGTAACGAAAGGGTGGAAGGTGAACGGAGAGGGAAGAGACGGGACACAGGTAAGCAAGAGCGAAAGAGAGATATGGGTCAGAGGATGGACCGGACGGAATATTGATCCGGCCACCTCGCGATAGTTGGCTGTGTTGCGCTATGCTCTGCCATGTTTCCTCTCTCGGTCTCGCCCACCGTCTCTCCTCCCCGTGGTACGCGGATACACAGAAGACCTCACGGTCTTCTTACCTTAGTCGCTGCTCGTGGAGCCCGTGCAGTTTTAAATCGAGCACCTGCGGCCGGGGAACGCGACGTCCGTCCAAATAGTTCGCCCCCCTGGGATGCTTGGTCGATTCGATGGCCGAGGAACCCCCAACGCCACGATTTATCATACTTCTGTTATTGGACGCTCGAAACGCGTGAATTGTTATTTAAACTACAGGAGCGTTGAACGTTAATTTTGGGGGAAAAAGAACAAAGTGCACGGTAAGAGAATTCGCGTGTAACGTAACGGGACGCCATTATGCTAAGTAGGGTAGGGTCGTCCTGTTGCTGGTTTGCATATTTCTGTCTTGGGTTTTCGTTCCGCTGCGACAGCTACCAACATTTGTCTTCGGGACGAAAGGGTAATTTCTTTTAACGTGTCGCGATTTTAATTGCAGATTCCCGGCATAATCGCCAAGTTCAAAGCTCGACGGAAGTTCGAACTCGAGCGTCCCGCTTCGACGTTCTCCATTTTTATGGTATCGTCTTCGAAACCCTTTTCTTGCTTTCAAGAGAATTGACCGAGCAAAGCTGGAATTATTCTTGGATGAAAATCGACCTTCGACCTTTCGATTATCCCTGTAACCAGCATTCGGTGCGATAACTAAATTTTCTTTTAGTTTTACGAATATTCGGATGCTCGATCGTGTTTTATTTACCGAAATTTTGATATTCGAGTACGGAATGATTGTACGAGAGGTATGAGCGCTTAAATGGATGCGTCTATTTGCCTAACTGGTGAACGGGAGCGCTAAATGTCGCGAAATGGAACGCGAATCGTTATCGTTGCGGAGATACACGACACACCAGGAGACCACGTCTCGACGGAGATACCACGTTGTGTCACATCGCAGATACACGCCTCTGTGTACTCGTGTTGACACGTAATTATCTCTGCGTGTTTGGTACACGTGTCTTTCCGCCACCGTCGTCGTTGGCTTGTTTGAATTTCGGGCGTACGACACGACGAAACGATCGGTTTCGCACGAATCTTGCTCATCCTACCGTTAATGCGAATCCTATCGAGCTGGGTCTTGGACGACAAAGCGTTTTGTTTCCTTCTATACACTAAATTCGAACTGTTATTCAACGAGAAATACATTCTGTGCAATCGATCTAACAAACTTCGATAAAGTTTATCGTTTCAAGACCTATCAATTTGTGTTAACTTATCGGAATGGTGTGGTTTAAATAACGCGAAAATACTCATTTGGTACGACTCGTCTGACGCGTCTGCCCAACGCTAACTGTTTCTACTAGTGATTTGACGGCTCTATTGTCCGCGTTACCTAGTTTTAATTAATTGAGAGATTGTAAGATCGACAGAAAACAGATAACGCTATTCGTACCATCCATCACCGAACGCAAGTGAAAACAGTGAGTAATGGACAGACACGTTGCTTAGGCTCCAACTTAAATCGACGGTTCGTACTTTATTGATGGATGCCACAGTATTATTACCGCTTTCTGTCGATCTTACGATCCGTTTGATTGATTAAAACCAGATGAAACGGATTGCTCAACCGCCGAAACAAAACGCGGTGGACAGATGCGTCAGCTATTAAACGACAACTTACAACTCCCACAATTTCTCATATTTCCGAAATAAAAAAAATATCGTATATGCTTATAAGACGAACAAATATATCTGCAGAATTTCGATACAAAACAGACTAACCGTCGTTGCGAGAGAAAAAAATCATAAAGGCTGAGAAATTCTAGTCCAGGCACTAATAACTCCTTAAAATAGGTAAAATAGTAGGTTAAGTGGTTTCGTGGGAAGAACTGCTAATTTACTAAAATTTCGGACAGTCTTTCGCCCACGCAACGAGGCTGTCTCTGCAGGGTGCGTTCGCAGAGGAACAACGTGCCTTGAGTTACGAGCAGCGCGCTTTCTATGGGTAGAAGTTGGACCGGTGCCCGTCGAAGCCCGAAAGTTCAAAGGAACGATTCTAGAGCGACGCTGGGGCCTCGTCGCGAGGACTGGCCAAGTTCGTCGAGCTTCCAATCAAGGTTCGTCGAACCTTATCACCGATCTAGCCCGATAAAGGTTTCCTATAACCGATCGAAGGGACCAGGATCTCGGTCACACAGAAACAGCCACTTCCTCGAAATGTTATTTTTATTTCCCAGGTTGCATTTTATTCCCTTCGAGGTCGAAACGTGTATTCGGAGAGTAAAATTCTATCGACCCTTGTCCCCTCTGAAGGGACGTCCAGCAAAGAATTTCGATTGTACCCTCTAAGGAAACACAACGACAAATGATACGTTTACTCGTATATTTACTATCTATTTCGTAGAAAAAGTGTGCTCGAGTTAGTAGTAGATGGTCGAAGAGAAGTCTCTGGATGCAAAGGGTTAAAAATCACAGAAGAAGGCCGCGGTAAAATTAAACGGTTGACATCGTTGATAGAAATAACGTTAAATGGAACCAAGGTTTTCAGGGTTAAAGATGGAAGGGAGGACACGTGGGTGGGAGTCAGGTCGGTAAGTAACTAAGAATTAAGGAAACCAGGAGAGGAATA
The DNA here is from genome assembly GCF_051014445.1 of Colletes latitarsis. Lineage (NCBI taxonomy): Eukaryota > Metazoa > Arthropoda > Insecta > Hymenoptera > Colletidae > Colletes > Colletes latitarsis. Next base: position 32,126,366 of record NC_135142.1, on the reverse strand, counting down.
TCGAGAAGAACGCGTTAAAAGCAGGAGGCAGTGTTCCGCGGCGCGGCGACGAGCGCGGAAAAGCTCTTTGAAGCCATACGCCGCAGTCGGCTTTGACTCCTGAACTTTAGAAGCTTTCAAGCTGGAACCGTGGAGGGAAAACGCGTGTATACATCGGGAGGGCGAAAGAGGAACGAAAGACGAGAGCGATAAAACTCGACCGGGGTCTATGAAGTATTTTGCAGTACGTTTTCGCGAGCTTGCGGCTTGTTCTGCGAACGGGATAGATGAATTAAATTGCTGGATACGTGGTGAGCTTTCTCTTCTGGAAATTAAGGTTACCAGGAGCGTTTCTTTCTTTTTACTTTATTTAGGAAAAACCAGCGGCATTGTCTTTGGTTGTTTGGCAAAAGTATTCAACGTGAACTATTCGTGGTAAAATAATCGTTCCAGTTTCCGTGAAACGTTTTGTTGCCAAGTTACACACCAAGAACCACGCGTTCTAGCGACACATCCGGAAATTTCAACTAATTTCATTCGACTGTTTATAAATAACGCTCGATATCGCGTGCACAGCCTCGCCGACTATTCTCTAAACAACGTTTTACCGCGTTCTATGAATCATCGCGTTCTCTTGACGGGAACGCCAAGCATTGGAAACTCGTAATAGCGTTACGGACTGTAACGAAGAAACGTTAACTCATTAACTATTTCGAAATTACGACGCCCATCGGTTTATATTATTATTGGCAAGCTTTGTTACGGCGTCGTTCAACGTGGAAAGATCGCTTAGAAATCTCTGTAATAGTTTGGATCGGTCCTCGATGTAAAAACAATTAATTTCCTGTCGCGTTTGCTCACTTTGAGTTGTTGTTGAGCCACGTTGCTATAATAGATTCGATGATGCGTATTAAAATAAATACGCGACAGATAAGATTATACGCGGAAATAAATTTCGAAGATAAACGTATCTAAAATCGAAGTGGGTCGTGTGGAAAATATTACGGAATTCGGAGATGGACGATAAAAATATAATTAATTCTTCGGTATTTAAGGGTACGATGACTCGTGGAACGATGGCAAACGTTTGCTATTAGATCAGTCTTGGTTTCGAATGACTCAGTACGTTCCAATTCGATCTTGGACGTTGCCAGGAGCGTCGACGGGTCGCCATTAGCGATCGACGCGGCAAAGATCGGTGTAAATCAGAAGTGGAAGCTAATAGATCGACGGGCGCGTGATTGTTGATAGAATAGAATAAATTGCCGCGCACGGACGATTATTTGCTTCGTTCGCGTAACTCGATTGGTTCTGGTCGTCGCGGATTAGCGACCGGAGTTCATTTCTTCCCGACCCCTGGTCTCCTATGAATGAGTCCGCGCAGAGGCGAGCGTCATCGCTTGACGTCGAACGATGACACTGCAATTATCCGCGCTGAATTACGCAGCCGACTGATCCCTGCTTATCTAATTACGCTCGTCAAGTCGATCAGCGTTACGCGCGAACCGCTCGGATTAACCGCGATTTTCGTCAACCCGCGTCCCTGTTTAACCAGATCGTTCGTTGCAACCAAACGATCCTTAAAAACCACTCTAAAATGTTGTATTGACTTTGAGTTTACGCCGTTTGAGCGAAATACGATTGAAAAATTATTTGGAATTAAATGGTACGTCAAGGGGTTGATAGATTGCAATTTATTTATTGCACGTAAGTTTAGGAATCGATCGGGGACCCCCCGACTGAGAACGCGGGTTTGTTCGAGGAATGGCAGCATTCTAACGTCGAAAGCTTGGAACGTCGTGGAATCCTTGTGTCGCGCTTCGACAAAGTTTTCCCGGACTCGTCCCAAGTTGTAGGAACGTTCGGATACAGGCAACGAAGGCCTAGTTTTCCTTGGATAAATAATTATTCTATTTTCGCCAATTGTTTACTGGTCCCGCACGTTTCGCCGACACGGTCCGCGCGAGTTCCACGACGGCGAGCGTTCCTGGCATTTTCGCTTATCAATTTAGGTCGCGGTTCGCCTTTGTTTTCCGCGAGTTACGGGCTCCTCGGCGCGGACCGCGCTCCTGTTGCAATAAAACAACCCGTCGATAAATATTTTCGAACCCGTTGAAAACCGACGGACGATTTCGCGTTGCGTTTTTAGCGTACCGTGGCAATAATGACTTCATCGACTAACACGAATCGTACACGCAATTTATTTACGGATTTGCACACCCTTCGATACGATACAGCTGCATAATATGCGTAAAAGCCTCGTTAATTGCGTATGTTATTATTATTAATATGTAAGGAAGCACAGATGTGGATTTTAATCGTCGGAAGATAGTTTCCAATTTTCAATTATTTTAATCGCGTCAATGATGGAGTTCTCGTAGAAACGTTCTTTCGAGATTTACAAGAAACTTTTAACGACGTCCTCCGAGCGCGGAGGAATATTCTCCGGTCGGAAACTACTAGCGTTGGACGAAAGAGGAGTTTTCCAGCACGATCAGATTTTCATCATTCCGATCTCGTCCGGTCCAGCGTCCACCCACTTCCGCGTACGCGACGCGCTTATGGAAACGCGAAAGTCACCCGTTGGGAATTCCGTTCGTTGCATTTCGATCCGTCCTCCAGGGTTCCACTTTTCCAACCGCGGTCTCTGTATTCCATAATCGCGCGCAAACAGTGATAAAACCCCTTTGCGTTTCCAAATCACCGTGTAATCTGATATACCGGCGACTGGTCGAGCGCGTAACGCGATCAGTGTGCACGCGGCTTTATGCTACGACCACCGAGACTACGACCAACGGACCACCCCCGCGGTCGACGAACGGCTTCTCGTCCAACGACGGAGTCCATTTTCCGTCACTCTTCTCCAATTATTTTCAAAGCGAAAAATATCGTTAATATATTTCTGCTTAAGCTGGGCAAAATTTTTAATACCTAACCCCATATATGTATATATGTAGATAGCAGGACTATTTGTCAGGCACCTACAAAAGTTAATTCCAGGCTGCAGAAATAGCTACGACAGTTATCCGATCGAACAGCGATATAAATTTTCTACAATTCGAGTAAAATAATATTTTCAAGAATTTTTTTGCTCGTATGCATCGATGATAAATTTATTTACGTTAGTTTGGGAAACGGTGTTATGCAAAATTACCGCGCGCAAAGTTGATGGTCCCTGTCCTAAATATATCCGCACAGTGGGACAAAATCCACAAAACATAGCCAAGATGTGTAATTAGGAAATCCTTAAAATAAACCCGATTATGACTGATGATGAAACCAGACATTCGGGTCATGGTTTATTTTTATTAAAACAAACGACTATTTCCAGTCGATATTGAATTCCTTAATTATCCCATTTATTTTAATTTTAACTATTTCAAAGCGAAACTTTAAATCGTTCGATCACGTAAGACTGTAAATATAATTTCTATTTTTTAACGCAAATTTCTATGTTGCATCCAAAAGATTATTCTACCTAGCACGATCCAGCGTACCGCGAGCTCCCTTTGCTATCGACCAATTTTCCCAGGGAAGCTCAGGAAGTCAGAAACAAAGACGTCAAAACTTTTCGCTGAAAATTTGCTCGAAATTCTTGAGGAACAGTTACAAACGAGAATCTGTTACGCGTACCTCTTATTTCGTCAGACTTGATCGCGAGTATCATTAGTTTACGTCCCCCCTCGTCACTATGAAAAATGGCTTTCCCTCGGAGGCTGAGCTACTCCACAAAGCTTCAGGCATCTCTCGGTCAGTATCAAAAAATGACTGACCGAGTAAACAAAAAATTCTATCACCCCCAACAAAAAGTCATTGCAAAATTAATCGTGACAGTGTAATTTTATGTTTCGACAAATTAATTTCAGAATCGAACGTCCCTATTATGGACTGGAATGACCTAGCCTAAGGGAGAGTCTGACAGAGAAAAACCTAGAGATAAGTTTAATAAAATGGAGAATCTCGAATGTGGAAAACCAAGGACGACCACGAAGACAGAGGGCTGAAAAACGTGTGCAACCCTCCGTGTCTGAACGGATTGAATGTGTACACCCGGTGTGCTGTGAGTACGTTCAGCGTGGAATGTTGCAGCTGCTGCTTTTCGCGTAATCCAAGCTCACCGGTGACACGGCGGACGAAAGTAATTACGGGGAACAATTCGATGCTGTCGCTGGTTAATGGCCGTTTATCTTGCGGCGTCTGCCGCTGATTAAATTGTTATCTCCGTTTTCATTTTCGTTTTTGCGCCGCGGCTTTATGGATATATCAATTCCCAGCCATATTTACCGGGATTTTTCGATCTCTCTCGTTCCCGCAACCCGCTCGAAAATTCCGAACATCGGACTCTTTAACTGAACTTTCGTAATTATTTTTTTAACCCTGACCCGTGACTCTTCTTCTAAACCCAATAAATCGTACTTTGTTCGACGATGCATCTCGATGAAATCAATCTAGTACATACAATATAATATTTCAAAGAGTCTGGAATCTATTTAAATATAAAACACGATATCAGAGGAGGAATATTTTCCTGGTCGGTTGGCAACGTGTTAAGATCGAACGATATATCGAGCATTTTTGTGCTTCGCTCGCATTTGCTGTACCATTTACGTCAGCCCCATTGATTTCGATCGTTACCAGCGGATGCGTCCGAGCAATATTCCAACTGCAAAACGGTTCCGCCTCGCTCCGGGATGGCGGTGAATAATGTCACGTTCAGTTCGATTCTAATTACACGAGTACGGGCGGTTAATTCGAACCATTCGACGTGATTAGAAAGTTTGTTAAGTGTTTGCTCGAAATCGATTGCACCGGCGTTAGAAAGTAGCGCGTACCCATCGATCGAAGCCGTAACGAATCAACGGAGGATCGAGCTATCCTCGTCCTAGCAATTAACGAACAAGCGATACCCCTTTGTTAATAATAATTCGTAAATACCTGCGATGACAAGTTTCTTTGGAAGTTAGCTGTGAATTCGCCTATAGTTAAGCTTTCGTCACTTACCTGAAACAAAAAGGAAAATCGAGTTAGCGACGGAGGACAATTTCGGAGACGAGAACTTTTTGGTACCGGAATATAATACGAAACTTTTCTACCGTCAAGAATAATGTCTCAGTAATTCCTTTATAGAGTCGATCTTGTACTGCAGTTCTAATGTAATTGGGTGCATCTTAGATAATTTCATTTAAAATTCATCTTCGAACGAGTTAAGAGTGAAATATTTCAACGGCAAAAGGAGAGACGTAAAATCATTGGATAAAGTAATAATACAGTAAAATTCCGATTATCTGGCATACTCGAGACTAGAGCAATGCCGGAAAATCAAATATATCGAATAGTTAGACTACACCTACATACGATGTGATAAGAAAAACGAAGAATTGAAATGAAAGAAATTTCACACCTTCTCGAATTTTTTTCTAGAAAGTGGGTACGATTTTGGGGGTATGTCTATTCACCAAAAATGATTGTAATTGACCCCCGCAACCGACAATAATTTTTTTAGAACGATTTGAAAAAATTGTTTTTTGCTGAAAAATTTAGGCCCTATCCCGTGTCGATTTTTCTTAAAAATTCGTTTTTAATTTTTAATTCACACAACCATGGGTAATGTAGTAATACAATTTATTAATAAACAATAAAATATATAAAATTCTTACGCTTTATTCGTCAACTATTTAGTATCGAAGTCTTGTTTTTTACGTTTGGATAAATGACAGTAGTCCTATTACAAAGTAAACGAATTTGCCCCATTAGGCAATTGATTTTCGACGATAGAGGAAAATAGAAATTGGTCGAGGATAGGAAAAACACTTTCAACGTTCGATCGTGGAATTTGTTCACTGTTGAAGGCGTTGGTGACAAAATTGGGTCGACGGACATTTCAAGTTCAGCACCGCGATTCATCGATACGGCGACCATATCACTTTGTGCGTGCGTGCGTGTGTAATGGCTTCATTGTGCGGGTTGTCGCGTTTGCGGTGCCACGACCACACAACGCTGGCCTGATTTTATCGACTTTTAATTGGCCAGAATACGCGATAGCCCCGCCATGTCGACGGATTTTAACGAGAAAATATTCAAGTCGCAAGAAGCGCAAGCACGACCGTAGTCAAAATTTTTCTGGTAGCCTCGGATAAAAAATTATAGCGACCAAACTTAAACGACTAAAAGACAACGTAAGTAAAGCAAATAAATAAACCCTGATGCAGTGAGTATCGAGTGAAACGAAACACGACGTAAATATCGGTAATTCGGTATGTTGATGTTTATCGCGGCAGTTGCAATTTACATTTTGTAACACATTGTTCGCGATAGTCTGTAATTTACCGCGCGTTCGCTCGGTTTCCAAGAAACGAATGTGCAGTTGACGGGCACAACTTCAAGTGCAAAGCGTTTTCGCGCTAGCATAAATTATCTCCGTTTGTTAGCGTTCACGGTGTGTCGTCGGTAGGCCAAGTTTATGCAACCGTTCCGCAAAACCCGGCGCAGACGGTGCTCCTCCCCCCTCCCCCCGTCGCGTAAAATTCTGCGGTCGCAGGTGTGGATGCACCTTGCTGACAGTAAATTTCCTAGATTATGAGCGGACCGACTCGACATTCACGAGCTTCGTCAGAGCCCGATTTGCATGGAGACTGACGGCTTTTCAAACTACCTTCTACGCGTTGCACGATTAGGCGAAAACACCTAGTCGAACCAAGAACAACACGAGCAGGTGGCTCGAGAACTTTCAACCGTTTCCTCCGTGTCCTGTTCGTCGGTTAACTGCTATCTTTTCCCCCCTTAAATTTCTACTAATAATAATATTTAACGCTTAATCGAGACAACGCGATTCGATTCCCTTTCGATAACTCGAAGAGAAAAGTTTCTTCATTCGTTAAGCCAGTTGAGAGATCAGTGTTTCCCCACGTTACCAAGAAAAGGTAAAAGTTTCAATATACTCGACGGAAACAGTAACGGAATTACGGACATTGGAGTTAAACGACACTCGAAAGGTTAATCAACGACAAATTTTAAACTATCAACAATTATAAGACACACTTTTGTAAGTTCCCGAATTTCCCCCATGGATTCCATTTGTTGAAATTAAATATTGACCAGTAAGTCTCTCTTTTTTTTTTTTCTGGTCGAAACAAACTTCACGCGCAACGTTTGTATTATTTCCGTGTGACTGTAAGCGATGGACGCGAAACACAGGCGCATGGAAATTGAATGAAGCAGATTTCTGTCGGGCAAAGGGAATCGTTGTTTTGGCAACGTTTTTTCCTCAGTTTTTTTTTTTTTTTTTTTTTTTTTTTTTTTTTTTTTTTTTTTAGTTTTTAATAGGCCTTGTATCGTTTCGCGTCACGGTTTGACAGAAACAACGAACCAGCGCACCCGATACGCCGCGTTCGTGCCGCGAATAGCACAGTCAGATATTGCATTTTAATTCCATATTCGTTTGCATGTCGGTGGTACATGGCCGTGGAAAATATTTCGCTAAACAAATAATCACTTTCGATAATTAATTTTATAAACGAAATAAACGAACGAAAGCAAGAACGCTTTTCTAAAAAATAGAAAATAAATCTCGTGATAAATGCAGTGTCCAAATAATCACTAATAATAAACGCGCCGATTAAACGTTTCGAACGCTTGGAAGGTGGCCAAGTTCGAGCACGCCCAGCGAGGTGTTCAAATCGTCAAACGCGTGATCCAAAAATTGAAAAAAAACCCCCGTGACAGGGGGTTTGAAAATCTTGGAGGAAGGAACAGGGACCGCGGAAGAGAGGACGAGAAAGAATTGAGCGATCGTTTCGCGCGAAACGGGATCTCAATTCGAATCTTACGCTCTATTTACGCGGCGTAGACTCGCGCGTACGGAGGTTCGAGCTTTCGGGAAAGCTCGTGCGCGTCCCAGTTTTGATCGATCGGTCGCTTCCGAGCGATTAAGCACGAATCTGCGGGGACATTAATTATTTCGCGACGGGATCGCGCGAGTTTCCCATTTCCGCTGCGAGGGAAACGCACAGAGGAGTTCTCATGGTTGCCCGGTGGCATAATTAGGATCATGTTTCAGAAAGCTTTTTAGCCGGTACGCAGCAGGTTCCATTATACGAATATAAAAACGAAACTGCTTTGCTCTTACCGTTATAATAGGAAACCTTTCTGTTGCTCTGCGTATCAAACGATAATTGCCAGCAAAGGTAATCTCTCGTTAAGCCGTGAAAGCAAGACGTACGTGTATTTAACACGTTCATTTTCGAAAACTCTTTTTTGGAATATTTGTTATCTCTTAATTTATAATCTCTTACGGTACCGCTGCTAAAATCTGTGTCAATTTGATTTGTTCATCGTCAAGAACAGTATCGTATGTTATTGTTTTTAACGAGTAGGAGTATGGTGGACGGTGACAGTGGCATTCCAACATTGAAAGTTGAGAAAATAGATCGTTGGAGATTTCCTCGCAAACAAGTGTTCCAGAAGGAAGGTATCGCCTTTGATCGGATTATCCCGACCGACCTGCAAGCGCGTTTCGTTTCCGATTAGGCGTGCGCTAATCGTTCATGTCGATTAATTCGCGCGCTGCTTCGCACGAGCGAGCTTTCGGCTTAAATAGATGCACGCGGCGGGGAGTCCCGGTCCATTCATAACCGACCACGCTAAATTTAGAAGCCGAGGAGAGCTTGTTTGGGAATGTTACTCCCCCACCCCTTGGCACGCCACCCCTTTTGACACCTCTTCGCGGTGCAGCTTGCGTGAAAGGGCACTGCTCCGTTGCGTGACGATCTCGTGACGTCCGCGACACCGATCTATCTTCGTCGATCGTCCGTGGAGAATCCTCTCGCCGCATCTTCGTTCCATCTCAACCCCTACGTCGATGACCAAAATATCAGAATCGGTCAAATGTAAACAGAACTCTTCTTCTCGTTGTTCGAGTTTTGTGGTCTCCCCTTAGCACAACACAATTTTCGTGTACTGTGCTCACGCGAGAAGTTGGCAAGCTATCCCCACTTTCGTTATACGACACGTCACCATTGGCCCGTGATAGCCAATAATAGCCAATGCGTGCGGTAGTAGAGTACTAGAGTGGGTATGTCAACGCAACCTAGCCTTCTTTTCGTGTAAGCACAATACAACCCTATGCAGAAAAGGGTTAGAATGTTAAATAATAGGAAGAATTGTTCCGAAGAAAAATTGGTGGCACACTGTGGCAATAGTTTAACGTGGACCTTCCAATTCCGGTCGCGTGACGAAAGGATGATCAGTGGCGGGTTCAAGTTGCGCTCTAATTATGTAGATAACGAGCCGCGGAAATTAAGCATATTTTCTATTAAGAAGGGGTAGAGTCCAGCGGTGAACCGAGGTGTTTTGGCGAGCTGCCAACAGTCGTTCTTCCGACGCGCCTGGGAAAATTTTTCGCAACGATTCGCTCGCCACGGGCGTCGAGCCTAAACACTCCCATTTCGCACGAATTCTAATTATTCTAATCTTGTTATTCGTCACAACAATTATACTTTATACGCGTAAGAAGATTCAATAATTCGATTGTGTTTCTTTTTTAATTTTCTTTGGTAAAAAATATATGCTTTGCTCGGTGAAACACAGCGGAAAAGAGATTGCTTCGCGAAGTAATTATGTAGGTATAATAACTTTCCAAAGTAATTATAGGTTCTCGCTTTTTCACCGCTATGCGTTTGTCTAAGGAAATCTTCTGTAGTTTGTAACGAATTCTGAAGAAGACTAAAAACAAAGAGTCGAAAACTTTTTATTAAAATGCTTTGGACCGGACTCCTAAACTCCGAGAAAACTTTTATTTCGACGCGCGAACGATCGCTGTCGAGAGTAATCGATTTTCGTTGCCGAACGATTCTGCAGTACTGTATCGTACAAAGTGGCCAGAAAGTTTCTATCTATTTTGGTGAAGTAATTAAGATTTTTATTAATCTTCTTCCGAAAAAAGCTTTAGAACGAGCGCAGGGGGAACGAAGCACAATAAAATCGGAGAAAGGAAACGCAACGAAATCGGAGAAAAGTTTACAAGATTTCGTAGAGTGGGGTCAACGAAGATTTGCCTTCTTTTCTTCGAATTTCTTTGCACGAGGTTTTTTTTCAAATCGAACGAAGATTACGAGCTTGAGAAAAATTTGGAAAAAGTTAATTCGGTGTTATTTATTAAACGTTACTATTTTGATATTCAAGACAATTCGTCAGGATAACTAATTAATTTTTTTTATCTGCTCTCAAGCTTCGAGCGAATTGTAAATAAATCAGTATTAAAATTAAGCGAAGAAGACTCTAAATTAATAAATTTCCAGGGTTAAAGGTAAATCGGTTATTCCAGGCGATCGATCTTAAACGCTTCGTTCCGTATAATTTCCCAGTAAATCATCAAAGTATGCAGGAACTTTATGGACACTCTGTATAATATATTGTACGATTGTTCGAATATCGAGATCCGTAAGGAATCTCTTCCGACGGTGGTTAAGCGAAAATCGAGTTATACGACAGACCGTGAAAGAGGTCAGCGACAATGGCTGATTCAAATATTCCCACCCAATGGCATGGTCGATATATCGGCCTCATAACTTGCGTTTTCACTTACCTGAAACAAAAAGAAGTTTGCATATGTTAAAATATGTATTCTGGACGCGACACGTGACGCGCCGTGCCACTTGCGTAGATACTTTTTTATCAACTTGAATATCGCGTCATGCCTTTCCGGCTGATACGCGGTTTTGCATTTTTAACGATTGGCAAACTTATGCTTGTGCGTTAAATAAACTCACTGCGTCCAGAGGAATAAAGTCGCTAGAACGTACGCGTGAACGTGAATTTAGTTAAAAATTTTACAATTCCTCGAACGCGGGGATAATATTTTGAAATTTTAAATATGAAATTCAGAGTTCGCTCATTTTTCCTGGATCCACTTTACAAAAATATTCCCCTTTCAAGATATCGAAGATACTTTTTATTAATTTACGTTTATTAAGCGATGGTATAAATTTCGAGAGTCCAATTGTCGTAAAATTAAAGAACGAATAAAAATTGAACTTTTGGCTAGAACAGGAGCTTCTTCCTGGCTGTCGTTGGTTTTATTTGGCATCTACCGTTCGAATAAAATTTTACTCGTCTCCGGACTCGTAAAAAGCGCGCGGAATAATGTTCGCCAAGGACCCTGGAGCAACTCGTCGTCGCGAACAGCTTTATAACCCAAATTTATCGCACAATTTTGGCGGGCTACTTCGCTCACGGTCGCTGATTTGTTCCTTCATCTCACGCAATCGTAATCAGCTCGGTATCTGTAGCGAGCCAGCGATCGATCTTCCTGGAATCCCGTGCTGGCGATAAGTCTTGATAAAAATGACAAAATCTACTGGATTTATGTCCCTTTGACCCTACGATCGCTTTTACGGATGGTCTCACGCGTTTCTACATTATTTACAACTATCTTAATTATTACTGTTCGTTGTGAAATATTCCAGCGTAAGAATTTCGAAGCGAGACAATCATAAAGCTCATTAATATCGTGGAAGCTCGAGAAGGATAATCGAGGCTTCGTTGTATTTAAATTTCAAATATATCTTGGAAACTCACCGGAGCGAAGGGTAGAACTTCGAATCCGGATTTGAGATCCTAAAGAAAACATTTTTGCCCAACTTTTTGAGACTTTCGACCGTGGAAACGTAATTGTCCAGGTAACGGGTGAAACGTAGTTTGAAACGGCACGTACAGCAACCAGGAGCAGAGTTATTTATTCACCGTCGAATGACGAAAGGCTCGATATCGCGAGAACTATGAAATTTATCGCCAACGTCGGGACGAGAATATCGTTTGATATTTCACCGACATTCGCCGCGGGACTGTGAATTTTTCATTCAGGACGAATCGTGGCCGTTCAAGTGCTCGCAGCTTTGCAAATTTCGAATAGAACGAGGCTAACGATAAACATTCTGGACCTTCGACTGCTTGTCCGTCCCTTAAATTTAAATAAAAACATTTACGAGACGATTGGGTTTTCATATTTACGCGTGAATTTGAGTGGATGTTAAAAATAACGTGGTTCCTTCGCCACGAATTTGTTGATAAAAATTTATTGCAACGACGAGAGCATTCCAGTCGGACGAGCCTATTGATTGGCGTACAAATAGCCGATTAGCCCGGACAAAAATAAACATTAAATTTGTTAGTTTCGTCGGTGCTATCTACCCGGGAACATCAAACGGGAACCGTGTAACGAAATCCGAACGAAAATTTTCACGTGTCAAATAAATGTTTCATAAACGGCTGGGTCGTAGCCGGGGGAGAACAGTGGATAATAAAACGAAATTACGTTCCACCGGTTGCACTCTGTGTTTCATCGAATTTAAGAACGATGAAGCGTTCATTAGCGAGCGGTAACTTTGTTGTTAATTAACAACGCTCGCCCGCGTCGACAGGTGTCGTGTTAAACGACCGATTCTCATGGAAATGGACATTTTTTTCGTCCACCCCATTCAAGTTACTTTTAATGTTTAATTAATCACAACGTCGCACACTGTTGAAATAAAATTTTTAATCGTATTGGTATATTTGTTATAATCGTTCGGAAGAGGTAACATCCCGTCCGGTTTATGCACGAGAACAAAATAAACGAACAAGTTTGCGTATGATTTTAGTCTTCTTAACGTAACTTAGCGTATACACGCTACCACGCGTCACGTACGTGTTGTAACAATTTTTATTTAACTTTCGTGCAAACAAACGGCGCGTTGACCTTGCGTGATTATTTAGAACATTCCGTTAGGTTGTTAAATTTAATTTTTGACGTAGAAATTCGCTTCCTTTTCGAGAATTAACAAATCAAGTCTGGAGGGCGCAAATAAAGTGGCACAGTGATTCTTAAATTCCTTTTCCTTAGCCTTGAGTGACTAATCGAAGGCCCCCGGGAGCTTTTACGATCTCTTGGTCCCGAGCAGATGGACTTGCAGTAATTTTCAATTTTTTTATACGGTTATTATTATTGTTATTTGGGGAGGTGGGGACCCGTGGGCGGAATAAATTCACGGGCAAGATTCGAATCGATCCCGAGGGTGCATCCCGAGCGGTGACCGTGCGACGCGAGCTTAAAGGCGTAGGGAAATCGAAGGGTGGAAAAAGTAACGAAAGAGGGGTAGGCCGGGGATAGAGAAAGACGGATGGGGGATGCGTTTCAGTACGCTGGCGCGAACATATCGACCAGTGTCGGAAGACAGCGTTGCAGGATGAAGAACCGCTGCATCTCGCGGCTTAGTCTACCATCGCGGTTCGTCCAGAACCGTGTGACAAGACCGCTCCACTGATCCGCGATGATCGAGCACCGCCACCCGATCGAGCGTCCATGGCCACCGAGATAGATCACGGAACCTTTGTTCCGAACTATCCGCGCCGAAACCATTTTTCTTTTTGCTCTCAACGAACGACGTATCCTTTCGAGAGGACGCATCCGGGTCAGATGATTCCTCCTGTATCGAGATCGATTCGTGCTTCTTCTATTACTATTAACCCATTCGTACCTTTATCTTTTAAGTATATACTTTGTTTAACGTCCTTTTCGAAGCCTCGAGCGTTTGTTTCTTCAGATTCTGCGGAAAAATTGTCTGGATTCGTTTGCAAACTCTTCGCGTACGATTTATTTATAATTTTTCAAACGTATACTATTTAATTTTGTTGATGATGCATTGATTTTGGTATATTATACTTGACGAACAACTTGGGACGAATCATTGTACAGGGGTTAATTTATATGCCAACTTTGATGGTGCTCCGACACTAAAAAGTAGAATAAAAATATGAAATAGGCCAACAGGTGGAGATCGAAATTGAGCTACGAAAATTCCATCGACTCTGGGGGGTGGTTATCGATGTTTTACGGTGTATTGGAAACGAGAAGTTTCAAGGGGGCTTGGGAGCAAGTCCACCACGAACGAACGTGCGTGGAAATCCCGTGAAAACAATTTCCCTCTCGACACGGATTCAAGTATTAGGGTTTTGGTTCTTGAGGCCGCGGTCTCCGTCGACACGCCGCGAAACAGGGATGAAATAGACGCGTTCTTCCGCATGGTAATCTTTCCGAATCGATGTTCCAGCGCGAGGTCTCGGCGACGGTGCGATTAAAATCGATCGAATTGATTCGTTCTGATATCCGGAGAGTGGCCGAGTGCCTCTCGTGACCGGCTAAATAGGTCGAGAGTTTGGCACACCGGAATCGTAGATTGCTGTTGCCAAATTCTGCGAATGCCTCGCGCTACGCACGCGTCGCCCGAACGATCGATTCTATCAACAACTTGTCGATTTTATCAGTTATGAATCGCGTTAGACGCAATATGGTCAAAATAGGCACGCCCTCAGGCTAATAGAGACCTTTATTTCAGCGTCCTTCTCGGGTCCAAACGATGCAACGCAGAATCAATTCTTAACTTAAACGATACGTATCTTAATTAAAGAAAAAATTGCAGTTTATCGTAATCGTCAGTTTGATGAGTTTCAATCAAGTTACGTTAAAACACCAAAAGACAGTCGAAACAGAGAATCTTTTACCAGTAGTTTGTTACTATTAGAAAAATGTCCATGCAGAGACGCGTTATCCATTAAAATTCCTGTACTTTACGTCCATTAGCAACTAGAATTAATTTTAATACTAATCCTCCTCAAACATGGCAAAGATCTCGAACTCGAACCCGCTGACCCGAGGCGAAACGTTAAGACTTTTTGCGAGGCACGTTGAATTTTGCCAGGCACCGGAAAACTCATTAAACATTCTTGAATATTATTATTTCCACGCTTAGCCTGTCTCCGTCGTTGAGTTGTCGAATGCCGAAGATAAGAAAACAGAAAATATTTCCGATTCGACAGGCAAATCGCTGTTCGCCACTTCCCCGCCCTAATATTTATTAAATAATTTCTCGTTCCACTCAATTAAATGCAGTCTCTTCGAATTGTTTGGAAAGTTTCGACGTCATTTACGCGTCTAAGAATATTTTAACGCGCAGTTAATGCAATATACAAAATTTATATAACGCTAATGGCAATGAAAGAAATGAATTGGGGTTGTTAGTACGCTAGACGGATTTGTAGGAGGGTGAAAACGAAACGAGCCCCGACGGAAAGGACGAAGGAATTGGTCGCTGGCGCGGGGAGTAAAAATTGAAGACAGGAAATCGCCTATTGGTCCCGGAAGTTCGTCCCGGGGAAGGAACGGGAACCTCAAGATGACGGGGGATCGTGTTTTCCGAGGCATTAATTCGTCTGGACACGGTCGAACGTCGGAAATGGCGAAACGCGGTCGTGTCGGGCGATGTCGATTCAATTTTCACGACGTTTCTGCTCGCGGGGGCCAAACTTTCCATGGTACCGCGTGAAACTCGAACGACGGGCAAAGTTCCGCGAGGAAGAAAATAACCAAACACGAATTTAATATTTTATAAAACGAATCTCGTTCGATAGAAAAGTTACCCTTTGTGGAAAGATTCTAAATAAAAACTAGCTCCGATAGTTGTGCAAGACGCGTCGAGTGTAGTTTTTAAGTCGAACAAAAACAAAGTGTGACAAGGCCGTAGGCGTCGAGAAGAATTGTTAAACGCGCGCTTGAAGGATTATTAATATCGTTAGGAGACGCAAAGTCGTTCGACGACGTAAACGTGATAGAAAGAAGAGGAACGTCGCGTCGTAGGTCCAGTTAACAGGCCAATATTAATAAGTTAACAAGCGATAAATAACGGTCGAACGAATCCGGCGATTCCACGAGTGGTTCGAGGGATTACGAGGGGCGACCATAACGGCGAGGTTCCCGATGACAGCTTACGTGCTCGAAGAAAAATGTTCCAGGCAATAAAAGTGATAATTCAGACGTGCGTCCGCATCTGGAACTCGTCCTCCCAACTTTGTCGCAGCTTGTGCGCAACACGTGTTTACCGTGTTGGGTTCTCGCGTAACAGCGTTTAAGTCAACGTTTTAACCGCTAATTTCGCAATGATAACTCCAACGTTCGAGTCGTTTAAATTTTCCAAAACACGCGTTTCCCAGCGAATGGCTTCGAACGACATCGGGAATCGCTCGTTCGACCGAGATTCGAGCAAATCTAAAACGACGTTCTTCGAGCCACCGACAACTAGGACACATTTTTTCTTTTTTATTTTTTATCGTACAATTGAAATTATATGTACAAGGTGTATGTAACGTTAGGTGTGTAATTTTGTGACGATATGCACGCCTAACAGTGAAGTTAAAGACTTAAATGGCACGATCGTTTGTGTTGCTTAGGACACAGTCAGGTCTGCTTTTTTATTCCGACTAATAAGGCGTAAAACCAAGTTGAATCACGACCCCGTTAGCAGAATCTGCAATCTGGCAAATCTAGTGGTTTTATCCTCGGGTTCGATGAGTTTAGTTACAATAAAAATAGCATTTTAAAGTAATATTAGTAGCTTGTAGTCGAAATATTAACGAGGTGCAGGTAGAGGTAGAAGATGTTAATCTTGGATGGAATTCAGATTTAGCGATCGAAGGTTTTCAGAAAGGTTGTTTCGCCAATTAACTAATTACTAGCACGAGCAGGCGAAATACGAATTTCTTTGAGAATTATGTACACTGAAAGGCATTCTCTGCAACTTCTTACGGTATCTGTACACATCGACCGACCCAATCCCGTAATACTGAAACATTAACGGCTTGTTAAGCATTTCTATGGCTTATTAGCACGTTCTTTTGTGCCGTTGCTCTCGCGACTAACAAATATTACGTCCATTACACGACCTATCGTCTAGCGTACAACAGACCAAGAGAAGAAAAACATATTTGGGTTAAATAAATACTCCCCCCCCCCCTCACCGCGATGAATATTGCAGGACACAGATTCAAAATAAAAATTTCGTACAACGAGTAATCGAGGCAGAAATTTTTATTAAAATAACGTTTTAAGTCAATAAAAATTGCAATCTAAATTGTAGAATTAAATTACGTTTCACGTTAAATCCAATAAAACCTTATTTGAATAACTGTCCGATAGAATAAACGTTGCAAATAAATTGCTAGAGAGAGTTATACGTTTATCGTCTATTTCGTTATTCGAATAAAATACCGCCACTCTCTGATTCGATCCGGTGCGATGGAGCCAAAAAATTATTAAAATGTGATCACCGATAATAGATTTATTCCTTTCGCCCTACTTTCGTTGCTACTCCGGTTATTACTTTTACTAGTTTTAATAACACATTTTTAAGACCTTAGACTATAAGATAATAAAAAAACAAAAGAAATCGATTTATCCAGAGTGTCGGATTAATATATTCCCTTCTAATCGAGGTCCTACTCTGTTTTCGAATTAACCAGAGGTCCACCGAGCTTGAAAGATACCCTTTGCGGTAAAATAACATTGTGTGAAAAATAAATAACGAGACTCTTTGGACAGGGAATTCTTTGGACAGAGACGAGAGAATTTCACGTGACTCTTCTACGTGCATAACTACCATCTTGATCTCGCAATTTCGGGAACCCTCGTCCGCAGAAGGCGTGCAGAGGGAACTGGCCGAGCCAGCGGGGTTGTCCGACCGGGGGTTGAAAAGTTGAAGAGGGTCGTCGGTTGCCGCGCGACACGTAGTCGTCGCGGGGGCAGTGACACGTATACATATACATAACTAAGATGCAAAGAAGAAAAATAGCTTCCAGCGCACGGAGTACGTGGAACCGCGGGAGAGGCCCTCGAGGCCCTTCTGCCCTTCCAGAATACGAGAAAGGGTCGATCGTTTCGCCTGGAAAACGTCTGTCTATTCAAATTATACAGATTCGAAAAACTGGTATATCGACGTACATATCGTGACACGGATCAACCCTCAACGGACCAGAAATATTTCAAGTTTACTTACTAATTTTGTACAAAATATTTTTAATATTTACGAAATCGTAATAAGAAAAATACCGTCGATGTCTTTTTCGATCGCAAGGCTGCTTTCGACGAGGCTGCACCTTTTGTCGAATGGATCGATTACGCCGATTCTTATCCCGGTATTTCAGAAACACCTCGCACGGGTCCCTGGCTCGGAGAACGTCCCGGAAATCGGTTTAAACCTGAGCAGACGGTGATATCGATCCCCCGAAGCATCGAACTGAAACTACAAGGTTTAGCACTCGACGAGTCCGCTTCAGAATTTCCAAGGAAAATAACGAGCCACGCTAATCAGTATCTAATGATACTTCGAGTGTCGTAAGTACATACTCTAACTAGTATCTCTGATGTGTTAAGCATCCGACCTAATTATTTCAAACTCGACGCGAACGAAGCAAACTCCGATCTCACCGCGTATTTAACGAACAGTCAAACAAGCAGAGACCAACGATAGTAAAATCGAAACGCTACATAACCACAATTAACTACAGTTATTTAACCGAAGGATCTTCTTGTTCGTTGCATTGTGAATCTTTAAAAAAATCGTATCCTTTGTAGAGGTTTGGAAATATTTTTAATCGAGTCGTATTAGCTGCGTTAGTTATTTGGAATATTCGTAAAAATAATTTCAGGGTAATTTCTAGCGACGAGACGGATTTGTGTACCCAGAAAGCCACTGCGCAGGAAAATCGTTTCAGTCTCGAAGGGAGGGTCGACCTTCCCCGTCGTCGAACGAAGATACACGACGTATCTCGAGAAATAAAAAAATAATATATTCTCGTCGAACGAGTCTAAGACTGTCGAGTTGGAAGAAGCGACGCGAATTATGGCATCGCGTATCGAACTATGGAATATCGTGTCATCCTACTCGACCCCTCCGTGCCTCGACCTGCGTTTTTTCAACCCTTTCATGCTCTACCCGTATCGACATTAATGATGCAGAGCACTTAAGGCTCGATTCCACTAGTTTGTGACTTAAAATATTGAATATATTCCAGTAAAGACTGTAAAGACAACTGGCTCTAAGCTATACGACGATTCGATCCTCGGAGTAATTTTCAAATTTTGGTAAACTAATACGTTTTTTAATTGAATTTTTATAATAAGGAAAGTGTAAGTAAGATTCATTTTGAAACGGTGCATACGATAATGCCACGATCTTTTTTCTACGCAGACAGTTGGCGCGAGGAACACGCAAATTCCCTTTAGTCCTCATTTGGAGAGCATAACTTCTACTTAAAGCAGGATTTGATTTACCAACTCGCGTTTTTCTTCGTTTGAGGAAGATGCACGAGAGCCTAGAAAAACGCTGTTGATTAACCTAATCGGGAGGATCGTTATCCGGAATGAATGGAAAAATAAAGCACCGAATATTGATAAATAAATATTCGATGTCCACTGCGATCAATCGCAAGAGCAACCACCAATCACCGTCGAATTCGGGTCTTCTATTTTTGACAACATACCTTAACCCCAAACCGCGATGAAGTTTCGACAAGAACAATTATCCATAGTCGGTTGCAACGATACCAAACAACCGATGGTTTCAATTAAAAGAAATCGATAGTTGCCATCAAAACCAACAATTCAAATCTGAAACAAGAAACCAAAAACTGAATCGAATCTAGAACCGAAATTTATCGTAGAACAGATATCGTGTTCCATTCTTTCGATATTGTTTGGATTTTCGAAACTCGAACCAGGGTAAAAACAATCGCTTTAAAATAAGTTATACAAAATTATAGTAGCAATTTCCCTACCGTTGCATACTGCTCTTCGAACAGTGAAACATTGTTCTCGGAACTTTTCCGATACAGCGATTAGTAACGGAAATATTCGCGAGTCTCGTTTCTCGTGATTCGCCCTGTACATGCAGAGTCGGTTATAAGTGAGTTTATGCGGTGTTTGGGCTCGTTTTAACCGGAACAGCCCAAAAAACAGATTGATATCGTTTTCAAGAGGCTAAGACGAAAAATTTGTCTCGTTTTTCTCGCGCAAATTTTAACGAGAGTCAACGTTGTATGAATAACAAGTGTAATCGCGACTGATAGAAGGACGACCTTTCTCTAATCGTTACGGACGCGTTATATTTATCACGCCCATCGCGAGGCCGCGGTGCAAAGTGCATCGATGCAACCGCAACGGTCCGTAATAAAACGCAATGCACATCGTAGACCGCGCATCGATCGTTGTTCGGTAGAAACGGATCGCCCGGTAGCCACGATTTTACCGTCTACGTTTTAGCTGGCTAAGGTGAGCTCTCTCTCTCTCTCTCTCTCGCCTGGGACGAGGAAATTCGACCGGAAGAGCGGCCCACCATAAATTTTTCATTCGATCCGCCCGGAAGGCCCGAGGCGCCACGCAAGATTCGTCCCCGCTGATAACGACCAACCACCGGCGCGCAGGGTCGATAAAGATGGCGATGACGACGATAATAACAGAGCTGCACCACCGTCGCTGTATCGCTGCCGGAGATTTCACGGAGCCGGAGGAGAGCTTT
Source organism: Colletes latitarsis (assembly GCF_051014445.1). Taxonomy (NCBI): domain Eukaryota; kingdom Metazoa; phylum Arthropoda; class Insecta; order Hymenoptera; family Colletidae; genus Colletes; species Colletes latitarsis. The sequence goes on along the minus strand of NC_135142.1, from coordinate 32,106,009 downwards.
ACCCCTTGGTGAAAAGGAGGAACTCTCCTTCTGACGTTGGCCAAGCGACGTACCGCCGTCGAAAAATAATGAAGCGAGGAACAAAGCTCGTGTTCCGGGGATCTTTGAGAGCGGATACGCGGTTAAAGGCGCTCCGGGATCGCTAGCAGGATGCCCGTGAAATTCCTGTCTGTTTGCTGAGCCGTTGCTGGAGTAGTAATTAGATCCTAGTGAATATTTCACGGTTCCATTCTGGATCGTCGCGCCAAAGCCTTGGGATTTAACTCGATTCCGAACTCGACGAAGGGAGATTGCGCGAAACGATCTACGGTCGCGACTGGGCTCCGCTTATTTTCGCGAGAATTGTTATTTTCTCTCCAATTCGTTCAAATAAGCAAATTTCGATGCTCAGAACTCTTAGAAACTGCGATTAAGTAAGCACTAAACAATTATAATTAAACTTAGACGAGTAGTTGCGTATTGGAGACATTTTTAATGAACTTTTAACGTCGATGTAATGGGAATACGCGCAGACACGTCCTGGCGTTTCGTTAATTTCTAAATGTACAGCGCGCAGTTTGCGTGTAAACTAATTTCGCCAATGATGGTTTGTTCCGTACAAAGGCATGTTATTGTGGACCTAATGGCATACCATTCCGTTGTACAGGAACGCTGGTTGGTCCACCAATGTCGTGCCTTTTCATTACCACTCCCAGTGTCGCGCGCAATTACATTATCGGTTAACGTCGACGCGTGTAACGTACAAAATAATTTTATCGCCCCCGGGAAGACCAAGGAATCGAAACATCGACTTGCTATTTACTTTCGTTTCGTCGACGTTGTTAAAAATTATTTTTCCCGATAAAACTGTACTTGATCGAAATTTAAATATACACGTCCTTCGGGAATTAACTTTCACCCAGCGCCTGATAATGTTATTTTTGAGCTCAGTTTGCCTGCAGTTAGTATAAACACGTTTATTGTGTATGTTTGTGACGCAAAGAGGGTGATATCCCCGATCGGTTGGCAATGTGTTTAAATAAAACAAAAACGACTTGGACAACGTAGGCTTTAAACGTGCGTAAGGTATAAATAGACCTAACGCAGTGTTTCTCAAACTTCGCCCAACTGCAGACTCTCGTGGAATAATTTTATCTACATACCTAGGGTAGAATGAAATTATTGGAGAGATAGATACTTAGGATACTCCAAATATTTGATAAATTATTTACCGGAGCGATGCACAAAACTAAACACGAAATCAATACTGGGCTCTAAAATACGTTCACGCTGTGAAACAACGCTGCTTAGATACGCGATCTAACACAAGTGTGGTGTTAATAGACGGCCAGCAGGCATATACACGTGCTAATAATGCAAATAAGTTAATTATTTAACAAAGAACGAGAAGAAAGATCGCGACAGGTAGCTAAATTGCATCCGTGTATTCCATTGACAATAATGAAGAAGTTTCCACTAACGACTTCGATGTTTATTATTTCTCTGCGTTTCTTCGGCGCCTCAACGGCGACACACCTAATCAGTCAAACTCATGGACGTTCACTTAGCAAACTTTCGACAGATGACTGAAATGAATGAATTTTTTGTATCGTTTTTTAGTTTGAAGTAATTATTTTACCGTGATTAATGACTCGAACCATCTTGACAGTCTCGGAGTTTCGAAATCGAATGGAGTAATTGTGAAACTTCGAATGAGAGGAACGAAAATAAATTTCTAAGTCTGTAATTTGCTGCTTGATTTAAACGATTAAACGAATAAAATTTCACGAGTGTTTCTAAACTTCGGGGGTAAAAAGAGACGCTTCGAAGAAGATTTTTGTTAAGCTAGGAAAGCGTTAAAATGCCTTCGTTTGATCGTCGAATGAGAATAAAGTAATAAGGCGGAGCAATATTCGACGCTGCAGACGGTTCGCTGATACAATTCCGCGCGTCTAACGAGTCTCGATAACGGACGTAACGAGAACTGATAAAGAAACGGCACGGTTTTAACGACGTCGAGCAATATGGCGACAGGAATTTATAGAGGACGATATTTTCTTCCTAGCGCGACGTTCAGCTTCCTTCTGAAACGCGCACCGACGAGAAACGGGACGACCAAGACGCTGAACAACGATGAGAGCGATGTTTAAAAAAGAATGGTTATTACGGGTATAAAAGCGAGATCGGTTCGTGACGACGATGATGATGATGACTGTAATAACGCTGATATCCCGTCGTTCGATGGCCCGTCGTTTCGACGAAAGTCATCTCGTTGTTTCTCGCGAAAAGATCCTTCGAAGAATTCTGCGAAACTAATATCCGGGGAAAAAGCTACGATGTTTCCAAATCGGGTTCTGAACCGTTATGGGCGTCATTTTGTCTCTTTTGTCAAACAAATAAATGGTAAAATGGTACCGTTTGCTTGGAATAAATTCCCCGCAAATTCTTGCTTCACAGTCGACAAAACCAACCCCCTTAGGTCTGGGAGTCTTTAAATTTTCTCTTAATTGATCCCGATGGGGTGGGCCAGCCCTTTCACGTGAAACAAACGTAGCGTAATAACAAATCGAGGAATAAATTTCACGGTCGTCCTTGCTGTATATTTACTCGAGCCCAAGACATCGGTGTGTAGCGAGACGAAAGACCGAGGAATAGCAGAAATTTGAATAAGAATAAGGTTGTTCTAGATGTTCCTCGAGCGATATTCAGCAGGAAATGGAGGAAACTCGTTCCGTGTTACGCACGATACTCTAAGTCCCTTCGTGGAAGAATGTCTGCATAAGAGGAACGCGCATAAATACTCCGGAAACACAAGAATTAGGCAAATCGTCGCATTACCACCCACGCGAATCCGACTTTGAATCAGCAAACTTGTCGGAGCAGTCAAGCCCGTAATGTTGACGCTCGTCGTTGATAATAACAACACCTTTGCAGCGTCGTGCAAACAGAAAATATGTCTGAAAATTTTCAACCGGTCCAACAACGGAAAATTCTGCGATTTATCCCCTAATATTCTGCTCCTCCGCTCGATCGTCCAAGTTTTAACGACTGTTTGTGTCGTATCTACAATATTGCTATGAAAGTCCCCGGGCAAGTACTCTGCCAGAGATTTATGACGGAGTTCAAGAGGCTGGAGACACTTAGGAACATCACTTACTTATCCTCGGTCCTCCGACATCTTGAGCGTGTGGCTAGACAGAATTTAAATTCTCTTAAGTTTTATAACTTTCTCGGTTGTTAAATACTTTCCGAACGTTCGCTCGTTTACGTTTTATTTACGCTTTCATCGGAATTATTGCGGACTTCGAATTCCTGTGGGCGTGCAGGTGCGATCGATAACGAAAGTTGAGAAATTATGCAATTTATTCTAATAGCGATTCGAGACTCTCGGTCTTTGAGAAATGATTTTATATGCATACAAAGTGCTAAACGGTTCGTTCGAGCAAGAGACTTAATAGATTCGAGTCCGAAACAGCGTTTTCTCTAATCGCAGAAAACACGATAACGCGATCTTCGTCGACCACGTGCAATTTAACCGACGAGTACGTCGTGGGACGGAGTCTGAACGTGTGGTTTCCAGAACACCGGTCCCGATAATCGCCTTTTCGACCACCGTTAGGATTCGAGGTCGCGCCAGGACACCAGCCCTTCGCATTCACGCATCAACAGGTGAACGATCGTCCTCGGAGTTCACCGAGCGCGTGTCCCTTCCACACGGAGATCCTCTTTCTTCCTTTCGGTTCTCCGAGGTTGGGCATGCGCAACGTCGCTTCAAACGCCCGATAAGTGTCGTTTTTTAACACCCCTGCACTCTTCATATTCCCTCTGTTTCCACTCGACTGTTTTCGTCATCAGAATTTTCTAATATTCGTTTCTCAACGTGTTGCTCGGGCTTGTTTGATAATAAATTGCGCTCGATGATATAACTTTGCTTTTACAGCTTTTGATGCGCGTTGATTAATTCCTTAATATTTTTACCCTTTGGCTACTAAAAGCACCTATGAGCGTTCAATCTGTGTGTTGCTCAAGGTATGAAAAAGTTCTCCGCACACAACTTGTGCCTGCGTTAAAATCGACCGTAGTCAAAAGGTTAAATAATCTCGTCGCGTCTCTATGAAGAAATATTCCATTCGTTCACCAGGCTCGTATGAAATCGCGACTGGTCAACGACCCAACGGGGAGGGGGGGGCAGTTCTTGCCAAGGGATAAATAAATGACAAATGGGAGGGGTAGAATGGTCGAAATCGGCTCCGAGTATCCGGAAAACGAAGAAAAGAATCAACAGTGCGGTCGATCGGGTCTCTTTGCACGTTGATCCGCGTCTCGAGCCGACCAACCCCCGTTTTCCCAGATCGGGGGGAGTTAAGCCGGGCCTTAAACGTCGAACAAGCGGGAGAACGGTCAAACCATCCCCCCCCCCGTTCCTCCTCAAGCCGTAATCCCCGGAAGGTCTCGGATGGATCTCTTTTAATCCCTGGTCTTTTTCAAAACCCCGACGTAAATACAGCCCGAGCACAACGACGAGGACGACGGGAGGGAAGTGGGGGGGGGTTGAAAGAAAACACCGGACACAGCGGTATGTTATGAATAAGGTATTCTATGCGTTACTACGGGGTTGGCCGTGTGTATTGATCTGGCTACGGTGCTCTGCTTCTCCCTCTCTCTCTCTCTCTCTCCCTCGTTTTCCACCCCTTGCATCGCCAACCCTCCCACTCTACACTTTCTCGTTTCCTACCCTCTGCTCGCTGCCTCTCTTTCGACTTCCAACGTCCGTCCAGCTCGTGTCTCGACGCGAGTCGCGTTTCTGCGACGAAGAAAGGGTGGCCACCCTCTCAGGGGGGGTAGATTTCCAACACGTGGTATGCCCGCTGGACGCTCAGACGGCTCGTCTGCCGCCCTTGGGGTCTTTTCAGACCCGAGAACCCTTTGTGGACCGAGTCATTTTTTCATACATTCAACAGATCCGAGACCGAGTCTACTTCCATCGGAGGTTCTTCACCTTTCATGGTTAACTCGACCAAGTTTTACACGTTTAATAAATATGTAACAACATCGCCATCGATACGACGAGTTTCAATAAGTAAATCTAGCGTTAAGATAACGTCAGTTTTTAGGATGAATTCCGATTGAGCGTTTTAGGGCCAAATTCGACGCCCGTTTACGAGTCCCTTTTGTCGCTCGGGGTCCGACATAACGCAATAATTCGATTTCACGAGCACAACATTCGCGGTTTCGCGTCGCATTCACCGTCCAATAGGAAACCGAACTATAAAAGTCCCTTTTGTTTCCTATCGGCGTGCTTACACGGAATCCACAGCGGTGGCTGTGAATACATATTGACTCGTTTCAAGCACGAAACTCTCGAGCACTGTTAACCCATGAAACTCGAGAACTTTGAGGCTCGTTGGAAAGAATGCTCCTCGCCCCGATAGCCGTGTAGAAAGCTAAAGACGATTCCTTCCCTTTAAATTTCGTCTTTCACCCACGCTACGATCCTATCGATTCGATCGAACGACGCCGTTAGCTAGCAGATAGAGCGTAGTAAAACACTCTTCCCGTTTTACCAACTATAACACTTTGTTTAACGATATTACAAGATCCGGGCGGCGTTAAGTACCTCCGTATTACCTTCTCCGAGGCGGATCAACGAATGCTGACCATTGGAAAAGTGGCTAAATTGTGCTCTTCGGGGTCTATTTCCTCGTGATTCGTTCAATCCACATATGGGTGGCATTGTTTATCATCGAGGAGCTAAAAAAATTAATTCCGAAGGTTAATAAATCTAAATATGACTCTTGAATTTTAACGAGACTGTGAAAATAAGTTCTATGACAAATTATGACTAGTTTCCAATTGTCTAAAAACGAAGTTTCGTTTTCGTGGACAATTTGAGGGATTTGATCTAGCAGTCAACGTATTGATAACGTTTCCAATGGGGATTCGACTTTGAATCTATCGCAACGAATTGTTCCAGGTGAAAATTTAGGCCCAAAATAATTTTGATTTCCAACGGTGAATCGGACGACAAACGCGACACGGTGAAGAGAGTATGGCGGCGCGCAGATTAAATTCGAGAAACCTGAAAGCGGTTTCGCTTCGATCAGATATGTTCCGCGGGTTCGAAAAGCGGGCCACGTAATGAATTCGTGCGCCCTTCGTCGATGACCTGGTTCCATTGCGAACGACGCTATGCTAAATGAAGGTTCGACCTTCCGCGCGAGGGTCGCGCGAGGTCGCGGAAGATTAGTCGCCGCTCCTTCGTAAACCTGAATTCTCCACGCTGAAAATCCATCAGGCGTCCACCTTCCTGATCTACTCGATCCCTAGAACCCCTCCAAGTTCTTCCCCTTTTCATTAATAAAATATTCTTCCAACGATTCTGTTTTCTTTTCTTTCTTTTGCGCGAATCCTTTTTAGAGGAACCGTGGCGAACGAAGCGTCTTATTTTGCATATCTGCTTGGGAATATCTTTCCTGGCGACACAACTGGACGAAACGGGAAGATACCGACACAATTAAATCGGAAAGTCGATTCTCTCCTGGCGCTGCTAACGGGATCTGACAAGGCGAACGTGCTACTTGCGCGTCTATAGGGGTCGTATCGATTCTCGCAGCAGGAGGAACTCGCTGACAAGGTTACAAGGTTGCACTAATTGAGGGTTTTAATTTCCTGTCCGCCCACACAAACCGCCGATTTATTCGCGCGCGCTACCCCGCGCGAATTCCAACGTCTTAGCCAGACGTCGTTTGCAAAGTAAAAAATAATTAACGATTCCTATCGATTTACCAACGAAAGCAATTACGCGTTTTCGTAAGGTAAAGAATAATTTGTAAAATGCAGAATCAGCCGTGTTTAAATAATTTTTCCAGAACGTCGAGGCAGCCGGTATACCGTGAGAATTTCTACGACTTCCGCGAAGACCGTTTAGCGAATTGTCCGATAATCTTCGAGCGCAATGTTGCCAACGTAAAATGTGCGAGGCGTTAAGCTTTCAACTGCAAATTCCATCGAGCAATCCTCCAAGTTTCGAAGAGTTATACGCGTAACGGACTCTCGAATCGCGGAAAGCAATTACGACAACGCTCGCTCGCGTCTTCGTAATCTTAAATTGTTAGTTTCATTAAAACATTTAATATATCGTTAAGCTCCGTTTAACTTCGAATGTTCGTGAAAATTAATATCGATACGTTATTCTCCGTTTCAATTAATCCAAACTAGTCAGAGGACGCTAAGACCGAAGGAAAGTAGAAACGGTCGATATTGGTCGGACACCTCCGCCAAACGCGAGTCCCAAAAATTTTCAAACCGAATTATCTCGAGAACGAAGCTTCGTATGAAAAAATGCCCCGGTATATTTTCGACGCATTTTTCGATGACTTTTGAACGGTCTAAATTTCTAAAACAGAAATCAATTTTACGCGAGCGAGGAAAGGAGGTTCGACAGCGTAGGAGTGGAATCTTCGTCTTCAGGGACCGATCTTAATCACCGAAGAGTCTCTAGGAAAAAGCACTCGAACGCCAAGTGCATTATTTCCTGCGAGTGCTAGGCGAAGACACTCGAGACGATTCCGTAAATTTCAACGGACAGCAGAGTCCGATTCCTTTCGCCCTTTCTTCTCGCAGACGACGACCTTTCGCGACTCCACCGAATCTCTCTCCAACCGTCACGCTCCTTTGTGCCACGAGATGGCCCTTGAGAGCCCACCATCGATGGATCGTTTGTCCACGAAAATAGAAGCACGACACGTTCGCCAGAGACGACGAAAAGTCGATGGAGAAACAGAAATTGCGATCGAAAATTAAAACGTCTCGCGAGACCAACGCAATTTCCTACCACACTCGTTTCCCTAATCGTTTCATATTTCGTAGCAAATAAATAAATACCAAAACTATATACGTGCATCGACTAGAGAGATTTCCTTCGATCGATCGAAGATACTTTACAATTTTTCTCCTTCTCTGTTTGAATTCAAAGTCGGTCGATTTATCGCGGTGTTTCGTAGGAAATTTGGCGGGAACGACGATCACGATCGGAAGGGAAGATCGCACAGGCGTACTGAGGCGATAGAAACACACGAGGGCGATTGGACAAGAGGATGGTCACCCTGTTTGTTTGCTCTTTCGTAAAGTCAACAAAAATTTCGCCGTCCCGACACGAGCAGCGAACGAACGAACAGTGGACAACGGTCGAGCCAAATGTAGTTGGCCAACCAGCCAAATGAGTTTGCGTCTATTATTACACTACACCCAGCCGTGAGCCACGAGCCGCCACGGGGCCCGGTTATACTGTCTATACTTACTATACCGGCCACTATATGCGTACTACTATACCAACGATTCTTAATCCGTGAAGACGCCTGCGATGAATGCAATTCAATTGTATGTATATTCTATGCAGGCTGAAATAAACCTCTGAAGAGGTTTGCAAAAAGAAAGCTGTGGGAGGATGGACACACATGGTGAAATAAAAACTTAATACGCGTATCTAAATCCGTTACTGTAAGTGTGATAGGGGAAAGAAAAATTGAAAGTGAAATAAAAATTTAATATGTATATCTGACCCCATCAGCTACGACTGCAAGCCTGTGTAATAAGGGAAAGAAAAAATTAAAATAATTGTGATTATGTATCCTCGAACCGAAAATTTGTTCGACTCCATCTTAACTGGCATGAGATGTCGGAGCACTATCGATGTTAAAGGAGCAGCAGGATTCGAGCGAATTTGTACACTAGACGACACTTTATGCACTATTAAGGTATAAAGTACGCGAAACGTCCTTACCGTATAAATTCAACTCGCGTAAGTCGAGGTTGAAATGCGATTTAAAGTCGCGTTTGGATCGGAGTATACTGCAACGCGCGTGGAATTTGAGATTATTTTTAAACGCAAAACAATTCATTTCCGAAAGTAATAAATGTCACACGACCGCAATTTATCTCCGTTTAAGCATTTTTCGTGAAAATTGTCAAACAACGTCCCAAACGGTTTGGCACTAATGCAACATAGAGACGTTGCAGCTTCGAGAGTTTTATTGTGAAACGTGTCGTGCTTCGAACGAAAGATCTTATTTATTTACGTTCGAATGAACTCTGAAATTAATTTGCCTGAGGAGTCACGGATTAGGCAATGATCGACTGACAAAGAACGTTTACGGAAACGTAAACGTCTCTCGAGTCAAAAAGGCTAAAGAACCGTTGTATTATAGCGATTCTTTCAGCGGCGCACGGCTCGATTTTTATTTTTCCTCGACGAGTCGCTCATTGCGACGTTATTCGACGATCCTAGTCGTGACCGAGCCGCTGGTAATTAAATTCGAACGCAAACGAAGCCTCTTGTTCTCGACTTCCTCTCCCGTTTTCGACGAGTAGTTTTTCCCCAGACGTGGACGCGCGTGTTTCTCGTATTATTGCCCGATTTTATTTTGTTATACCGGAACGGTACAAATTGCGGCATTGATTGACACGAGAGACGATATTCCGGGGGGCGTACGAGTAAACAGATTCATAGAATAATAGTAAACGGAACCCTATTGCCGCGAGATCGTCCTCTGTTTACGATAGTCCGATAATCATTGTCATCGTACGAGATTTTGTTCGAACAACGAACGAGTAGAAAACAACCTGCAATTTATTTCCTACGGTTATTCGAATTCATTCAATCGCAGGAATATAATAATTTCGTTTTACGATTCAGATTGCAATTTTTATCGAACGAGCAGCTGCTTATCTTTTATTCATTGTTCGTAATCTTTATCTAGATACGAGTTTCGAGCAACTCTGATCCAGATAGTGACGTATAAACGGGCGTTAAATTTTGATAAGATAGTACAATTTGTTTAAAGGTCGTTTGAATATTACATTCTTCGACCGGATTAAATCTGTTTCAACATTGACAAATCCATTATCTGGTTTGCCATCCCGATTAGCATGGAGTAACAGAGTTAAAATTAATTTTAATTCTCGTTTCGATATTGTTTGCGACACTCGCGTTTCCGTTGTTCCGTAATTTTATTCCGGGCCTCTTCCCTTTTATCTTTTTAAATTAAATAATCCTATTTTCAATGGCAGAAGCAACATTCGTAGTGATTTCTGATTAAAAATTCTAGAAAGACGATCGAAGATTTCACCCGGGATCGACGAATCGAGGGACCCTACAACGCGATAGATTTCGAACAAGCTGCCAAGAATCCGTGGTTCCTGGTTCCTTATCATTTCTATTTCGTCGAATTTGGGTGACAAATGTCGGGCACTGTGCCCGTGTGTCATTAACGCGGTTTCTATTCAACCCCATAGACGGTGATTTCTCTTGCAACGACCGAACGTGGCTCGAGTTCATCGATAACGACACCGGTTTTCGCCCACCTTCGAGACTTTATTCCACCGCTCTAATTGAAAGCTCTAGCGCCGCTCGAGAGGTAAGAAAAACAAAGTCGCCGTTTGTTCGAATGGAATTGGGTCACAGATGCTGAAGCACGTTCGAATATTATTATCGCGATCGCTGTTCCACCGGTTCTATCCGATCTTATCAGGCTCTGTGTGTAAATGGTAAACACGTGCTGCAGTTGAAAGTAATTAACGTTCGCAAGAATTCTTCGTTCGCGCGCGCGCGTGCTTATGTCGCAATTGTCGCGAGCAAAGCACGCACGAATCAACATTTCGCGAATTCCGAAAGGAAAGTAATCGAACGTCTCTATGCGATTAGATCGCGATTCTACCGCGTTGGGATCCTCTCTACTCGCGTATAACGCTTCTCGGGACGAATTTTTCAGCTAAAATTAATTCTGACGATCACAGATTAGAAACAAAGACTCGACGAATGGGAAATAAAATATATCAAGTCTAAAAATTTGGCTTCCTGGTTTTCCTTAAATATCTCTTCGAGACAGTTGTGGTCGACCGTAGGAGAAATAAAGGTTGCTAGGAAGAAGAGAGGATGAGAGCACGTTGCAAGAAAGACATCGTTTAGGCACGTGTTTCTCGACGTTCAGGCGACTCCGGGTATCATCGTTTCTCGCGTGGTCGAGAAAGCGATCGGCAGCAAGTCGCTCGAGCAAACGAAAATAGCTTAGGAAGGCAGGCATTATGAAGCTATGATAATATTTATAGACCGCCACCGTTGGCAAATAATGACACACGAGATCGTCGCGGGGCAGAAGAGTTTCTCGTTTAATAAATAACGCGACAACGGGCCGCGGAGTTACGTCGAATGATGCAAATCCTAGATTAATGCGCAGGAATACCGCGGCCCGTTCCAATATTTAACGCGATATCCCCGGACCATCCAGCGATCTATATCTATAACGTCGTCGTGTTCGTTTTGAAATCGCTGGATTACTTCGCCATGATTCATTTATCACTTTCGCGACCGAGGAATCTCCGCCGTTGATGGCTGACTTCGATCGAATCGGTTCGTTTACCGCCAGGGTTTATTTCGATCCGCCACAGTGGCTTTCAAACCCTCCTCTTTGCATTTCAAAACCTCTAGAAGCTTGTAAACGTCAAATTTCTGACGACTATATTTCAAATTACATATATCGTTGATACGTAACATACTGTCCAAAATGGTTGGAAATAAAAGATATATGGGAACTTTGAGAATTTATTCCAAATACTATTATTTCCAATACAGAAGAGTTCGAGAATCGCTAATTCAACCAAGTCCAGGTCATAAGGGTTTGACGAAAGCTCTTAAGGTCCCTGTTGGAACATTTCAAAAGCACGAAAAACGATGAGAAACGATGGTGTATAGGTTGTTTTCGAGAGAGTTTCGGATCAAAGCATCGGGTTCTAGCAGCTGTTCGATGTGGCCTCCATTGGCAGCGACACGCGCGTCGATATTACGTATCATCGATTGGCTCGCGCATTTGACACTCGCGGCTGATTTCTTACGGTACCGCGCTTATGTATACGTTGTTGCAATTCTTGAATATTTTTCACCGTTACGCAACAGCAACTACGACAAAGTTGCTGTCAAGGTTCGATCGCGTTCGTTCTTTCAATGTCAATTTCGACGATTTCACTTTGCAGCTCGTACGATCGCGCCACCTTCGTACACGTGGATAAAAAAATTATTTGCAACGATCGATCGTTACTCTCGGGAAATACAGGCGTGGAAATCGCTTTGGACAGAACTGTTACTCCGTTCTTGGTCGCCCTGGTGCGAAACGGTATCTCCACCCTTGTTAAGTTATTATTATTCGATTGTAATCTCGCAGAAATTTTGCAGAGAATTTCTAACGTTGTAATTAACCCTTGGAGAAGAATTTGGATGTACCTTCTAAGAAAGCACAACGATATTTTTGTTTTAAAGTGATTATACATATAGGACAAAATGCATAAGCAAAGAATGTAAAAAAAAAGATATGATTGCTTCGAGTATTTACTATCTATTTCGTAAGAAAGTGTGCTCGAGTTAGTAGTTAATAGTACAATCCTATCGAAGGTTAATTCGCGAATGGAGCGATTAAATCTTTAGTTGCTTGACTCGCGACAATTCCGTTTCTTTCGCTGATTTATAAATACGCGAGAAACCTGTATTTTTTACGACAAAAGTTGTTCTGCATATCCGTCAACTTGTTATTAGCAAACGATAACGTTATTTTGCCATGACTTGGCGCGAAAATCCCAAGATAAAAACCCGAAGCTCGATCCTATCGCGGTTCGTTGTATCGTTATGAATGATACGGATCACGTTGCAATAGTAGTCGCCGTAAATTTATGATAATTGTAAATGAACGTGTAAATGGATATGATGTGTAAACGATGATTGGCAGTCGTCGGTTGGCTACCGGTCAACCGCAAACATTTTCCTCTCGAGCCTTTAAACAGCTCGATTGCGTTTCACGATAAATTACAACGCCTGGCGGGAACAATATTATTTAGCTTTTCTGTTTCTTGTTTCCTATTCTTTGTAACATCGTTCGAACATTACGCAATGGCAATTATTCGCGACGAATTTCATCGTTCCATGCCAAATTGGACGCTCCTCGGTGCAACGTTTCGGATTTATTGTGAAATCTTGATGCATCGCAATTTTTTTAAAACATTTCCACCCTCGATAAGACCCAATAATAACAATTATTCCCCACGATTAACACCAAAGACAAAAACTGACTCTATAAAGGATCGCCACAAAAATTCTTCGAGACTGATCTGTATGTAGCATCGACATACTGAAATTTCCGCAGAACCCGAAACGTTATTTCGAAAAGCGTCCAATCCAGCATAGGGCGACGCCCTATTGGAGGGTAGCTCCGATTTCGCGAGCTTCGAAACGCGATACACGCTCCAGCGAGAAATTACCCTCGTTTTTCGAGATCTCGTCGCGGTATTTATTATTTAAACGAATCCGGGACGTGAACGGAGTTGGAAAGAAAAGAAAATTTCCTATCCCTCGACCGATCGAAAGGGGAAGGAAATAGAAGAAACGAAGCGACAACGATGAAGTCAATTTCCATAAAGAGCAATTTGCGCTGCACCGTCTCTCCCGTTTATTTCTAGAGTTCGTCAAGACGAAGAGGAAGCACGAAAAGGAGAATCCAACGGGACAAACTGAGAGAAAGAAAGAAAAACGATCGAACGCGAGAAGAAGCAAAGTCGAAGGGAAGGAAGACGGCCGAGAATCGAACGAGCACGTACACTCTGCATATTTAACGCAATCAGAATGCATCGGGACAGGAATATCGTGCAACGGGACGCAATTTTTCTAGGCACAAACAAATAGCCCGGGCGAACGTGAGCCTCATTGTCGAGGCCCAGATTCTTATAAGAGAAACGAATACAGTCTGCTTCCGGTTGCTGGGGTTGCTTCTGTGCGCTTCGACAATCTCTGCGACGATTTGTCTATTCTTACGATTCGTTCTGTGCGATATCCATCGACAATTTTACCCTGCAGAGGCAATTTTATATACGATACGCAACGTCACTATATGTAGATAGAAAAACTGAATTAATCGTATTCTTGTCCAAGCTAATCTGTTTAGTCTGGACTTGTTTAGCGGCTCTCTGTATTCCTTTAACCCTTTGCACTCCAAGAATGAGCAATACCAAAAATAATTTCAATTTTATTCATATATTTCCTAAATTCAATTTCTGTTGTCATAAATGAAACTAGAGATACGTGTACCTACTATGTTTGTCGCTAGAATGACGCTAGTAGAGCGCAAAGGGTTAAAAAGCATATAAAGAACTAGTTTATACGCGCTGTATCTCACAACAAACGCAATTAATGAGGCTTTACTTTGGCTTAATTTGGTACTTAAAGGGCAGATCCTCACTCCGTAATTCCGTTTGCGTAATGTAATTAACGAAAGCCTAGGGCGAACTGCGAGCTCTTTGATTTCGTTATAAAGTGCTGCATATATTCGCGAGCATTTCAAAACAGTCGGAGAACGGTTTCGTCGATAGAATATGCATCGTCGAGGCGCCAAAATCGGGCGCAATTAAACCGGTAGACGTTCACCAAACGGTGTTTAGAAATCTATTGTAATAATACTACAATAAAATTTTCAATCGATGATCGAAAATGCATCGTAGAAAAATGCGGTGAAGAAATTTTAGAATTTATTCTATCGAAACGTATTGAATCGACTATTATATTTACACGGTTGGACGAAACGTAATTTTTATTTTAAAACGTTGGTTATTTGACCGAATTAGGATTAAAAATCGATCGTCGTACGTAATAAAATAAAAAAAGGTCGAGTGTCCAGAGACCGAAAACAGTGTTCCGGGAGACAATATCCCCTTCGATAATGGAAGTCACGCCCATAATTCGTCGGCGTAATTCAGTCAACGGGCAATTATCGAGTCCAATCGTTCGCGGCACGTGTCGGGGCTAAGGTGGAAGCTGAAATCGCGGGGGCGAGTTTCGCTACTTCGCGCGTACGAGACACACACGGTATCGCGTAAATTTCTACGGGTGCAGAAATATCGTCGTTGCCCGTCTGGCTGGGTTAGCCAGCGACCGACTGGAGACGCAATTAGACTGGAAAAATATTAGCTCGGTAACGCGAGAGCCGGTGTAACGCGATGCCTTTTAAATTCGGTAATTGTCCGCGGGTGGAAAGCGGTTACGCGTCCTGTCGTCAGCCTCGAAAATAATCCAGAACCGTTTCGTCGCGACTTACCAAATTAACATACCGAGAAGAGGAATCGTCGAATGTAAATAAAGGCGTAAAGAATCATGAATTCACTTGTAACGCAACGGGTTGAATCGTCTGGAGAAATTAACAGCCACTGTGGTCCTGTTCGGTGCAAAGTTCGTTCGAACCCTGACAAACCAGCCGAAGAAAACTACCCTACGAATGCAGCGCGAGTAATTAAACGAGAATCCGGAGTTCCGGTGCACGAGCATCGACCGACAGCAGCCGTAACAACTCCCAGAGACGATGCAACGAGCAACGTCGACGTTTGGGTCGCGCAACAACGCGCGTTCGACGCAATGAAAAGGGGTAATTCGAACTACTAAGGGACGCAGACGCGTGTACATTTTACCATCCGTGACGCGTGTTAGACGCATGCAGAATCCTAGACGCCAGAAACTGTCTGGATACGCGGAAGCCATTCTCGACGGATTCACCCGTCGTTGCAACGATGCAATTTTCACGCAAGTCGCACGAGAACCGAGAAACAGGCGTCAACTCGTGCCAACACTCTGAAAGGAATTCTCGATGGAGCTTCTCTATTTTTTTACGAAATTTTTACAAGAAGTAGTTCGAGAAATATACTTTCGAAAACACTAAACATTTGTCTTGTAAAATCCAATCGAACAAAAAGCTCGAAATAATCAAGATTCTGGAAATTTTTCTGTTCCCTGCACGTCAAATCCACCGATCGACGAAACGTTTCGTAAAATACTGTGTCGGAGAGCGGAGCACGATCCTATCTCGTGAAAGATACTGACGAACGAAATCTGAAAACAGAGGATTACCGGAGACACTCGAACGATCCCTGATCCCGTAAGAATCGGGTTAGCCTCTCGAATCGCGAAGCAAATATCGCCACGCTCGAGCCGCTTTGCATCGCTTTCAAAGCAGATGAAACGGAATCAATAATGGTAATCAAATTTTATGTAACTATTCGACGAGACGCTGTGCTCCCTGGCCCGCGCGAAAACGCGTTCAACGATAGGGAATTATAGATTTAATTGGAAAGACGAGCCGGAGTCCTGCGACCATTATAAAACGAGACGTAAAAATAGAGAACGTAATTGAAGACTAATGGAAAACCAGGCTGACGAGATTCGAGCAACAATATCGGACTATTTGAACCGATTAAGCCCGAGTCGCGGTACGATCCTTTCGTTGGACGAGAAGATCGTAGGAAAACGCGCGAGCGTCGCGTTGATGGATCCAACGATCGAATAGCGCGCGACTGGATCATCGAAAGGCCCATTAAAAATTCGTTAATCGTCGGCCGCGCTTGGAGACGGTCCAAATTACGATATTCGCGTCATGACAATGAGTTATATTCGGTGGTTGATAGTTCGCGGTCGCACGCGTGACCGAGGCGATGACTATTTTTACTCCGTTTCATCTTACGTGGATCGCTTGACGATACGGTCGTGAACATCGAGGAGACGCGTGTTTCTCGAACCTCGAGCATCGAAAACATACTCCCGAATTCGAATTCAGATTAATTCGCCCAACGTCGACAGGTTCTTCGACGATAAATCTAATACCCATGGGAACCTACGATGAATATTGCACGGTAAGGTACATACTTTATTTTAGAATAAAAACAATCGATCGAGAAGTTCACAAATCTCTAATACGTTTACAAATTCCTAAACTTTCTACGAGATCAATTCTTTTTCCATTTGTCTTAGAAACCTAAGGTTTCAATTAATAATATTAGTCGCGACGAAGACAAGGTTTGTGAGTCAGCCTTACCGACGAGTCAACCAGCAAAACCTGTACGACGTGCCAATTTATTTTTGTAACTCTTTTATTTTGGAGTTACAAACAAAACAAAAAATCCCAGAACGAATTATGTAATTTATCGGAGGCCATAGTTTCTCCCCCCCCCCCCCCGAGTTTTATAATAGAATTCTGGAGGCATAATCGTGTCACCGGTGAAATCGTTCCTTTCGATTATTTATTTATATAAAGCAGCAGCTTGGGTTACGTTATTCTCCTCGAATGCTGAACCATTAGATTGATCGAATTGTTAGATAAGGTTAAGGAGAACGAGAGCATCGGTTATCAAATTCTATTTCGATGATTTATTAACCATCGTGTGTATTCTATGAGAACATGGTCGACAAGCATCAATATTTAAAGTTGCTACCCATAATTAATGGATAACATGTATATCAACTCGCAAAGTCTCTATCCATTACTCATTGGTGTTCGTTGTGTTTGCTTCGAGAAACAGATTAACTGAAAAACTTAACGAAAACACTGTTTAAAGTTTGTGTTTATAATTAACCATATCAATTTGCAAACTCATACTTCATCGACAGCTTCTAGCTTAATTTGCTTCGAACTTTGAGCTTATAACGAGCATCGGGGAATCAACAAATTTTAGTTTTCCTATATTTTCCTTCCATTTCACCAAAATGGTCTCAAAATAAAATAACTGGACGATGACTTAAACTAAACGTGAAATATTAAAATGCCCGAACATTATAAACGGATGACGTTTATAACACGAGCTATTTTTAATCCTACTTGTACTCGAATATTTGAGAATAGCAGCGATTTAAATACTCGTGGAAAATAATTCGAATATTTTATGCACCGATTCAATACTTGGATATTCAAAGAATGCGACGTGGACTCTAAATCAAGTTCCTCCGGTTTATTTTCCTCTTTTAAACTGTATTTCGATATGAGTTTGTATTTTGGTAAAGGTAGATTGATGCTTTTAAATTTTTCAGCCGTTAACAAGCCCCGATCCATCACGCCAGATATTGTGCTTTGCGCTAATGCGTAACGCAAACGAGGCGTATTCGTATACATTTATAGACAACTGTGTTTACACGGTGGATCACGCTGAAAATCGACCGTCGCTTTTCTAATGCTGCCTGTAAAATCCAAGTGTTACGTCGTACGGATTACACAGGGGATTCCCTGTTTATTTTAACCTCACCAAATTCCGTATTTCTCAAAAATCAAATCAAATTCTACACCCGAGAAAGTCCCTAATACCGTTTCGTTCGTAATAAAAAATGTATAAATGATAGCAATATTAACCCTTAAGTGGCTCCAGTGTTTTTTTTGTAACACTTAACGACACGGTTAATAACATTCTTGAATATTAATATCCTCTTTTCCATCCATCCAAAAAAAAAAACTAGTCTTACCCCTTAAGGGTTAATTTGGTTCGAGTTTTCGAGGATCGCGTCGTTCGAACGCGGAGGAATGCCGAATAAGATGCGGCAAAAGGAACCGGTGGCTCGGTGGGGGAAAGAAAAACACGCGGAGGGCGGCACGCAATAAAGGTCAACGACCCGAAGTGCCTGCCACCTGTACGTCCTGAACCAGTTCCCCTTTTCGGCAGCAATGTGGGTCAGCACGCCTTCTCGGCTAAAAAGGGCATGCCTGCGTATCGGCGAACACCAGACAATGCACGGTTCGGCGCGTGCACTCGTATAAAATGAAAATACACCCGAGGGTCGACCATTGTGCGTACCGGCACACGCCACGCTCAAAAGAGAACACAAAAACTACCAACCTGTCTGCTAGGTTCAACGACCGGAAATACTATCCACGCTCGAGGAAGAATCGCGTCTAAAAAATCGCTGGCGCGTCACCATAGGCCTCCTTATCTCGAATTACGATGCTTCTCGAGCGTTCGTAGCACCGGAAGCCTCAACGAAAATAATGTTGAGCTCTGGTCGAAATTCGTTCGAGTTGAAAACCAATAAAACGTCAATAACTACATGTATACTATTAATTTCGAAAACGGTGCAAATATTTGGAGTATAATATATTAATAGGATCGAACACGAAACCCTAAATATCTAGAAACGCGTATGCGCGTTTTTGGAACCCGGGCGGTCGGAAACATCGAGAAACGAAAAGACACCGCCGAGGGGAATGTTGATCGATAGGAATAGTTCCCGTCCGCCGTGTACGATAACAGGAAAGTAAAAGGCAGTCGTGTTTACGACCCCCCTCCCTGTTCTCGTGAAAAAGCGAGCCGCTACCGCCGCTGCCGCCGCCAATGATGGCATCCCTGGCCACGAACGCGTATTTACATCGAACACGCATTAGCGCACGTACGTATGTAGACGCGAGCCGGTCAGCTGTTCGAACGACGACGTCCAGACGCGAAATCCTCGAGCGCGGCGTGCCGCGTCCTCGAGACGATTCCGTTCCTCGACCTCGTGGAAACGGGGCTAACCGCGCGAGACGCACGGCTCTGCAGACAAGAAGATGGCGGGGGAGGAGGTGGTTGATGGGCAAAACGCGAATTAGGTTAGGTTGCAGAGCGCGGGGGCGAAGGGTAGAGGAGGGGGTATATAAACCGAGAAGCTGGTCGAGCGGCTGGCACGACGCGAAATTCTACGAATCCGTTTCTGAAATTCCAGGCGTATACATATACACGGACTGTACGCGGTGGATCAGGGTGGAAAAGCGTGGTTCGGAGGGTCAGTGAGAATGCTGGCAGGTCGATAGCAATGGCGCCGCGAAGCTACGAAGAAAATCAATCCTGTACGACACGCGACGTGTTTTGACGCGCCTACTTCTTTCCCCGTCGTTTCTGGACGAGTCGTGGGGCCGATGGTTGGCCGCGACACGATCGGTACCCGGCGTGGTATCGTGATATCGTCCAAGAGAAGGGTTACAGAGCGACAGGGAGGAAAGAAACGCGAGGCGAAATACGGAGCGGAGTACTGACGTACCGACCGAGGTGGCCGGAAAAGACGAGGCCGCAGGGCCACGCACACACACACGCGCGCACGCAAGTTAAGATCGCGCGTACACCGTCACGCACCATAAGCCAAGGTGGCCGGAGGCGCATACGGTGCACGCGGCGATAATAACGTCGTCGATCGGGACCGAGAAAATATCGTATCACTTACTTTTGACCACTCGTTCCGTCGTGGAGAGCTTCTGCGAGTTGTTCGAGGTCATGCTGTATCAGGATGGTCGACGGGTGGGCGCCGGTCTCTCGCTCTCTTTCTTTTCTCTATTTCACTCTTTCCCGGTCACAGGATCGTCTCTCTCTGGCACTCTCTCTCGACGTGTCACTCGGTCGCTAGTATTTTTTTTCCTTCTTCTTCCTCCGGCCGTAGTTACTAGTGCGAGGTAGCACCTTCCTCTCGAACGGGGGGTTGGGTGGAAGGAGAGGGCGGTATTTTCACCTCGAGAGCCCGGCGCGGCACACACACATACACACGCACGGAGTGGGGGAGGGAGGAGAGGTGACGGAAGTTATCGCACGGTGCGGCACATCGGTGGCTCCGGAGCGTTGTTCATTGGGCGTTTGCGGAGTGAGAAATTATTCTGCCGTGTCCCTCTCGCTCCCCGTGTATTTACGACACCGACCGACCAGTACACCTCTCTTCTGCTCTCTTTTTCGCTCTTACTCGCTCCCTCTGCCCGACGAAAGGTACCACCAACGCCTTTTGCGGGGCGAGTAACTGGATCGCTGGACCACGCGAGCTGCACGGCCAGCACGACGGGGTCTCGCGACCGCGGTACCACCACACCGAGCAGCACGATCGAACCTTCGTGGAACGACAGCCGAGTAAACGACGACTTTTAATAAGGACGAGGTAGAGGACAACGTCAACGATCGCGCGGCGTGAGCATAGGGAGAACGGTCACGACGACGACGACGACGACGGCGACGGCGTAGACGATGATGACAACGACGACGACGACGGCGACGGCGATGACACCGTAATGACGAGCACCGCGACACGAAACCGTGACACCGACACCCACGGTCGAAAACACCACGCCGCTAAATTCTACTACAAGATGTCTGTCTGTCTGGCTCTCCGCGGCGCGCACACTGACGCCTCCGCGGCTACGAGACGGTCGCGCAGCCCTCGACGCGCAGCGATCATTCGTGACCGCTGATTGGCCGCGTTGCCACCAGCTGCCGCCACCCGCTCCCCGTGCGAAGGCGCCACTGACCGTTGTCGAGAACCAACGATCTTGCACGCGAATTAAATCGAAAATACGTGTCGTTCGAGACCGATGGAGAACGATACCAGCCAGTATTTCGCGACGCGATGGATTTTCTAGACACTGACAGCGAACCAAGCCGGAGGATATCTCGATCGATCGGCGGTTAAATAGGTCAGTAGGTCATTCGTGCGTTTCGAAAGAAGGACACGCGAAATGTTTCGACGTAAACTATTTTGAGGAACCGTTTTAAACTTTTGCTAGTTCTCGCTTTGCGTTTCGATCGATATAAGTTGGTGCAGATTCGATTCGTTCCAACGATCGCCCCTGTATAAATCGCTATAAGATCGCGTCGTAAACGGCTGCCGATAAATTAGGAATTCCAAACGAATGGCGCGAAATTCAACTTGTCCTCTCGATATATTAGGTCGTTTGGCTACTGACACTCGCTTGTAGCCAATTAAATATTAAACGTCTATTATCGTGCACACAGCTTACATGTGTTTTATGTAAAAGTAGTGTGCACAATGACGAAATACACCAACGCAAACATACAGGGTGATCGGCCACCCCTGGGAAAAATTTTAATGGGGGATACTAGAGGTCAAAATAAGACGAAAATCAAGAATACCAATTTGTTGATGATGGCTTCGTTGAGAAGTTATTAACGTTTAAAGTTCCGCCAGTACTGAATTTTTTTCTTGATAGTGGATAGAATTTCGGAGGTATGTGTATTCACCAAAAATGATTGTAATCGACCCCCGCATCCAAATATAATTTTTCCAGAATGATTTGAAATTTTTGAATTTGATTGTTAATAACTTTTTAACGAAGCCTCCATCAACAAATTGGTATTCTTGATTTTCGTCTTATTTTGGCCTCTAGAATCCCCCATTAAAATTTTTTCCAGAGCTGGCCGAACACCCTGTATTATAGTAAGACAAACAAAGCAGCGTAGAGAAATAGATCAACTAGGATGGAAACGTAAGAAGGGAAAGTTGTGTAAACGAATACAGGTAAGGACAGCAGATTACTTCAGCGCGTAATGGCGAATAAGAATTAAATGTTTTTTCCGTTTCCTTTTCATTCTAGTGAAACTTGCTCCCAGGAAAGGAATATACGATTTCCAGCACTTTAAGCGATTACTTATGACACCTTCGCTCGTGGTAGAGCAGTCTGCGGAAGATGTACGTACACATTGCTAGCACACAATCTATTAAAATGCGGCTGAAACGCATCTCGATGCATTTCTGGAAAACCGCGAGTAAAGTTTGGCGGGTAAAATCGACGTAAATACCGAGTTTCAATAATGTTATATTTATATTACAAACGGGCGTAAATGTTTAGAGAATGTTTTAGTACTTTGAAAAGAATCGAAGAAACACTCGTGAAATATTAATATTCCAATTTCGGTCTTTTCTCTACGTACGCTTTAATGCTCGGAATTGCTAAAACTTTTTCTTTGAGGGCCTTCAGGTGTGGTTTATCCTTCGTGATATCAGCTTCGTAACCGGTGTTTATCGCGTCCGAAATGGCAACGAAGAACAGATCCGCGTAACTTAGCTGAAAACATCGAACGTATCGTCAACTTCGAGTTGGAATAAAAATTTCTAGGCACGCAAGAACGCTTACTTGGCCACCGTGCAAATATCCGTCGTTGTTTTTGGCCAGTTCCTCCAATTTGTTTAGGTAAAACGGTACCGTCTGGTCGAGCACTTCCACTTTTTTCTTCGCCTTCAAAGCAGGATCCTGCTCTTTGTAGTAGTACGATATCACGACTGCAAAATGGAAAATTGTCGTTGACGTTCGCGCGGAATCGAACGAGATTTAACGGTATTTACGCAAGTACATCGACAGAAAGGAATCAATTTGCCCGGCTACGGAATCAATATTTACTCTTTCTAAAATCGTGAAGAGCGTTCGCGATGGCGTCGATTCGCAGGGTGTCCAGATCGGTTTTGCCGAGCAGATTAAATTGTTTGGCCAGGTATCGGCAAATAGGCAACGTTTGCGTGTAAACTTTCCCGTCGATTTCCAACACGGGCAACTGACCGAACGGAGTTGCTGGAAATAGAAAAAAAAACGTTAAAAATCACGGAACGCAATATAAACCGACGATCAAAGCAAAACGCTTCGATTACGATCGTTCCGTGCGTACTTGGTTTCATGCTGAACCATTCGTTGGAACCGTATGTCATCCGGACGTCCTCGAACTGTACGCCACCGTAACTGAGGATGAACCTTATGGGCTCTCCTAATCCCATCACATTGAAGTACACCAATTTGTATCCTGTCATTATCGCCAATCTAACGATACAACGGATAAAATATCACCGACGACGCTCAAAGTCGAATACAAAAGAGGAAAATTATTTACAAACGATGCATAAAAAGCAATGAAAGTTGCAACAAATACAATATTTATTATTTCTAGAATAAAGAGTGAGAAACGCGTTTCGGAGTATAAATAAAAGTTGCGTGTAAATATGATTCTGTATATAAAACGTGATATGTTTATCGTTTAAATGCTCTTGATTGCAACAAGTCTCTCTTATCTATCCGTTATATTATTTGTAACGTTTTTCGACAGATGTCACTAATCGTCACGAAACACGCTTGAGATCAATCGTAGGACATATATTAATTGCAGAAAAAATAATCCGAAAGTCCACGTTCGTTAAAATGTACGGAGTTGATAAAGCATGGTGGTTAATACAAATGGAACCTGTATAAACGATTCAGCTTAGAGAAAGTACCACTCCGATTTAAATTGCGTTCGATCGACCGATAAAATTGATCGTTGGAGATTTTTCGATCGTTATCGTCTTGGGAGTATACAAGGTTTTAACTTACCGATAAATCAAACGCAACGTACGAAATTCACCGAAGACTAACCGGTTTCTATGCTTTGGTGGGAATTATATGCGATCCCCACTTTCATCGTTCGTATTCTCTTCGTCTTGCCTGCAGAACTTTCTCTGTCAGCAAGATAGCATCGAGTCTCTGATTGGTCCTACGATTCGAAACAAGTCCATGTTTACTTTCACTTACGAGAGTTTGGTGAAAACCGAGTCGTTCGGAGGCCCTCGTTCCTACAAATATCAGCGGCTTACATATGTATATCGACGCGATAATTATCGATAGTCGTACACGATACTCTTATCGCGACGCATCGACTTTATCTTCCGTGAAATTAGCAAAAAATCGCCCACGGAACGCAGTAATTTCGAATACGAGGCGATTAACCAAATGTTTTGTCATAGTGTTCTCGTCACGTTTAATTGCAAAAACGCAATCAAGGCCGCCGTTTTGGAGGCCCTCCAGAAATTTCATATTTCATATTATAGAGCTTCAATAAACAAAGACTCGCTTTTTCAGCCGAGGCTCGACGAGATAAGAGACCACGTCTCCGAAACGAAAACAACGAGTCTCTGTTTCGGGCCCAGAATGACCAACTGGAGATTTATCTTAATTACAGTGGTTTTAATGAGAGCGAAGGATTTTTGCGCGATCGACGACGAAGCGTTTAAAAATAAACCCATGGATCTGGATCTAGAGAAACGACTGTCCGCGGACGTGGTCCCTAATAGATACGCAATCGCGATTTCCATCGATTTAAAAAAAGACCAGTTCCATGGTTCCATTCGTATCGATATCGATGTTCTTAGAGTGAGTAATCTGGCATTAATGCAGTTTATTTTCTCCCACCCCAAACTAGACAAATATTTTCAATGAAACAGAAAGTTTCTACGATTTGGGGTTGGAAACCACTAGTATTTCAAGCTGTTGAATGTTATCGTAGCCTCAAAATCGCATCGTTTTGCATTCGAGGAACCTAACTATTTCGTCGACGAAATTGTACTCGTCAAGATGGCGGACGGAAGTGCGAATAGAGTCCGTGTTCCCCGTAGACGAGCGTGAAATGTTGGTTATTAAACCGTATAGAATCGTCCCACTGGGAGAGTATTTTTTAAAAATGAACTTCAGCGGCGACTTGAAGGGGAAAATCAATGGATTCTACTTGAGCAAATACGTTGACCTCGACCAGACAGTCAGGTAACAACCGTACTTGGATGAATAAGATATATCCTTAATTTTGTATCGTAACTTAAACTTAACGCTTCGCAAACGATATTTCGCGCTGTTTGTCCGGAAGTTTATATATCTATATAAGAATTATTGACGTAGAAAAGTGGCGGTGACGCAGTTCGAGCCACTCTACGCGAGAAACGCGTTTCCCTGCTTCGACGAGCCACACTTGAAATCCACGTTCGTCGTTCGCCTCCTGCACACGGAAAAGCCCCCGTATCGTGCGTTATCGAACATGCCAGTCGCAGTAAGTCAATTATTGTTCCCCATTATCGCGCAAACGTTCCGGAATAATTTCATCGCAGAAAGTCGAGACGACGAACAACGAAACGATCACGTACTTTGATGCATCGCCTCCGATGTCCACGTACGTCGTCGCCTTCCTCCTCAGCGACTTCGAGTGTCTGTTGGCGAACGCGACGCTCCTAAACGGCACCACGTTTCCGCTGAACGTGTGTGCCAGGCCTATGTACAAACACAAGGCAACCTTCGCCCTGAACGTCGCTGTCCGAGTGATGGAGTATTATTCGAGCGTTTTTAATATTGACTATCCGCTGCCGAAACTTGGTAATTCCAAATACGGTGCCCTACTCACACATACCAGATCACGCGTACGTGAGCTCGTAGTTTCGGAAAGTCGACAAAGGCAAACTGACACATGCCCTCTTTCTCGATTATTCCGAAGCTGCCCGAAGTAATTTCGGAGTAATTTCCCTCCTGGGAGTCGAGAGAGAAAGGCTCACATTTGCCTTCTCGCTCTTGAACAACTAATATCCTTCCTCCCGTCAACGGCATACGATTCGGAATCTCGACTGCCCAGGTATTTTTACTTGCCTTTCCTAGAGTTCATTACTGAACTCTGCAAATTACCCCTGGTTTCTATTTGCCTCTGATGACCAGTGCTGACAAAAGTACAGAACTCCCGACAACTTTTTACACTATACAGCGACTGTTCCTGACTGCTCCTGATTACTGCTTGCCTCTGCTGGACTCTGCTGACCATTGCTTATATTTCTGACAACCTATAACGATTACTACTGACTTCTGCTAACCTCTGTTGGTCTTTGCTGATCTCTGTCAGCGTGTGCTTGTCTCTGCTGAACTTTCCTGGCCTCTGCCGAACGCTACTGACCACTGCAGGTATTTCTGATAATGTATAACGATTAATACTTACTACTGCATGCCCCTACAAGTATCTGCTTGCCTTTGCAGGTTTCTGCTTGCCTGTGCTTGCCTTTGCTGGCCTCTGCTGAACACTGCTGACCACCCCTGATGCTTCTGGCAACGTATAACGATTACAACTTGCTACTGTCAGCCTCTCCCAACCTCTGCTGGCTTCTGCTGACCACCCCTGATGCTTCTGGCAACGTACAACGATTACAACTTGCTACTGCTTGCCCCTGCTAGTCTCTGCATGCCTCTGCATCCCTCTGCTGACCTCTGCTGGCCCCTGCTGACCACGGTGACCTTTGTTAACAACTTCTAACATGATGTACATGTATTAAAACTTTGTATAATGTAAATCTATGACAATAAATGATATAATTTCAAAGAATTCTATGTGTTCTCATCACTTTTACCTTTCTTTTCCTCTCCCTATTATTCCCTTAGTTATAAGAAACCGTTTCTCTACTTAAAACTGGAATTCCAAAGTGCCCGGAGCGTTTTCTGAAATGCCGGTGACCTTGACCCACTTTCGAAACTGGGTCAAGGCCAAATCCTGATTCCCAAAGCGCCCGAAATTTTTCTAAGATTCGATGGCCTTGACCTACTTTCGAAATTGGGTCAAGGCCATCCGGGTTTCCAAGCCGGCCGGAAGATTTCTGAAATTTCGAATGGCCTTGACCCACTTTCGAAATTGGGTCAAGGCCATCCGGGTTTCCAAGTCGGCCGGAAGATTTCTAAAATTTAGAATGGCCTTGACCCACTTTCGAAATTGGGTCAAGGCCATCCGGGTTTCCAAGTCGGCCGGAAGATTTCTGAAATTTCGAATGGCCTTGACCCACTTTCGAAATTGGGTCAAGGCCATCCGGGTTTCCAAGTCGGCCGGAAGATTTCTGAAATTTCGAATGGCCTTGACCCACTTTCGAAATTGGGTCAAGGCCAAATCCGGATTCTCAAACTGCCCGGAATTTTTCTAAGATTCGAATGGCCTTGACCCA
Source organism: Colletes latitarsis (assembly GCF_051014445.1). Lineage (NCBI taxonomy): Eukaryota > Metazoa > Arthropoda > Insecta > Hymenoptera > Colletidae > Colletes > Colletes latitarsis. The sequence goes on along the minus strand of NC_135142.1, from coordinate 32,078,693 downwards.
CTTTCGAAACTGGGCCAAGGTCAAGGTCAAATTCGGATTTCCAAAGTTCCCGGAACATTTCTAAAATGCTGGTGAATTTGCGAAGAAGGTGGTACGCATCTTATAGGTAAGAGAATGATTTGGAGAGGAAAAGGACGGTAAAAAATGATGAGAACACATTGAATACTTTGAAATTATATCATTTATTGGCATAGATTTACATTATACAAAACTTTAATACATATAAACATATTATATTATATTACATCATGTCACAAGTTGTCAGCAACGGTCAGCAGTGGTCAGCGATGGTCAGCTGACGTCGGGAGATGCTGGCTGAGGTCAGCAGAGGGTGGCAATAGCCAGTAGTAATCGTTATACGTTGTCAGAAATATAAACGGTGGTCAGCAGCGGTCAGTAGAGGCTAGCTTAGGCCAGGGGATGCTGGCAGAGGTTAACAGAGGGAGGCAGGAGTCGTAGTAATCGTTGTACGTTGCCAGAAATATAAGCAGTGGTCAGTAGAGGCCAGCAGTGGCAAGCAGAGATCACCAGGGGCGAATAGTAGCAAGTAGTAAGCGTTATATGTTGTCAGAAGCATCAGAGGTGGTCAGCAGCGGTCAACAGAGACGAGTAGAGGCATGCAGTGGCAAGCAGAGATCAGCAGGGGCGAACAGTAGCATGTAGTAATTGTTATACGATGTCAGAAGCATCAGAGGTGGTCAGCAGTGTTCAGCAGAGGCTCAGCAAAGACATGCTCAGGCAAGCAGAAACCTGCAAAGGCAAGCAGAGACTTGTAGGGGCATGCAGTAGTAAGTATTAATCGTTATAGATTATCAGAAATACCTGCAGTGGTCAGTAGGGTTCGGCAGAGGCCAGGAAAGTTCAGCAGAGACAAGCACACGCTGACAGAGATCAGCAAAGACCAACAGAGGTTAGCAGAAGTCAGTAGTAATCGTTATACGTTGTCAGAAGTAACAGGAGTGGTCAGTAGCGGTCAGCAGAGTCCAGCGGAGGCAGGCAGAAGTCAGTAGTAATCGTTATACGTTGTCAGAAATATAAGCGGTGGTCAGCAGAGGCCAGCAGAGGCTGGGAGAGACTAACAGTAGCCAGTCGTAATCGTTATACGTTGTCAGAAGTAACAGGAGTGGTCAGCAGCGGTCAGCAGAGGCCAGTGGAGACCTGTTGACGGGAGATCGGATATTAGTTGTTGAAGAGCGAGAAGGCAAATGTAAGCCTTTCTCTCTCGACTCTCACGAGGCGGTCCGAAACCTTCGGTGCCTTTCTGGCATCTCTGGACGAGCGATCGATGTTGTTTCCACGCGACAAACCCCCTCGTAAGATAGATTATGGACCGTCCCACGATTAGATCTAGTCGCGATACCCGATTTCGGGGCTGGCGCCATGGAGAACTGGGGTTTGGTCACGTTTCGTGAGACGGAACTGCTTCACAGCGGAAACGACAGCTCCTCTATGAACACCAAGAGCGTCAGCCTGACGGTGGCCCACGAATTGGCGCACATGTGGTTCGGAAATCTGGTCACCATGAAGTGGTGGAACGACCTCTGGCTGAACGAGGGATTCGCGACTTACATGGAGTACATGGCGATCGACTTTGTCTTCCCCGAGTGGAACGAGGTCTGTTACAAACAATAATAAACTTGAGTATACATAGATTTGGTCCACGGTATTTTCTCTTGCATCAGATGGACTCCTTTCCCTTGCGTACCAAGTATATTTCCATGAAGCACGATAGCAAGATTCGCGCCCGTCCCGTTGTGAAGCGCGTGGAGGATCCGGAAGAGATCGAGGAAATGTTCGATCGTATCTCCTACCAAAAGGTATTGTTCCAATAATCGTAAAATGAGTGAGAAAATAGTGTTGGAAAATGGCCATTTTACTTCCCCAGCTCTATTTATTTATTTATTCATTCATGACTGGTAAATAATGACAATTTCTTTCCTGTTCGTGATGAAACTGAAAATCCAAGCAAATAAGTTCGAATGTATGCCCAGGGCTCGCAATTTCGATATAAGTATTACTATCAAAGCTTGACCTAATTTGAAGTCTTGGGCAAACAAGATATACTCGTCGGTGAAGATTCGCGATTAAAATTGAAAACTAAAATGCTCATTTGGAAAGTTATATTAAAACCAATATGGACCTATGGAATCCAACGATGGAGTATATACCAAATATAAGGTATACCTCAAATATTGAGATCCTTCCGAAGTTTCAGCGAAGACCTCTACTTAAACTCTAGAGTTCCTTGATACGTTCCAAATGATACCATTTCATCACGGTCTAAGAATGCCAACGGGAAAGTAAGAGATTACTAACCGTACCGACGTTGTACGAAACTTGTTGGATACGAGTAACGATCTTCTGCTTTTCAAATAATTTATTCGAACAATGCCTGTCCAAAAAGGCACTAAAAATGGCTATTTTCGAAGAGTGTCCCGTCGAAGATTAAAATCGAACTCGCGTCAGGCAGCAGCTGTGCTCAGGATGCTGGAGGACACGATCGGTAATTCCAAGTTCGTTCTCGGCGTGAGAAGATACTTGGACGAATATCGGTTCCGCAACGCGGAGTCGGACGATCTGTTCGAACTTGTAGGGAACAGCACCCGCGGGGACGTCGATATCGTCGACTTTATGAGCCGGTGGACGAGGATTCCCGGATTCCCGGTGATCAACGTCGTTCGTCGCGATAGCGCGGCGTTTAGGCTCTCCCAGCAGCGTTTCGCGGCGAGCAAGAAATTTCACGAGATCCACGAGTACGTACGTCGGTATCGTAAACTCGGAATACGTCCAACATCCACCGAGGAATATCGTTTTCGTTTATAGCAGCGGAAGCTGGACCATTCCCATAAAATACATAACGAGCAGAAGGGACGGCGCGAAGCTCGATTGGTTCCTCGCGAATTATTCCTGCGGTAACGATCGCGAGACCCGAAACAATTCGTCGTTAAAACAGGATTATTCTTGGCGGTGATTCGATCCGATCTTCCTCAGACAAATATTCGATCGACTTAAACGAACGGTTGCGTCACCGTCGACGATATCTCGTTTTAACAGACTCTCGAACGCTATTAAAATTCTTCGTTAAACCGAGTCGCGAACTTCGCAGTGGTATTGTCGCTGGAAAGGACGGTCGATTGGATTAAATTAAACCACAGATCGATCGGGTATTACGTCGTAAATTACACGGAAGATGCATGGAACGCATTCGGGGATTTATTGTCCAACGACCACCAAGTACGTGTCAGGACGTCTGCCACGAATTAGTCTCGCGATTGTAAGCTTTTAATTGGCGTTCGTTTCTGATTTGCCGCAGACGTTGAGCCCCGTGGACAGAGCAGACTTGTTGCACGACGCTTTTCTTTTAGCGGATGCTACCGATCTGTGTTTCTCGGTGGCGATGAACTTGACCTCTTATCTGCCGATCGAAACGGCTTATCAGCCTTGGGCAGTGGCCGCCGATTGGTTCGCTCGGATGAACAGATTGCTGCAAGGGACACGCGTGCACGCGCGTTTTCAGGTATTTTATCTTTCGCGAACGACCTCGAAGGGTCCCGAGAATTGATCCGCTCTTTTCTCGCGCGATTTTCAGTCGTACGCCAGAAGTCTCGTCGACAAAATCTATCGTCGTGTCGGATGGCACGTAGACGAAGAGAAATCGGTCGCCGACAGGTTGGTCGAACATTTTAAAATCAATTTCAACTTTCCTTAACACTAGATTTACAGACACTCGTGCATATTTTTATTGTAAATCGTTTGACAGTGCAGTTTTTTTAATTAGGATATATAGTCGTGTCATTACATCAATTAAATTCAACGTAAATAAGGATTAGAGTCATTGTTTTAACCTCGACGCGTCCCACTTTCGAATCGAAACGTTTTTAAAATTTAACGATGGTGCAGACTGACGCAAAAATTTCGATTCTCGTTCCTCGTACGTGTCTTATCCCTCGCGCTAAAAGTAAACACGGGGATGATTTCGAGTCCTCGTCGAGGCGGGGAGTAAATATTGGAGCTCGAAAGCGGGAATTGGCGCGTTTCGATCGGGCCGGTTTGATCTTAACGTCGTTCGTTATTAAAGAAACAAACATGGCGGGGGCTTTAATTAAGGAAAAGTCTCGCGATTCGTTTCAAGAGAACTGAGCGTGTTGGCGTTGAACGCAGCTTGCAGCGTGGGTCACGAACACTGCCTCGACACGGCCGGGAGGAAGCTGAGGGAGTTCGTTGGGAGCGAGGGTACACAAACGCCGCCAGCCGATATTCGGTCTATCGTCTACTCGTTCGGTGAGGGGGAAGAGATCATAAATATTTTCCGCCCTGAGACTTTATTATTCATGGTATAATACCGCGATAGGCCTTGTCACGCACTCGGACGACATTGGATCAATATTTGAAAACATGTCGCGGCTACTCGCGACGGAGACCGACGCCCAGGAAAGGGAACGCCTGACCAAGGGACTGACCAACGTTCGAGATAAGGGCGCCCTTAATCGGTTCGTCGACCACCAATTTCTTTTTCGAACAAATTTCAATCGGGCATTCAAAATTCGAACCGCACTTCGAAGCTCGAACATGCATTTATTAACAATTGCCGGTTGTAAACTTAACGAGATATTGTGTTTCGTTTCTCGATAATATTTCCACCCGCGTAACGTTAAACTGGAGATTTAATATCGTCAAAGATTTCAATGAAACAACGATATTTGCTTGGCAATGTTTATCCGGCGCGAATAATGTTGCCTCATTCCCATTATTTATTATGGCTCTCGGTGTACGTAGATATCGAAGCTGCTTTACCTAAATCTTTGTCGACGCTCGGTGTTGTTAGCTGTTTAATAAGTTTGCGGCTGATAGGGGATAACACGTTTTATTTTTTAAAAAAATCGTACGATTCTGCCTCTAAAACGAGCAATTTTCGCGTATAACAATTTTACATGCAATGAATAATTTATACGCTCAAGGCGAACCTGTTATGCATCCCGTCTTCCACACTGAATAGTGTTAAATTCTGTCTAAGGACAAACAAAGGAGGAGATATAACGTTTGCGTCATAAAGGAACGATTCTGAGATATTTAATTAACATAGCACGGGATTATTTGAGAATAATGCAGTGGATTTTAGCAACTGGGTCAGGCTATAGCTTTGTTCCAAGTGATTTAATAACTCCTATTATTCTATTATACATTTTCTCAAAGTACATTGGCCCATTTGCATCGTTTTCTTTTCGACTTTACGTCGGATTTGTATTCCAAGTTTCGCCTAACGAATTAACCACGTTATAGGAAAATTGACTATTAGTATCCTCGTTTTAAAAATTCAGAATTCAGAATTTATTTTTATTCGTCGAATCCGCCGACACAGATTCACCGTTTAACCCCTTGGCTTGCGATTTAATTCCAAATAATTTCTCAAACGTATGCTATTTAATTTTGTTTCAATTTGTTCGTGCAAGGAATGGTCATGAAAAAAAATAGATTTATTTTATTGACATCAAGAACTTGTGACGTGTCAGACATGTGATTCTATGGCAAGGGGTTAATTTAGGATCATCCTGCGTATCTTGTTTATCGGTTAGGTACCTCGAACGCGCGACCAATGAGAACTTTGTACGCAAACAAGATTTCGCCGACGTGTTGGTGAAAATTGCATTGAATCCCACGGGACTGGACGTAGCCTGGAATTTCGTACGGTACGAATTTTTGGGAATTTCCTCGCGTACGCTAATATTTTAATAGTTTGCTCCTCTCTCGAGCCATTACTGTAAAAGTAAAGAAACAATATAGTATATTTAATCGAAAAAGAATCTTTCCGTAGATCTCGATGGGACAACCTCGTCGACGATTACGTTGCGAACGGTTACGCTTTGGGGAAAGCTGTCGTCGCGATCGTCTCGTTCTTCAAAGACCGGGAAATGCTGCAAGAGGTAATCCCTTTTATCTTTCGTCAGAGTCCCGGAGACTGGAAACGACGCGAGAGATTTCGCCAAAGATTCATTCCGCAGGCCAAACGATTCTTTCGCGAACACGACGATCTCGGGGTAACGGAGAGCACAAAGAGGAACGCTATCGAGGAGATTGAAAACAGCATCGACTGGTTGGACGCGAACGTGCAAAACATCGACCGGTGGCTGACGGCCAATGGGTTCGATTAAATCCCGCGTTTTCCAATCGCGAATCGCGGAACCGCTTCGATTCAATTCGAACCGGAGAAAAAATTTTATTTGGATAATAGATGAACGAAAACAACGCGCGGAGACCTATTTGCAACGTTTATTCCATCAAACGGTCGCTCGGACAATTTTTTAAACGTACATTTATTCTCTGAACCCAATTCTTATTTTCGTACGTTCAATTTGAATTTTCATACGTGCACGAATTCTGTCCCGCGACTTGATAACCAAAGATGGGATTAATTTGTACGCACAGAGGAGAACGCTGCTCGTAAATAATAAAGTACTGATCGGCGGCTATCGGTGCCGAGTATTTTTTCAACGAAAAGCGAACGTATTTCGTAGCGAATTATCGGCCACGATTAAACCGCGATCGTGAATTTCGATTAACGTTTCATCGAGCCCGATATCTTAAGGAACAATAATCTCTGGAAGCAAAGATCATTGGAAATATTTAGATTATCGATGAATCTTCTACTACGATCGAATAAAAGCGGCGGTTCGATTACCAAAGAACCATTGCGTTTTTACGGAGAAACGTGTATTGTTTGCGTGAAAATCGGCGCGTACCAATCGTGACGATGTTCTCGTTGTATCTAATCGGCGAACGATTCGCCCACCTCTACGGCGAGTCTGTCCCCCGAAAAAAAAGAATCTCAGCCACGGTTAAACAATGACGACGCATCGACGCGTAACGTCGTCGCAGACACGACACCGGGACGTTATCGGGTTTATCGAAATTTCTTTCGTTACGCATCGTCGATACACCGACTGGTAAACAGCAGACGAACGTTGTGTTTGCCCGCGAACGAACGCTGATAGAGACTGCATCATCCATTCGCGAATGATCCTCCGCGTTTCGCGACGCGAGTGCTCCTGCTGCGTTCGCCAAAGTCGACCAGCGTCGATTTTCGGATCCTTTCGCGACGCCAAGGACTCCCCTCAGACCCACTGTGACTGCATCGAACCTGGCTGAGCTGGAAAAAGGTAACAAGAAACCCCGATCCGTCGCGCTGTGGCCCGTTTACTTTGCTAAGAAGACATTTATGTCAGTGTTTTGTCAACTGACTGCGAACGCGCGGTAGATCCAGCGTCAAGGATGAACACGACGGTGCATTACGCGATGGTGGCGTTCTGGGAGAAGTCGGGGTGCAAGATAGTGGCGGATTATCCTGCCAAGAAGGACCCAGCCTACAGGGCGATCGCGCTGAGCACGGTGGACAGTCTGAAGCCGCTGGAGAACGACAAGATCAGCCTCGATCGGGGCAAGTAAGCGTGTATACTTTAATTGTGGCTTGGAAACTTACAGTCCACTTATTTAAAGTGGGCTTTCGATCTCGAGAAACGTCGCTTTAAAGTTTTGTTAACGTCGAAGCTGAATTTAAGTTCTATCCGGAGAAATTCTCTTTAGCGAAACTAACGATCGCGATACCTGAACTCCATTTATGGTAATTCTCATCGGTCCATCTCGATTCACAATCTCTGTTTTCGTGGAATATTTCTACACCCTTCTGCTATGTAATTTACCTAAAATTATTCCGCCACTTGAAAGCGCAAAGCGTAATTTTATTTCATTGTTAGAAATCTGATGAGACATATTCGTCTAATGCTCCTTTCCACCAGGTACACGGTGCACGTGCTGATCGGTGAACTTCATTACGCCTGTCTGACGTATAAGCCGGAGTGTCCGTCGTCGGCGGCCAATCTGGAGTCCTGCGTCCACGTATTTCTGGAAAAATTGAGAAGCGTGTACAGGGAGCTGCCCATTATGGCCGACCTCTCGACAGACCTAACGAATCTCGCCGTCATCGACCTCTCGAAGCCTCTGAAGAAGATAGTCGTACGTTCGACCCTTTAATCTGGAATTGTTGACCTAATCGTGACCGTGAACGAGACCACGGCGACGCACGATTAATCCTAAACTATCGCAATTAATATCGCTCTATTTCTGCCCCCGATACAATAATATCTTTCTTTAAGAATAGTACAACCAAGTTTTATTCGAATAAAGCAATTTATTAATTCCACTCTGGTTTTCATGAATCGTTCCCATTGGACCGCAATGCGGTACTCCAGGTTTCTCGCTCAGGTTAAACTATCTAGAATTAAATTAGACATATTTTTTACCTACAAATATTAACCGCGATCGCAAAGACACGCGGAGAACAGGAAGACCGTTTAGAGCCAATAGAGCACACGAGAGAGTTGAATCGTTAAACGAGCACAATTTCAGGAGGAGTACAATCGACAAGAGTCGAACATAATCCCAAGGTTGGAGGGGGAATTGGCGGAGATTCGACAGGCGTTGATGGACGGAGTTCTGAAACTGATGGACAGGGGCGAGAGGCTGGACGAGCTGGTTCGAAAGACTCAGAGCTTGCAAATCATGGTAATCGTACGAATATCACTTTCAGCCTCGCAAATTACAGTAAATCGACTCCAACCCGTTCATTTTCTTATCGTTCTGCTCGATAACAGCGCGTCGTGGCCACGATTCCGTAATTGAATCGCGGGCAGAAAAGAATTTTCATTCAATAACCGCGGGTGCGCGGCGCGTTCAGGTCTCGCAAATACGACCCCATCTAGTAGAAATCGGTTATTTCCCAAAGGGTAGCGCGGCCGTGATTACACTCGTTTTATTTACTAACGCTGAACAGATACCGCGCCCGTTAATTATACCAATATCGAGCAACGATTAACGGGTCACGACCCACTAAATGCACAGACGCAGCTCGACTTGGTCTGCTTTATCGGAAGCCTCAAATTCTGCGAACGAATTTTGTAAGCATACAACTCCGCAATAAACTCGCGTCGACGCGGTGTTTGATCTTTCAGATCAGTACGTTCAAAAATAAAAATAAAACTTTCGATATTTGATTTTTATGGGGTGTTAGAAAAATGTTTCTCTGTCTTTTCAATAATATATCACTGAACGCCATGTTTCAAGGGCGCAACACACAGGTCCTTAAACTGGAAAAGAAAGAAATTAAATACTCGTATAACTTGCAATAAAAATTAAGAAATTCCGCGATGGTCGTCAAATCGACGTTCGATTATCGTTCTCCAGTTAGTGTATCCATCGCGGCGAAATATTCAGCTGTACTTATTTTGCGCAGTCACGAAAGGACTTTCACGTGATGAGGACGTCCAAGAAGAAGAAGAGTATAATGGCGGTTATGGCTGCTGGAGCCTTGATGTTCCTCTCCACGACGCTCTTTGTCTTCCTGCTCTACATAGGGATTCTATGATCGCGGTTTAAAATCTACGCTGCCCGAGAAATGTACGAGCAAATAAATTATTTATTGTCTTTTTCGTTGGGTTGCTTATTTAACTGAAAGTTGAAAGAGAAATGGAAAATTCGAGTGTCGCTGCGATACGACGTTTACGTTTTAATATCGTTAAATGGTGTAATTTTATGTCACGTGAAGGCTGACCTTAGATTGTTTGACAAAAAAATCGCAGCAACGTTCATGCAACGACGATAGCCTCGAAAAAGCTCGACTGACGGTCGCGCGATATGTAGAGTGGAAAAGTCTTTAGCGATGGCGTCCATGTTGAGGTACACGACGGATCCTATCGATCTACAGGAGGAAATCAAACGCTTGGACGATCACGCGGAATCGATCAGGCGCGTGAAATTCATCGCCGCCAAGAAAATACAGGTTAATCACCGTATTTAATAATAGCATCGTATTTTTCGGTTTTGCAGAACAATATCTTTCCAACGGTTAAGCGAAAGATAATCTCGCGCTCGATAACGGAACGATCCTGAACGAGTTATCGTTCTCGGCCAAACGCCGTGCGAGTCTCACTAATAATAAAGCCTCGAGTGTCGTAACGGGAGAGCTGGACGTCGAGATATCGATTATTTAAGGTCAAGATCGCGACACACAATACCGTGCACGATCCATCGAGTTACTGTCGTATCGCCCAGTCATGCACTTTACTCTCCCCCCTTAAACCATTACCCAAAAAAGTATTTTCAACCGAACGTACAATTTCGTATTCGACGATCGAATTTTGTTGGATGCGTTAAATTCTCGAGTCTTACGATTAGTTTCACGTTCCAGGCACGGGTCCGTGGTTTCCTCGTTCGAAAACATTTGCGGCTGTTGCACGAAAGCGCGATCACCATCCAACGGCATTGGCGCGGTTATTGTGTCAGGATTTTCGCCGATCGATACCTGGTTGAGCGTGTTCATCAAATGTGGCAGGATTATTACGATCGAATGGCGACGAGGATCCAGACGATCTGGCGCGGTTACTGGACCAGGAAAACGGTACTCGATATACCGAAGATGCGTCGATGGTTGGACACCGTTTATGCGAAAAATTACGAGACCGTGGAAGACATGAAGAAGTTGGTACTCGCGAGAAACCTCAACGACGATTTCGTGTATCGTTCTTTGCCTTTCAGGTTCAGGCAAAACGAAATCGAGTACGCTGAAAGAGTCGTGGAACGCGAATCGATGCAGTGGATATTATTCATGCTGTTCAAGGTACATTTTTTAAATTATTAATACACAACGAAGAGTATAACTGTACCAATAGCTCTCGTGGGTATTGTCACGGTTATGCTCATAGTATGGATTATCAAAGAAATTTCGAGCGTCGTTATCGCAGCTTCACCATCTGCTGAGAACGAAGCAACGACCAGGCGTGATCACCAGGATCGACAGGACTCGTTTCACTTTCATCGAAGAGATGTTCAAGTGTTTCGAATTCAGACGTTACGAGGGTAGGAAAATCACCTCTTGCGGCGACTGTCAAATAGATCCTAAGCCGTCGTTGGTCTTCCGCGGGACCTACTACGAGAGATGCGAAAGAGAGATCCGAGAGCTCGAGAGAAGCTTGAAAGCTGGTCTAGTGCCAATATTTAGAAGTACGATGCAATTTGCCTTTATAACTAATCCCAAACAACGATCGTGAATACCTCGTTAAACGTTCCTGAAAGAACCTGACCAGTGTGAAATATTTAGGTTACCCTTACGACAAACAGGAGAAGACGTCGCGCAAGTTGAACCAAGCGTACCTAGAAGCTTCGTTGCACAGCCGATTCGAAGAAACTCGGTCGGTTCCAGCAACGAGGGGTCAAGGTATCTGCCATCCACGAAAGAAACCAGACTTGCAAAATTACTGCTCCGAAACGAACAAACTCTACGACGAAATAAAGAGGATGGACTGTCACTTGAATCGGCTTTGCGTCAAGTGTCCGATTCACGACCCTCCACCAAACATGCCCGCACTCTAAACGACTTCCAAAATGAAGGTATACTATACTAGAATTTTTTAAATGTAATGAAACTTACACCATAAAACGAGAATGCAGAATTGTCGTCCAAAAGTTAGAATACTAGAAATTTAGACTTACAAAATACTGTTAAAGCAAAGCAAAATACTTCCAAAGTTAACCCAGGCCTACTGAAAAGTTATAGTAAGGATTAAACATAGATTCTTCGATCAAGGAACACCGTACAACCCAAAGACGTATTCGAAAACGGTCAACTTTACTAATACGTGTAAATACAAATAAAATATTAACTAATTCGACTACTAGCTACAAACAGTTCTACTAAACGGTGTCAGGTACGCACTTGATCACGCCTCGCACGCAAGAGGAACGTCTATAGATCGCGACATGTAGATTGGTTTCTGACTGAAGTCAGGACTGGCGCCCTTCTCGATCCTCTTTTGCAGTTCCAGAGACTCCTTCTTGATGTCCATGCAGTGGAACTGGTAGCTCTTCGATTTGGTTTCGGTGGCGGTACAACGGGGCGGGCAAGCGATAACCGGTCGCGTGGTGAAGCATATCAAGCCGTCGACTTTTTCCACTATCGTCCTGTGAATGGCTGAGCAACGCTTATTGTCGTCCTTTCGTTGCTTCTGATGGTATCCCCACGTTTCAACTTCCTCGTCGATTCTTCCGGCATCGACGTCGGTGATCACGTTGGACCGGACCGTTTTGTCCTGGGCCATGCACTCGAACGTTCTAGCCTTTTGCGCCATCTCCAGGGCCTCGTCCTCGCACTCGTCCTTGGTGAGCGCGTACGTGGCGACAAACTCCTCCGGTTTCCTCAAGATGCAGTTCTTCGGGCCCAGGAAGTCGTTCGTGGCGTCGCCGTCGAAGTTTCCGCAGAGACCGCGCACGGAGTCGCGGTAAACCTCGGATGACTGTTAATCGATCGAGATAATACTCTGATAAAACACTCTGTTCAGCGAGAACTGGCCAGAAAATACGAAGAAACGCCCACCGGATGACTACTTACCTTGAGTAGAATACGTTTTCCATCGAATCCAAGCTTGAAGGAGTAATGGTCGGACACAAGACCGATGGAGTCATCCGTGAATCTGAATATCTCGAAGAGGACCCTGTCGCCCTGTATCTCCTGGTGGCTCTTGTCCTTGGAGATCTCGATCTCCCGCCCGTTCAGCTTGACCCTGAGGTGGGATCCTCTCGCCAGGAGTACGATCTCTCGTTCATCGAGCAGAACCTTGACTTCTTTGTCTCCGTCGTCGGTGCCGCGGCTAAGGATGCTCACGCTGGTGTCCTCGGTGATGCCAAGTTTCTCGTCGGGCCTGGCGGGGTCCATTTTCGGGTAGGTGGTCATCACAACGTGCCAGCACTTGCCCAGTCTCAGAGGGTACTCTTTGCGGTCGAAGGTCTCTGCTCGCGTTCTGTCAAGCACACAGGTTGCTGGAAAACGAAAATTTTTAGTTAGAGGAATCAGAGTCCTCCGTGAAAGGCTTCGTCGAGATACTTACGTTCGAGGTTATCGTGGGCCAGCATCTCTTGCATGTCACCGTTGGCCATCACAAGATCGTCAGAAGCGATTCCAAGCGGAAGTAGGCTAACATCGTCGAACCATACGTCCATGTCTGGAGTGTGCACAACCATGTCGACGGTGTTCAGGTCCGTCGAGAGCTTGGCTTTGATATCGATCTTCTTTTTGTCCGCGTTCTTGGGTTTCGTGCTGCCCGTGCGCACGTCCAAGACTGTGCTGTCGTCAATAGCGTCTACGACTGCGTTGGCCATCTCCAAAAGATCGTCCGACGGAATGTCCAGGGTGATCTCCACTTGGTTCAACAACGTAGCAAGACCTGCTGCCTCCTGACAGGTTCGGAGGATCTTGTTACCCTGTTGCATTTGTTTCTTGCATTCCTTGACTACGAGAGAGTTCTCGACCATCTCCTTCATCTGATGGGTCTGGGTAAGCTTTCCTTTCACGTTGATCTGTTTGTTCTCGGAGCAGGTCGTTCCGTAACGGATGGCCACGTCGAACTTCTGCTTGGGCGTGATGTTAACGGCCTTCTCGTACATCGGGAGGATGTTGTCGCTCGTCTCGGTTTGCGAAGACGCGCAGACCTCGTACTTGCCCTCAAGTGCGGGCATGTTGAAGTTCCAGTAGAAGAGGTTTCGTTGCTTGTTGTCGATGTTGCTCTTGGACCAGGCGACGGTGATGGCGTTGGTCAACTTGAGCTCGCCTGGCAGCTGCAGTTCCACATCCAATACTCCGGACGTCGCCGACTTGATACCCTTGGTCACCTCCTTTAGGAATTGTTTCCTGCGGGACTTGCTGTTCCCTTTCTTGTCGATCGGTTCCACGGCCATCGCGATCGGCGTCCACAGCCGACTGTCCACGGTTTCAGGTTGAACGTCCATCGCGTCGATCGTCACAGTCAGCAACATTGGTTCCTTTACAGGGTGTTCCAGGTCCATGGTCAGATCGATCTTGCGAAGATTGTCGTCGATCGTGCTCCACGGATACATCAACGTAGTGTATGCGCTCTCCATGGACCAGTCGTCGGACCACAGCTTGTTGTTGGACTTTTCAGCCTCCACGTTCAATCGACACGCTTTCATCTCCTCGGTAAGAATCGGCAGAGATTTGATCATGGTCTCGCCGCTCTGCACCACGTGGGTATTCGTGTCCTTGAGCAGAGGACGTTGATGCAGAATGTCGTGACTCGAAGTGTAGGGAACGACGCTGTACTGCACCAGTCGTGCCTTCTCCTCGCCCTCCAGCAGCCGAATCCTCAGTTGCACGCTGTTCGGTGCACCCATCAACGCGAGCTCGACGGGCGCGTACATCTGGAAGTTGACGTCGACGCCGGAGATGAAGTGTCCGTGATCGAACGGAGTCACGAAACCGATTCTTCCTTGAACCTTGGTCGAGTGAACCATGCGCATCGCCGATTCTATGCCGATTCTCGGTCCCTGTACTACTCTGTTGTTTCCGGTGGCTTTGTACAACGTTGGCACGTTCAAGGTGTGCACGAAAGGAAGACCGGTGTCCGTGGGGAAGCTCAGAACCACGTCGTAGGACATAAACTTGTTCGCGTTTATGTATCGGCCATCTATCATGCTCCTGAAGTAGGCATCTATCACTGGAAACGTTGGGAATTATATCGAGAATGTTTAGCAAATCAACGATGAATCGTATTCCTGTTACTTACATACGGTGAGAGTGTTTAGCTCGTTCTTGTCGAATGGCCAGAAATAGGAGCTGTACTTGGAGTTCCACAGTATGTTTCCTTCCATCTTCTTAGGCTCTTCCGGTACGATATTCAGTTCCTCGGCAATCTTTTTCGTCCAGGATCTCTCGGAGGATTGTTTCTTTTGGTCCTTGAAGAGCATATCGATGAGAGGCTTCACGGTGGACATCATCGCCATGAACTGGTTGGGCGGTGTTTTGAAATCGCCAAAGGACGAGAACGATCCGTAGTACATAGATTGAGGGATCACACTGTCGTCGCTGCCGATGTACTTGAAGATCGTACGGTGCATCAGGTTGTCCAGGACAGCGTCGTTTACGAAGCTGTGGGACAATTGGTAGCCGTAGGTCTCGGTATTGAGCAGGTTGATGACAGCTTGAGCTTTTCGAGCCATGTCCTCCGAGCCAGGGATCTTCAGATTCGCCATACTCTGGATGCTGGACTTGACGGCCGAGTTTACCTGTTTGCTGGTGTCGAAGTTCGTGAAGCCCGCTATTCGTTGCAACATGCTCAACGGAGGGTTCGTCTTCATCAGAAGGAAGATGGCCATGCAACGGATTTCGTGGGGCTCCTTGGTGTTCAGGTAGATCTTGTAGAGGATCCGACGCGTAAGTATAGGATGGATTTCGATGAGCTTGCTCAGAGACGAGACGATCAACGTTCTCTGGAAGACGGTGACCGGTTCCTTTCCTTCGAGGTAAGGCTCGAACACGGAGAGGATCTTGGGGTGCCCGATGCTGCCCAATGCCAGGATGTACGTCTGTATCCGTGTGCTGTCGCGGTCCTTGGCAGCCTTCTTCAACTCGTTGGCAAAGAACGGTATGTACTCGTCGACGACTGTCTTGTCGTGCTTGGGCGTCATACGACCGAAAGTGTGTACTGGATAGCGATTGTGGATGGTCTTGTTGTTGACTTGCGAGAGACGAACCAACTCGGAGAAGGCCAGAATCGACGTGGTGTTCAGGAACTCCTCTTTCATCACTTTCGGGTTGGTGACCAAGTGCTACCCGGAACAAAATCAACGAATACACGAATCGTTCGGAGATTTCTGATGCTCGAAATCGTGAAGATACTTACGAAGAACGCCTTGACGTACTCGGCGGTGGGCGCGCGTGCAGTTTTCGGGATCCGCGAGACGATGTCGGCAGCCTCGAGGCCCGTGACGTCTCCCTTCTCGATCCAGTGCTTGATGGCCAGCAGAGCTGGTCCTGTGCCAGCCTGGGTGACGGCGTCCCTCAACACGGCCCAGGCGTTCTGCTTGATCGCTTGGCTCTTGTCGTTCGATTTCAGCTGGTTGGGCGAGATGAACACGTCGTTCGCGATCAACATCAGCTTGTTCCTGCCCATCATGCGAATCAGGTCGTTCAAAAGCGTGAACTTCTCGAGAGTCCCCTGGCTGGGGATGTTGCTAGCATCTTCGACCTCGTTGGCGATCTGGTAGATCAGCTCCTTGGCGAGCTTTTCTATATCGATGTTTTTGGACTTGTCGATGAACTTGCCCTTGTAACCGATGAAGTTGGGCAATAGAGGGATCTGGGGTGGATCCTCCAGCGTGGGCTTCGGCTGCCAGAATTGTTCCTCGCTGCTGGAGATCGAGCCGCTGTTGTCGGAGCTGGCGCTGTCGGAGGTCTGCATGTTGGAGTTCAGAGCTTCCGTTTGCTTGGCGTTTCTACGATCCTCCATGTCGGAGAACGGATCGGCGTAGACGTAGACGAGGTTGCCGGTGGACTCGGGGTTCGACGGCCCGGACAACTGAGACCTCACTCTGTTTATGTTCGCCAGGGTCAGGTTCATCACGCTGACGACCACGCCGTTCTGGTTGTCGTAGAACCGGGGACTGACAAGGATCCGGCTGGACGTTACCGACGATTGGATCGTGAAACGCTTCAAGTTCCCGGAAACTACGATTCTGCTCGTGGAGGATTTCTGTGGGGACCAAAGTTGGATTTCAAGACACAGAGCAGGACAGAACCAAATTGAACGGCATTAGCGTAGACGTAAAAAATATCAGCTGGTAGATAGAACTGGCTTTGCTTGTGGAGAAAATGAGAAAGAGATATCGGATAATCGGTGGAGGAGTTTATACAGAGTGAGACACGAACTAGTCCGATTAGTCACAATTTGTTTACGTCCAAATGCAAGGCCTAAGATTTAATGTTTTTTTCTTGTCTTGTTATTGAAAACAATCAAGATAGTCATAAAAACGTCGATATTGTTTGTCTTTGTTGTTTTAATCGCAAAGTAAGGCAAAACATAGAATCGCTGCGATATCGTAATAGGAAAACTCGCTCGTCCGTTTCCAGGCTTACAATTAGCAGTAATATCTCCGAATAATTTCAAATATCGTGGCAATCGATCATCGTCTACAATACTATGAAATTAAAAATACCTAGTTTCAATTAAAAATATAACGGTGACCTTAATTTTCTTTAGCGAAAATCAATTTCTTTTTAAATTTAAACTTCAATTTCTTGTCGGTTAAATACCGATTAACTTGAATTTTGTCAAATCATCGAAAGGGGAATGAAAGAGTCATGGGGATTGGTTCGTGCCTCAACCTGGTATTAACGGAGGGGTCTATCGAGCGCTTGTGAGAGAGACAAGAGCGCAGCCCTATGGTGGCAGGCAAAAAGTGGACATTTTCTAGCGGGAATTACGACTCACCGAAAGGAATTCTCCATTGAGATTGGAGCCAGGTTCCCAATCGTTTTGCCCGGAGATGCCAAAGTGGTAGCCCATCCTCTGGTCGCACTTGCTGAAGTTCTTCGTCTTCATGATGTCGATGTGCATCCCGTTGCCTTTCAGATCCGGCATCGGGACCAACTCGGGCTGCAGATCGATCATGTTCTCCGACAGGGGCGTGATGTCGTAGAGGACCTCGCATTTACCAGTGACGGTGTCCTCCATGGCACGAAACATACCGAATGGTTCCTCGTCGGTGGGTATCTGGATGTCGCGCTTCTTGATGACGTTCTCGCCCTGGGTGTCCACCTGGAGCTGGCTGACGATGCTCTTCAGGATGTTCAGCTCCCAGGTGGGAACGTCGCGACCCACGATCAGGTCTTTGACCATCCCATGGCCGACCTTGATCAAGAATGGCTGACCGGAAATCGGCAGCTCGCGCAGGTCGAGCATTTGGTCGGAGATCTCAGAGTGCCAGCTGCCAGGCAGGCTCTTGTGGATGCGAGCGTACTGGCAGTTGGACACTTTTGCGACCAACGTGTCACTGTCTCTGACCTGGATCGTTAGCTGAGCTTTCAACAGGATACCTGCGGCCTGGTCCGAGAGCTTCTCCAGACCGGTGAGCGTTCGACTTCGCACCAGGTAGGTGTATTCGTTGCCGATCTTCCAGCCATGCTCGAAATCGGCTGAAACTGTTCCCGCTGTGGATCGAGAAAAATTTAGTTACCGATAAGCTTCGAGCTTCCGTCTTGTTTTCAAAAGTGATTTAGAGCGTGGAGAGTTTCGTTCGATGGTGTCTTGTAACTCTCTACTTTCACTTACCTAGTATTAGCAATGTCAAAGGTAGCCACATCTTGAAAGACGTAGAATTCGAGAAAGTGACGGTGCGCCTCTAAGAGTCTGCAGCATATATACCGATATCGTGCCTCGTCAGCAAACTGTAACTCCGATACTGTTCCCTTGAACTTGATCCGCTGCCAATACGTGCCACTATCTTTATCAATCCTGCGCTTTGTCGCACGGTTTCTTGATATCTGACGATGAGGTCAAGCTCGATCTTCTCGCAATTTCGAATCGATACGATCGCATCGTGTTTCGCCAAGTCGAATGCAGCATCTTCCTTGAGAAGTATGATTTCGAGAACGTTGGTGAAAAATCCTATGTCCAACTCCCTTGTTTCTTTTATATTCTTTCAGTTTACAAAATATAATAACATACTCCTAACATATTTATTTCTAATTGGCATAATTTGAAGTCTTGTAAAAAATAGATAATGAAATTTCCAACCAATAACGTGGTACTCGAGCAAATTGATCAACAATTGTTTTACATTCGTGTAATAATATTATATTAGCTTGTACCAACCTATTTGCATAATGTCTGAAAATTTGTCGAAAGGGACCCGTACTATTGGAAGTTTTAAATTTTCATTCAAAGTTGTAGAAGAATATTATTATAAAGTAGTGAATGTAAACAGCTGCACTAGCAATAAAACTACACGTGGGGTTATAAGTTCGAGGCTGTAATATCTCTAAGAAACATCGAAACTTCTTGTTGCGTGCCACCACACGCTAGAAACTATTTTGCGTTGTCAGCGTTTCTCACCCGGTTCTTTCTCGATCGTAATGTATCGATAAACTCGTAAGAAGATAAGAAGCCAAAAATTATTGTTAACTTTCTTTGCACTCTTCTGACAGAATAATTAAAATTCTATAGTAAAGGTAATCGAATTGAAAAATTTCGGTGCACGGGACGTAACAGAACAGATGTTTACGGAAAAATAATATTTATTAAAATATATTTCACATAGTCATATTCTCATTCTTTGCTTATACATACACGTTCCTTCATTCCCATACCATGCACAACAAAGTCGTCCAACGAGCATTCACGTCACAGTTAATAATACTTTAAAACAAAGTGCTTTCGTTTTATACATATGTTTACGATTTAAATACTAATTAGCGCGAACGAGGCGCGACTTTCCAGCTGTGCACGCGGCATTGTCCGTTTCAACGTCCATTCGCGAAATTGTGGCTTTAATAATCGTCGTCATGGACTCATATTCCTGAAACGAAAACATAATTCACGAATTAATTTATCGCCGCGGGATACACCTTCGATCTATGAATACTATTCGTTTAAACCTTTGAAATTTCGAAGGCTATTTCTTAAATACAATTTTAGAAATATCAAAATTAAATCGTTCGAGCAAACATCGAATTTTATATATAAAAATTCGTTAATGGTAGAACGAGCAGAACTGTAATAAAAATATTTATCACACGATGACAGACTTAACATCCAGCTTGCAAATACTGATTACGTTCAGTAACCTTAGGTCAATTACGTTTGCACTGCATCATAGTCTATAATACAACGAAAAACTAAACGTTTCGCGATAAAAACCACTTGAAAAATAGTTTCAAGTAAAAATTTTGAAACACGTTTTTCGACACTTGTGTATAAATATTTTTCATTTTTGTAGTACTATTACTGGGAGAGTCCGTGGATTAATTTTTAGTATAATTTACAAGTCATTCGAGACGAGATTCATCATAAAATATCTGCAAAAAGTTTTCTATGAGTAGCCGATATGATTAGACACACCGGTACGCGCACCACGTGCACGTTTCCGTTAAAAATCGCGCGCGTGTTTATCTCGATGCTGCAACATCATCACAATTTCGCTGCAATGACGCCACGCGCTCGTTTCGACTGTGGAAAAAAACAGATTGCATTCTCGCTGATTAATTCAAGAAATTACGACACTCCGCATCCTGTCGTCGATCTCTATGCTTCCTAGGCACGTTCGCGGTCGTGGCGTTGCAACATAATCGCGCGGACGATCGAAAAATAATCCGACCACTCGTACTGCGGTCGGCGGTGTCGTCTCTTCTAAATCTAATTACGATATATCGCTCGAGAACGACACACTCTAACGTTATCTTTTATCCAGTGCAAATCTCTCTACTCCGATACGAGACGATGTTAAAATTATTCCGTGAGGAGAAACAAATGGGGCCAGAATCCATTTGTAGCGAGCAATAAATAATTGAATACTTTGACGATCGAAATAATTACACCTTGGACAATTTTAAATTATAAAAATGATCGTCCAAGTTGAGGGACGTAATTGTTTCGACAAATAAATTGTTCGACCGTTGCTCCTGTCGGCAACAATCGATTCTAATTACCTCTTCGACGTCGACGTCGACGTCGACCTCCTGGAGGACCTCGTCGAGGGTGGAGCACAATTGCTCGACGTTTTCGATGGTAAACACCATGGGCGGTTTCAGTTTCAGAACATTATCGTCGGGGCCGTCGCTGCTGATCAGGATCTTTTTGTCCTTCATCCTGGATACGACGTGCTTCGCTTCGGCGGTCGCTGGTATCCTTTTGATCCTGTCGCGCACCAGCTCGATGCCAGCGAACAATCCTACGCCGCGAACGTCGCCGATGATCCTCCGTCGTTTCGCCAGCTTCCTCAACTCGGTCATCAAATGTTTACCCACCTTCAAAGCGTTCTCCTGGAGATGCTCGCGCTCTATCACCTCCATAACGGCGTTCGCTATTGCGCAGGACACTGGATTACCGCCATACTGAACCATGGAAAACGAGACACCAAACGTGAGTACGACAAAGTTCATCAAACGAGATCTGTTCTGTTTTCGAAACGTCTTGGATAATTACCGTGTTGAAATACTCGATCCCGGTGGCTTTGAAGCTCTCCGCGATAGCGGGGGTTGTAATGACCGCCGCCACGGGATGGCCATTCCCCATGGGTTTGCCCACGGTGACGATATCGGGGATAACATCGTCGCCACCAAGTTGGAAAGCCCACATATGGCTGCCCACTCTACCGAAACCAACTTGGACCTCGTCGGCGATGCAAACGCCGCCAGATTCGCGAACGTGCCTGTCGACAATTTTCTGATAACAACGATATCAAATTGCATATACATGCGACGCATACTATACGATAATATCCAATTTTCATCGATGGAAACGGTCTCCGTTCGAGTCGTTGAAAATGTACAGTTTGCTCGAAAGAGGCACGAGTTTGGAAGTTTCGAGTATCAAAGGGAATTATGGCGTGCGAACGAATGGAAGAAAGTGGCTTGAAATTTCAAGGTACGACGAACTGGAGCGGATAAATGAAATTTGGAACCAGCCAGGTGGGTGTTAAGCGAATTAGGTTGTATAGGTGAAGCGGTAGACGAGCGAACAGCGTTTTCTAGACGAGACAACGCTGATAAACGTTCCGTTTCTGTTCAAGACGTTCCTTTAACACTAAAACTACCGACAATTAGACTGTATCTATTTGCACCAAAGAAATTAAAACGATAGATACTAGCGAAGAAATGTGTACACATATTTTAATACCTATTATGAATTCAACGTAGACTAGGATCGATTTGACTAATTAAAAGCGAACGATAGATACCTGTACGCGTGTCTGAAGTAGTTTTTAGGGGGTAGAATTTGTCCACCGACGGAAATTAAGCTCTCCGCGATGAACGCGCTGACGCCACGACCCTGTGCATTCAAGTTTTGGCAAATGTTCTTCACGTCGTTCGCGTACTTCACGCCAAGATCCTCGTCAGGGTAATCGGTTTCACGATACTTTCCACGATAAACGTCCGGACAGGGTGCCTGGAAGCACAATTAATTCGTTTCTGATAACTACTATTCTACGAGTCCCAGATTTTAACTATGAAATTTTGAATCAGCGATGGAACAACGTTTCTTACCACGTGGACCCAATCCTTCTTGCCAGTCCCGTTCGGTTTGTTGAACTTGTACGGCGATATATCGATCATCGTGGTCAAATGGCCGTGATAAGCACTAAAACCAGAAAGAACAACTTTGAACGAAATCTTTCTCCAGTCCTCGGGTTTGTTCTCTAAGCTCGCCGAAGAAACTCTATAAAGTAATTGTTTTCAGTGCTTCTACGTTGTCCTCCGTGCGAAGATGAAGCTAAGATCGACTTTCGTCCTCGACGATTAAACGAGGATTCCTGAAAATGTTATTCCTTTCTTTCTTCGACGATCGTGATCGAGAAACGGAATATATATAAAAAAAAAAGAAAAAAAAAATTGAAAAAAAAAGACTCGAATCGTTGTGACAACCGAGCACCGAATGGAACCATAAAGAATGCCACTGTAAGAAAAAATCGTCTTCTCTTCCATGTATTTGGTACGAAATCTTGGATATAACGTTTTGGAAAAATTCTGAAGATTGATTACGAATTCCATGCAGGAACATTCCTTCCGGTTCTTTAATATTCACACTGACGACTTCCGTATCGGTAATCGAGGCAAAGGGGAGTGCAGAAGATGTAAGATTACGTTATCAATGGACCTAATTTCGTGTAATGGAGATTACGATGCGGTTGTTGCAACAATGATTGTTCACGGGTCGTTTGCAAAGCACTCTATCGTCGCAAGCGAAAAATGGAACAGATGTGGGTGGCGCAGCTGCAACGGGAACGAATGTAACATGAGATTAATAGTGCTTTTACACGTCAACAAGAACACTGTCGCAATTGTTTCTTCGACAAATAAGAACATTCGTTCGGAAATTTTCGTACGAGTCTCGTAACACATTCTGATCTCGATTTTCTATCCTCTATCAAAGTACAGAGTACTTGTTCGAATAGAAGGAGCAAGAGTAATAATTACTTTAACATCGCGACAGCAGCATCGCTAACGTGTCCACGGTTTTAACAACGTAATCTCACTTGGTATGTTTGGTAATTTCATAAGTCTTTGCGTAATTAATTGTGCTAACTTTTGCCTATGTGAGTTTAGAAGATATATTTTATATTTAATATTATATAACTCCTACAATTCTTAATATTTTTTTATGAAAAAAATACTATACACACTCAAAAATCTCAGTACGAAACAGCCTATCTATCGTTAAAAAAAAATCAGAAAAAGACAGCAATACCCCCTTAACCCACCACAGAAATAGGTACCCTATTCCTCGAACATAATTTGCTCGAGCTAAAATGCGCAAAGACTCGTGAAACGACTCGATGAGAACGTGATCGAAAGAGAATTTCGAGACATATGGAGGCCCCTTTCGCCTCCCCCCGTTCACAACACACTCCTGAATTCAGTTATTTCGTATCGTCAACATTCATCCGTTCCCACGGGGAGGACGCGGTCCGCTCCAATCGCCCGGTTAAGTGGAATCCTTTCTAACAGAATATAAAAGAGTACTTTTTTTTTCTCTGTCTCTCTTCTTGTCGTGTTGCGTACGTGGCACGTTCGTGTCACCTAAAACGACAATAGCTTTATTCGTCGTTCGTGGCCGACTTCCTCGCCCCCGTTGTATTTTTCCCCGTGGCCCCGTCGCTCGTTCTGGAGAATCAACGGCTGTAAACAGGCAAAAAAGAAACCCAGACGATTAGTCGGCTGTCGATGGACGGCGAAAACTTGTACACGCGGCCCCTACCGTCGAGCTCGCATAATCGTGTGCCTTAAAACGCCTCCGTTACTCTAGCGTGACGTCGTCTCGCGTTGGCTATTCCCGCAGTGTTATCGACTATGGCCGAGAATTCTCGTGAAACTCGAAAGACGAACAAAAGGTTCCCCTGTAATTCTTTCAGACTCGTCTCGTTCCCGAATACGGACATTCGTGTGGTATGCAGACGTTCATTTTCGCTCGTGTTCGCATCGTTGCGAGGAAGCCGTGTGCGTAGCGTACGCGAAAACGAGGTACAAAAACATTTAGACGGAAAAGCCAACAAAAAGCAGCGAGGCTCGGTTGTGCGCAGCGCTGAGGTCCAAGCTGAATCAATTGACCGCTCGAGGCCACCGTACCCCCCACCATCCGTCCACCCCCGAAATCCGTGCTCCTCCAGTGGAGGGGACGCGTGACCTCGGCCGATCGACCGAACTCGAACAACGACCGATCTCGTGTGCGTTATTTTCCATAGTTTTCGCGTTGAAATTGTTACAAAAATTTGTCAGCGATTCTCAGGTCTCGGTTAGGACAAACGGAGGAATGAAAAATAACGGGATAGCGAAATCGGTCGTGCGTGTTCACGTCTCGTTTGCTCGAAGCAAGTCATTTTCGAGTTACGCGATGACTTACTGATCGAGAGTGATGACGTCCTTGTTGTTGGTGTGCGTGTGAGCGAGACGCAGGGCTAGATCGTTGGCCTCGCTGCCGGAGTTCACCAGGAAGCACACGGAAAGTGGTTCCGGAAGCAGCGAGGTCAGACGCATCGCGCAGATCACCAGATTGTCGTGGAGGAAACGATTGTTGGTGGACAGAAGCGCCATTTGTTGTTGCCCGGCGCGCACCACCGTCGGATGACAATGGCCGACTGTCGGATAATGTTGTTAAAAATACTTTTTAATATATAAGACTCGACGATGAAAGAGTCAGACTCGTCATTGTACGACAAGGAGTTAAGAGAAAGAGCCTACAAAATGTCAAGGTGTAAAATTATTATAGCAAAAGAATAACAAGTAAACGCGTAGAACTGTAATTTGAATTATCTACTTCACTTTTTCGTACACGTGAGCGCTCGACTCTAGTTAATCTTTTGTTTTCCAAACGGAATCGAGATATCTATGATAGCGTAAACGCGTACGGTGTTCTCGAATGTTGAGAGCAAATCGAAAATCGACTCTAGGATAGATAGATGGAGAGATCGAGGCGGTATGGAAAATATTGCATGGTTACGATTGATTGGCATTTCTTTTCATACCGTGTGCAACATTGTTGATACAGTCCAAGAATCGATTGCCATTCTCGTCGTACATGTACTGACCCTCGGCTCTGACGATCTTCAATGGGTTCGACTTGTAAAACAATGTGCACGCCTGTCTGCAAATGCGATTGTTGCACGTATATTATCCGTTTGTGTTACGTCACTCACCGGTATCGTTCTGACCGATAGTAACAAATAGGAGACACGCTTACCCGATATGGCGCTCTCTAAGCCTGATCGTCTCCGATTTTGGCATCTGTTCCAAAGATTCTGCCATGGCGAAAGTCTGTGGAAATAGAAAATTAATTCGATTATTCGATAACACCGTTGGTTTAGATTTGAATTGAAACTGCATTCGATGCCCGTGTCCGAAAGGCTTTCTAAAATTCAGAAACCAACGAGAGTCTCCTCTTTCTAATAGTTTTCCAGTATTTTTCCTCGCCTGGGAAGAAGACTGAAACGGTTGACGATCGCGTATAGTAAAGAATTTATCGGAAACGAATAAAATACGAATGGTAAAGTTTCCGTGAAAAGCAGGGTATCGGGCATTCCCCATGGGATAAGTAATTTTCCAGCGGCTGATAAGTGCACGTGATTACTACGTGAAAGTAGTACTTCCATACGCTCTTTCGTCCATAGTCTCCATGCCGCGAGATAAATCGAGTGTTAGAAAAAACAACATATCGCTTTCTTGTTCACATTATCGCGAACGTGCCCGTATCGGTTTACTTATATTATTATATTCCGTTAATCGAACCGTCATTTTTAACCACGGTCTCCCTAATAACAATCTGATGTTATCTCCAATCTATTCAATAATAACCCGACACACCCATAATATAAATAGATCGATGTATCGTTTTCGATAACGTAATTTTAATGAAAGGCGGCTTAATTTTAATGACAATTATACGTCAAACTGCTATAGACAAAAGAAGACAACATAAAAGAATATATTAAAATTGTATAGAATAAGAAAATCGTTCTAAGAAGAATGAAAAAATCATCGACTGTTTCAACGATGTAATGTTAATCGATGGAAATAATAATGTACGTTTTAGAAAAGAAGTAAACAATTAAAAATAAATAGTAACTTCCGTTAAAAGTTTAATGAATCGTGCGGAGAAGGTATGAATTAATGAACGTGGCGTACCCGATAAACGAGGGAGTATGTAGAAGGGAATGAATGGATCGCTGAAGAAATACAGGAGCCCTCGGCTTGAACGACTGTTAAACGAGCAGGCGCGTAAGACGCGCACAGAAATCAGCCCGCGAAAGTGTTTCGTCACAGAGGAACGCCCACGCGCGAACAGATTGCTCGACGGGAAGAGCAAAGTCAGCGAGATCGTACCTGAACTCGTGGTAATCGTAAGTCACACAGTTCCTCGACTTCTGAATGCAGCCGTCAGCTGAGTGCCGCGACCTACTCCGGTGACGTCATATATAGTGCTTGCCGATTGTCGAGAAGAAAGCGGGGGGCTGCGCGCGCATCGTCCTCTTCGACCTAAAGCGATATTAGAACACTTTACCCCCACTCAGTCGACAGTTCGCAATCGCGACGCGCGCAAGCGGATGCAGGATCTAGATCGATCGCCGCTCTTTCAACTGCTTCTTATCGCCCCCCTGATCCATACTATTTAGGAAGATCCACCAAACATAAAAATTCAACTATTTCGCTCAGCCTTGGCGCGAGATCAAACAAATTGCTTTTGAGGTTACATTTAATAATCGGAGATCGAGTTATTGTAAATATCTAGGGCCACAATGTGGATAGAATCTATTATGATTGCACTTAGCATTTTGAATCATTGTCTTTTCCGATCTATCTATTTATATTTTGGCACGTTTTACAATCGTGACGTTTGTTATGAAACTTGACAGCATCTTCTGTTTCCTTCTTCTTTGCTTTTTTTCTTTTAACATTGTTCCATAAGTCTAGTCATACTTCTTTTTTTAATCTTATTACGTCTCAAGGCCAGAACATAGTGTTTTATAACTCTTCGGTTGAAAACTTTTTAACGAAACTTTGGCCTTTGGCTCGTCCCCTAACGTTCGTTCGTTTTGTCAGCGTTACATAGTCTTGCATAATATCTCATCGTACCGTGTATAAATAGTTTCCAACCATATTCAAAGCTCTCGTGGCTCACTGTTTCCACGCGATTCCAGGATATTAATGTTAATTTATGAAGAATTTGAGAGAGTGTAGACAGCTTTGCAGCCCATCGCTCGTACGAAGCTCAGCGAATCTTATAATTACACTTTATCACCGTACGATACCGTGCTTCGTATTATTTTCCTTGTCCACATTGGGAACTTTCCAATAAATAAATCAAATCAGAAGTTTTTTAAGAAAACAGAACCCAGAGTTACGCAAATCGTTGGTAATAAGTTTTACGATGAGATTAGCGAAGAGATCACAGTCGAAACGGTTTAATTTGGGATTCCTTCGATAGATCGTTAAGGATCTATTGCAAGTGTATTGTCTGTCTGACGGAAGCGTCGCTAAAATAAATCTTACAATTACCAGACAAGGTCACATGGAACGATTAAATATTCCATTAAAAATAAAGTAGATGTATCGGCGATAAGATACTATTTCGAACGTCAGAGGAGTTCTATTTTTCGAAATCGCGTTCGGCTCTTATTTTTATCGTGTTGTTATCGTATTACATAAAATAACATGTTATCGCGTTGCATAAAATTACAGATCGAACGTGCCTATCGAGATTTCGAATAAGCTTCAACGTCTGACAAACATCGAACAGATCACGTGCTGCTATTTTGCATTCGACTACTATCTAGTATTTTGCTTTTCGATTCTCCCTGGACTGACAAAATTTAATAACAATAACGTGTCGTCGGTATCGAAAAAGTAATTCTCGATCGTTGCCCTTTTATCGTACGAGCGTTCGATGCGCTAGATGTAGTTCGTCGACGACTATCGATCCAGGAGTTTGCTTACACCGCGAACGTGTATGCACCGTGACCAAACCGATCAACAATTACGTTTCCGCGCGATAGAACGTTCCTCAGACTCGTTATCATTCGCTAATACGTCGCGAGCGTGATTGATTTCATACTGGTCACGTGCGGTCGTTATTTGATCGCGTTTCTCGAAATGTGAAACAACAACATTTTTGGAAATAGATACAAAGACGTTTGTTTCTGACAGTTTCTAGGAAAGATTTAGGTTCGTTACCGCCTGAATGCGAGTTCTGACGACGCTGACGATCCTCTTGAACCTTTCAATTTCTAGACGAAGAATTTACTCGATTCGATCCACGATCTCTGGTTCGTCGATGAGCGCAGCTCAGGACGAGCTCGATGCAACGCTGTCGTCGCGAGAGACACTGAAACTCGCACGTCTATTGATAGTTTCATGCAAAGAACGTCGACCTCGTGTATAATAATCGCCTGACATTGGCACCGTGACTGACAGCCGAGTCTATTGCGTTTAGGATGTTTTCCTCGTCGCATGGCCGATTATTCGCGTAGCTCGATCAGTATTCGTTCGATCAGGTATCTGACATCACGTTAGTCCAGCGTAAACGTTACTCGACGAAAAAAAATAATTTTGCTGGATTCCAATCTGACGATAATCATCGTAGCGCGTTAGATGTTTTAGATACTAGGAGCTAGAATTGATAAAAATTGATATTTCTTGCACGAATTTATATTAGATTAATTTATCGATGATATTAGGTTTTACACAAAGGTCTGCATAATTCCTGACTCGTACATAACGATCTATGACGCGGAATTTCTGCTAGTAGAATATCGCCCGTCCCTGGTCAGACACACCGGGCAGAGATCAGAGTTTGAAAGATAAAATAACACTTAAAATAGTTCGCGATAAATATAATTAAACTGGTTGTACGTTAATTGTACTCTAAACAAGATAGGAGTTTCTTTTAACTAAATATTGGAAGCATTCTTCCAAAATTGGATCAAAGAAAGAATACGCGCACTCGATAGAATTGCAAAATCATATTCCTGGAAGGAACTTCGTTCGATTAGCATCAGACGATCCAGAAGGTCGCAAAGCAAATACAATATCCGAGTCGCAGAAATACCTACACGACGATGAGCATCCCGTGAGAATTTCATTAGCGTGGTTTAACAATTGCATTCAAACGAACCGTGTTCTGCATCATCGAGAAATTTTCCATTACCTCGACGTAAATTTATTTTCGTTCACGGATCTTATCGACGCGAGACGCGGATTAACTCGCGCGTTGAAATTTGCACCTGAATCCGACTTTTCCACGAGTCAACAACTGACTCAAAATATGGGTTATGACCTGCCTCAACAATTGCACGATAAATAAATTCTGTAAATCTTTGTGTCGTAAAAGACATAAAAATATAAACTTCCAGACGTTTCTGTATGATTGAATTTCGTGCTCTTCGAGCTTGTTTAAGAACAAAGTGATGACACTCTCCTAAATTCAGAATTCCAAGTGGTTTTTAACAAACTTGTGGAACTTTTAAATTCGACGTTTCGATAACATTCGATGAATTTAAATTTTATAGGTGGTGGAAGTCGTAATTTTGTGATTACGCTTTCTCAGGGAGACCTTGTGACCGTTTCACGATACGAATAATTCTATCGCGGATGGTTTTTATAATTCATAGTAGAACGTCTATGCTGACACGGGATCTACGCTTGGAGCAAACACCGAGGGTCCGTGCGAGGGAACAACGCGAAGGTAAACACGCTGGATGACACGTGCCGTACGTGAACGATAGTGATACGCACGTGATAGCCACTATCGCGACACGCGTAATCTCTTGGTCGTACGTCTGCGACCAGCCTCCCTCCATTGTTTACAGGAACACATCTGTATAGCCATTGCTCATCGACAAACATTCCGATTACAATGCACCTTAACACCGTTCGAATACGAAACCGAAGATCTTTCGATGAGATAGTCCACTTCTTTGTCAATTCTATTTTGTCGTGATTAACCTGAGAATAATCGTACTAAATATGCAACTAATACGTAACACAATGTTTACCATTGTTACGTGCTTCTTTTTTTTAAATAGACAACTTGTTTTTCCACCGTTGCGTGTTGGAAAAGTGGATAAGTCTCCTATTATCTGTAAATAAATAAATAATATTAGGATCCAGTGTCGTCGCGCGAGCTTGTGGAACTACTAGATCGCAAGATGTATCGTATAAAAAAGAAATATTATCGGACTCGAGGCGTTAATCGTTAGGATTGGATCCGAACACGTGTCGTGGCGAGAACACGTGCATTCGCTGGCCGATATCATACAGTCTGGCGCCCGATGAGTATCTCCTGGTTCTCCGGACGTCGAATCTCGACCGCTATGCAAATTGCTTTGCAACACTCCATCAGCTAAACGACGCGTAACGAGCGATTATACCCTCCTACCGCGTAAGAGGTCACCGCGTTCTAGTCGCTGATAACATTCACAAAGATACGAGCCTTGGAGCGAAATGAACTCCGATGGATCTCACCCGGTCGAACCGCTTCGTCTGTTTCGCGTCGGGGGTTGGGAACAATTTTCTGGTTAGAACCGGATAAAAAGATAAATTCTTTACTCTCGAGAGTCAAGGAATTAATTAATGCCTCTCACTGGATATCGATGACCTGTAATAATTTAAACGAACGTCGAAAGCGAATCCATAATTGCAGTATCATTACTGATTTCACCTGAGGAAACAAAGGGTTGAAATACGTACCAAGGAAAATGATCTTGATTTTAGATCTGTTTATCAGTCACTTTTTCATAATAGAACGTCGTTGTCTGGTGTTACGACAGCACCTTGGACACTTTCCTCTTTGTATTATCCTTTAAGCGTTCTTAGATAACGGATAAAAGAAACGTAAACGCATCTTCAAGCTTGAGTCTGTAAATGTAATTTGGAATTAGAATTGTTCTAGATTCGTTGCACTCGAATTCGTATTAATAAAATTAAAAAAAAAAAAATGAAATTTCCACTTTTCGCAGTCGGTAGGACTCGAACCTACGCTCCCAGAGGGAATCTGATTTCTAGTCAGACGCCTTAACCACTCGGCCACGACTGCTACGTTCGGTCATTCTGTATAACAATATTTTCAGTTACAAATAAAATTTATTGCAATATAATAGTTCTAGACTTGCGAGTCTACGATGAGATAGTCCCGGACTCGTAAATCTCCAATACGATAATCACGAACGATTGAATATTCGACGCGATAGATTTAAATTTATGCAAGTCTTCGATCTGATGCTATTGGACCCGCAAGTTTTCGTTATTATCGAATCTAATAGGAAAGTCACGAGCATTTAAGCCTCCGACATGATATTCCAGTACTTTCCAGTGTACGATAGTCCTCGATATGAAAGTCTGTTACTCTATATGATAGTCTTCGATTTGTGATTAATTTGTACGATGACACCTAAATTTTGAGTGTCTCACGGTTACGTTCGCAGGGATGAACAGGAAACACGACTTGTGAAATGAAAAATTGTATTTCAACAAACGAAGGACGCAATTAGAAATTGAAATTTATTTAATAGACATTATAATATATTGATATCTACGTTAATCAAGTACAACGAACCAAGTGGCTCACGTCGTAGAATTTTATTTATAATTATTCGACTGTAAAAATGTTGTCGCTCGGAACCGCGTAACGTCGACTACAATCCTCGTTACATCTCTTCCGTTTCTGTTCCGTTAACGCGTGAACGTCGAAGTAAACGTGACACGGGCCTTTTACAATGCAGAATGCAATTTGCCAACCGTCGAACGCAAGGTTGCGATCGATCTTTTACAAATAGAATAGCAACGCCATATAATTGTTACGAAAAACCATTGAACGGGAAAGAGTAAAATTTCATTCGCGACAGATTCAACAGAACGGACGACATCACTTTCGAAACGCAACATCCCAGGCTGCCGAAAATTATCGTTCTCGCGTGAAACGTTCGCCATTTCACGCGTGGCAGGGTACAATTATATGTATAGTTTCGCGAAACGAGTAACAATATTGCGAAGCAACGTCGAATTTACAATTTTAAAAGCGCGAAAGGAATCTGCTCCGTCGATCGTTTCGTCGAATCGAACACCGAAATCGCATATTCTACCATTCCGTGTCTTAGCTAAATAAACATTTACAAATGAGTTCCTGAAGCCTCGTCGTTCTCCTTTCCATCGTTCGGTTAAAATGTTTCACGGACGACGGCGAGCAACGTCGAAATAAATATCTATGAATCGTTCATCTGTTTCTATCGATGATCCGAGCGAGACGAGAAACATCGAACGAACAAAGAGAATTTCATTTTTTGTTCTTTTTTCTTTTGTTTTTTTTTGTTTTTTTTTATTTATTTACTTATTTATCGTTTCGTCGCTAGCTACTGTTCCGTTTCTCGTCTCGTTCGATCGGGTCGCGTGTTTACAGCCGCGAATAAAAGTGAAAAACTTTTCACCGTCTAGATTGCTTAATCCACGCGCGTTTCGAATTCGCGCACGCGTGTTTCCGAGTAATTACTCACACCTATTAATGCAATGCGATCATTAATGTATATACAACTTTTATAATTGCTCGTTTAATCAATGATGCCTTCCGTAAGACCGAAAATACGTGTATGGATCTTGTTGCTCGCGTTCATATTTCCGGGACTTCGCGTTTCTACCAAGCTTTTAAATGCAACTCGAGATTGCAATCATGCTAGACGAAGGTCTACAGTCGCGTTCTAATTTGTCGATATCTATTCAGCGATTATTCTCGCGATTGCACACCGCGTTAGCGATCAAAAGAATTTCTATTCGCTCGAGACGAGCGACATTTCGTGTGATATTTACAGACACCGAGTGTTCCATAACGGTTTCCTCGTTATGCATTTACACGTTCCCGCGATTTATATTCTCTATATATAAACATACTTGTATTCGTACAAGGTTGGGTGCTCGGGGAGTCACTAATCAATACCAAAGGACCAAATATTTCAGATTGAGAGGAAACACTTCTTCGTCTTCTTTTTTTTTTTCATTCTTCGAAATTTTCTTCAGTTCTTTTCGATCAAGTGTAAAAATATAAATATTTTATCGCTTCCCAATATATTCTCTTTATTTACTCGTGCCTCTTTTCTTCTAAAATTGATAAAGATACAGATACAGAGAGAAGCGCGCGATGTCCAGAAAACGTTCCACGTACATACGCTCTTCCACGGATATTTATCGTTCACAGACCGTAGTAAAGACGGCTGAAAATGAGATTGTTAATCGTGATTTATCGTTCGCCGTCATGACCGTGCAAAACTTTGC
This sequence comes from Colletes latitarsis, assembly GCF_051014445.1. NCBI lineage: Eukaryota > Metazoa > Arthropoda > Insecta > Hymenoptera > Colletidae > Colletes > Colletes latitarsis. The sequence goes on along the minus strand of NC_135142.1, from coordinate 32,045,335 downwards.
GCTCCGAAGCTGTTACTAATTATTCGAAACTCAAGCTTCGACGCGATTAAACGTCAGTGAGTTGCAAGTCTCCCATAAAATTTTCGATTATTCAATTTTTAATCCTACGATTTGCAATTTTCGACGATTCGGTTGTGGAACGTTCGCTGGACACGTACGCGAAGGAAAGTGAGTCGCGAGTAGTGTTTTCACGTTGTTCGAATATAGAAACGCGAGTGTTACTCACACGCTCGTACTTAGCCTAGCGAAACGGTCGCGGATCGCGTCGTTGAAGGTTTACGCGAAAGAACGCGCGTTGAGCAAAAGGAAATCTAGCAGTTCTACGGTCGGTCCTAGGATCCGTTTGTCCCCTAATCGTTAACAATCGACCCACGGGGAGGACGATTCACGGCGTCCCCGTTCTCGTCTCGCCTGATCGCGTTCCGTCTAAGTGAAAAAATGGGATCGCCGATATACCTAGTGTCACCTCTAAACGCTATATAGGCTAGCGAGACGTCTACGCCTATAGATAAACGCTATCGATTATATGCACAACACGCAAGAGTGAACCTAGAGCAAATACTACGGCGCTTGTGGATCTGTTTCGCGAACTCTGCTCGCTGGTATATTTATATATGTACATACGGGGCGGTTTGTCAACGAAATCTACACTCGAACGTCACCACCCAACCCCCCTCGTTGAGTTTTTCATTTTGGAATCGAGAGCTTTCGAGCAATCTCGCGTCCAGTTGGAGATCGTTCAGCCAGATTTTTATCATTTATTACACTGAACCTCTGGGTACAAAATTGCATTTACAGTGGAAACGAACAATTATTAGAAACGGTACTTAGGAATCGAAAAGTCGCCAAACACAGATACCATGATCGACGGAAATTTGCATTATAGAAAGAAAATATAGGTACCGTGTGAAATTCCAATTAGAAATTAAATTATACGTACATCGAAGAATATGGCCAGTGCCACCGGTCGAACGTGGATCAGAGAAATTTGGAACGACCCCGTGCAGGTAATTTTACGATCGAGACGCTTATCTTAGGTAAATTCGTAGTCTACGCGAAGATATCGCGGATCGTTTGGCTGTTTCCGATGGAAATGGCGAGAGTCGAGGCTCGAGACGCGTCGATCTTCCGTTGCGACGGAAGAATTTCAAGGATTTAATTAAACGATCTCATCGGGCCGGAGCAAACAGCTCTTGTGTGCCCGGAAAATATTTGTTCAGATGCTCGAAAAGAATAGAAGAAATAGCTCAATGTCGAACGTGTTATCGCCGATGCAGACTATTGTTCGACCGTCTTGAACAACAACGTACGAACGTGTTTATCCACTAATTCGTTCTGATTACATAAATCATACTTTTCGACTACATTGTAGATAACGCGGATGGGTCGCGATAATGGATCGCGTCGACCAAAGTTAAAACAGCGATGGAACATCGATACTTGCGCGCGAAACCTCTTTCCTTGCGTCGACGAGCGTCGAGACATACCATTGAGATTCACTGGACCAATTATTCGTACCAATTCGAAGCTTCGTTAATAAAATTGTTATTACTATTTCAAGTTTATTTCGAGCCTCGACTTCGCAAGCACAGAAGGACACTAATCTCTTAATATTGCTCTTCTCGTGACCGTCGTCGCGGTACTATTAATTAAATGGCAGTGCCATTTACCATTATCCTTTTATTCCAGATTTTTCACAAATTTACTCTTGTCGATTTCTTTTCTTATTACCTATAGACACCGGTACATCCAGTCGCATGGCAGTGTTCGAAACACGGAGCGTAATAACATTCGAATACAGTTCAGGGGACGTTTATTTCGCGAAGAGGGTGGAATTCAGTGACAAAAACGAACGTTCGAGAAATATTTCGCGACCTCGACTGCGCTAATTAGCTTCGTTAAATTCTGTATGAAAATTTTCAATCTGAATTTTAACATTATCTTCCGTATTCAAAGTCCGAGTCGACGCGTTTCGAATCTAGTTTAAATTTGTGTACCCCTCCTCCCGTTCAGATTTTTATAAATATGAAATCCAAACGTAAAATCTAAAATCTGCTTCGATAAAAATAAATATGCAACCGTAAATTTGGGTTTAAGACGACGGAGAACGTTTCAAGAATCCTCGAACGGAGGCCGGAAGCTGTTCATTTAGAAATTTCGTCGAGGATAAAGCGAAACGAGAGAGCGTTTGCAATGGAGTGTGCAAAGGATCGCGTAAAAGCAGCGCAGTCGAGCTTGCAGTTTACAAACCTATCTCCCCTCTTCCCCGATGATCCAACAGCATTGTAAACAGAGAATGCGTTGCTTAAAGGTGAGTTTGCCGTGGGCTATTACATGTACGTGCCTTTGAGTTAAATTTTCAACGATAAAACAGTGTAGCAGCGTGCAACAACGGTGAGATCACAGAATTTTCAGACGATGAACAGCATCCTCTTCGTACATAGGATCTGTCGCTTTTATGGAAACGTTTCACAGAAACTTCGACGAGATACTGCTTTGACTTTGCGTACTAAAAACAAACAAGAATTATTTGTACCATTCTCGTAATAATACGATAAATGCAAATCTTAATAGGATTTACGGATCTTAATTTTTCTCATGTATCGAATTTACTGTTCAAATACCAATTAACGAATAAATATTACGCGCGAGTTAGTTGATCGAAATATCTTGGAGCCACCAGTTTCATTACTCGGTGTTTCATCTTACGTTTAATTTTCTATTTAAAGATATCTCGTTACGATAAATTGCGTCCAAGTATCGATTCAACTAGCCGTGGATTCAAGGATTGATAAATACGAGTTACGTTTACCGAAAAAAGAAAAAAAAAAGAAAAAAAAAAATAACTAAATGTGTTTCGAAAGTATTGTTTAAACGAATATAACCTAAGAAAATGACATAATTAGAACTGAATATACTTATTATGGTTCTTGTATGCGACGTCGCTATGTGGGCAGGTGGCTGAAGTTCGAGGGTGTAACGTCAGCTATAATTTTGCTTTATTCATATTTCACATTATTTTAATTTAAAAATTACAGAGATCATTTCATTTATGGATTGTCGATAAGGACAAAACAAGAATATTGTTGCGAACGTGTATAGTATACGCCTATAATTAAAAAAAAAAAAAAAAACAAGAAAAAAAAATAGAGCAATAAAAAGTAATAATCGATAGCAAAGTAAATCAAATGGGAAAGAATAGGTCGGGTTGAACGTGTCAAATTGCCGTTTCGGGAAAAAGTAAAATGATTTACTTTCACCAAAAAAATTTCGTACGACGATGAATATTAAGTAATCGTCGCGTATCGTACGGATCAGACCTCTACCGTCGATATATAAATAGAGGTTATCGACGTTCAAAAATTTGTTTACTTGTTTACAAAAATAAAATAAGACGCAAGAATTCATCCTATCTATATACGAATGAAAAATAAAATTTTCTATCTAATCGCGGCTAATAGACGTGCTCGAAATCTAACTAAAAGAAACGATTTCCGTGTGTTGTGAATCAACGATCCCCTCCTACGTCCGTGTGTGTGACAAGTGATCGCGCAGGTCCGGAGAGATCTGAATTTTGATTTATCTTTGATTTATCGATCCTTTAATATAGAATATATATATTATATATAATATATATATCACTTTCATTTTTAACCCGTTTTCATTTTCGTTTCTTTCTATTTTTTTTTTGTTTATTTTCTTTTTGATCCGAAAAAAATGGTGCCTTTAGCGATCGACGTACGCCACGATGCGCCTCCATATGTGTGTATGTATATCCGGTTCTATCGCTTCTCGGTCTTCTCGGAAACGGTCGGTGAACAGTGAAGTTTGTACGTCGACGGTACATGCCGTGGAGATCCTGTTCACAGTTGTTTAGGGTAGCCAGACCATGAACGCACACGACGCTCCGTGGATGAGAATGACGGGGATGCTGATGCTGAAGCCCAAGGGTTGTTGTCGTCGTCGGTGGAGGAGGCGGTGGAGGTGGCGGAGGAGGGGGCGGTGGATGAGGAAGAGAGTTGAGCCACGTCACGCCTGGCTCTGCCATATGTCATTTGCCATTTTGCTGTAACGCCGCGTTGATTTGTGCCCAAAGATCCTTGTTGCACGACTGAGATCTGTGGAAACAATGTTCCAGCCTTACCGTTTGTTCCGCACGGTATATTCGTTTATTAATTCCTCGTCAACATCTGCAGAATCGCTACGCGCTAAACTAATCGCATCCTACGCTCGACATCCGAAATTTATCAAAACTGTTGCACGAGTGTGATGGGACTTTGGTAGCTGGCGTTGGCAGCACTGGGGAGTCGGACGGAAAGGCCCAACAAACAACGTGGTCGAATAAATAAAAATTAATCAAACAAAAACGAATAATAACCAATCGCTATTCTAAATAATCGTTTAAACGTTACTTCTTCGATCGAAGAAAGAAGGTAACCCCGTACCTCCACCTCCTAGCTAATTTTATGTAGGTTGCATCGTATTTGAATACCGCCAAAGTCCCTGATATCGAGCGCAAAAGCGATCGATCGAACGCAAAGTGACCCAGTTAGGTTAGTACCACAGTACCTTTTAATAGATTGGAGCCACTCCTTGAACTGTACGTGTCCCTCCGGAGTGATGTGGAACGCCGCCCTTGCAGCGCACACGACGCTCGCGAAGTCTTCGTAGTCCCCGGTCGCCAAATGGTACAATTTCTGATGCATGCATTGAATGTACCTGTAATTAAGCAAACACGAGTGTTTCGTACTCGTCCCGAACGATGTTCCAAGGCAAGACCACCTATAGCAAGTGCCTCGTACAGAGTATAAGAAGATATTTTACGAAAACTAACATTTGCTGGCACTTGTGGACGAGGGGTGCCAAAAGAGCGGATCTCAAATGTTGAAGTACAAGGGCTGGATTGTTTCTCGCCAAGTAACGAGCCGCCTCCAACACGACGTCGTGAAGGACGAAGGGACTGACGATGCTGTCCACCGAGCAGATGCAAAGCTGATGAAGGTACTGCGTACCGAGGCGTTTCGAGACCCTCAGTAGCCATTTGACGTCCTCCCCGTAGGGTGGATTGCGCGCGAACTTCGCCTGTGGTCTGTCGTCGTGGACACGACGGGCTAGCGTTTCCATGGCTAGCATGCCAACGCGATACGCGGCGAGGAGCGCTCGGAGTTGTTGTTGACTCAAGGGCTGAGTCTGTCTGTGAACCTGTGTTCAAAACGAAACGTCATCTTTACTTAAGAAAGCGAATCGATCGTTGTGCACAGGTCGAACGAACTATTAGGCGTGTCCGTGGCTTGCGAATTAGTTGTTAATCGAGTTCGATAGGAAGCATTAGAATTTTAAGGGTTTACACGGTCCTTCGTACCTAACTCATCTACCTATACCGCACACGTTGCTTTCGAAAGGTATCGCAACTTATTTTACAGCATTCAAGTCGCCTAATTACCTGGGACTGAGCTCTGACAGCCGATATCATAGGCTGCGCCTGAACCAACGCGGATCCGGGCATGTTATTCTGCCCGGGAATGGGCCCCGTTACTCCTGCTTGTACCTGAAAACAACGAGATCGCGTTCGAACGCTGATCCTCGACGGGCCAGAGCAAAACGATCAAACGAAAATACCTACATTAACTGGCATAGGCTGTTGCATGGTGAATAAATGATGAGCCCCCGGTGGTGGTGGGGGTTGCGGTGTGTAATATTGCGGCAGCGATGGTGGTTGCGTGGGCTGTGCCGGATGGTGTGGATGTTGAAGATGTTGCGGATGGCCCGGATGAGGCGGGAATGCCGCATGATACATTTGCATGTGCGGTGATGCTGGTGGTAGCGTTACCCTGTGCGACGGCATCTGTCCACTGAACGTCGGGATGGTGTGATGGGGATGTACAAAACTGTAAGGCGCCACTGCATACGGCATACCAACTCCTGTAACTATAAATTACGTTCGTTGGTACTCGGGATGATAACGAACACGGTTTTCAAAGCGATCGAGAGCAAGAAACAAGGTTACCTAAAGGCGCCAACGTAGTTATAGTCGGATGAGTGGGATACGGTTGAGGAGGCGGCTGAGTGTTGGTGACAACGACGGTTTGCGTCGGTCCAGGCATCATTTGACCGTTTGCCATGTCCACGGGAGGTCCAGGCTCCAACAGAAGCACACCGTTCAGATCCAACTGCAGAGGATCGTGCGACATGTCGTCTTGCTGTTCTCCGTCGGGGGTGTGCTGCATCAAGATCACGATCAGTATCCTAAGAAACCTAAGAGAAGTCTTGGGACGCGCAGTTTTTGCCCTGATCAACTCACCCTGAGATACAATTCGTACCAATACTTGGCCACCTGGAAAAGCACTTCTGGATAAACACCGCCGCCTTTCGCGGCGTTCTCCACTGTGATGCAAGCCTTTTCCAGCATCATCTCGCTCTGCTCTTTGCACTGTACAGCGAAATTTTCGCGCATAAAACACTCGAGTACAAGTATTATCGGTCGAATTTAAAATGTCGTTACCTGGAGAATAGCTCTCTGCACCTCGTTCGGATTCAGGGCGTGGGCGTGGGGCAAACAAGACAACGCGAGTTCCGCGGCCGCTCTGACCATATTGGAATCGCATCCTCTGGAGGACTTGTCCGCTATGCTAACGGCTTCCGGCGGCGTGAGGTGTCCCTCCCAAGTGTCGATGAGGAACCAGATCGCGGGTGCCCCGATCTCCATCGCCTGGCCGGTTATCCAAGAGACGTGGCTCGAGTACGTACGGCTGAGCCAGTTGGGCGTCACGCAATTGTGAAGTCCCAACGCGTACAAACCGAGCTGAAACGCGCACATGTGGAGAGCTCTGTGAGGCCCGTGGGGATTCTGGCTCGTGGACGCCTGCGTGAACAACGACGTGGAACTGTTGCCGCCAGCTTTCGCCAGAACCGTCTTCGCTAACTCGCACATAAAGTGCGCCCCCGCTTCGGATGGTTGATTAGGAATAGACGGATACATTCTCTTACTTTTGTATCTGTAAAACGGAAGAGACGAGTCGATACTATTTTTAATGAAGAGGTTTTGTGGTCCGTCGCTTCCTGTACTCGACGCATGCAGACGGGAAGGTTGGGTCGAGTGCTTGCGAGAGGAACGGTCCCTCTGGCGGCGAGTACGGGACGCGATGGAACCACACAAGAGGTGTGTTTATCGCTACAAAAGCCACACACGGACCTTGTTTCTTTAGTTCTGGTAGACACGGGTTGTTGAACGATTTGCGGTTGCACCGTGAGTGCGCTCATACTAGTTTCCAGTTCCGCGCTGGTGCTACTGTGCGGTCTGCTGCTGGTGCCGACAACGCTATCGCCGTTTCCAATGTCCGTTCCAGCGAGGGGAGAGAAGCACTCGTCGTCGTATCTTACAATCTGAGACAGAGACATCGATCAACGGATGGATCTAAAATTTCTTTTAGGAAGTTTCTTACCTCGCTCTTGGTTGGAGGATTCGAGGTGTAATAGCTAGGCAGAATCGGTGACTTGATCAACTGATGGACGTCACGATCCAACAATTTGTCCATGATACTCGCCACTTTCGTTGGTTCGTCCTTGTAGTAGACGAGCAAGGTGATCGCCAAATCTCCCCTGAAACGATTAGGATCGTTAATGGATTGCACGATCGATAAATAAAGACAACGACGTCGACTGCCGGTACCTTTGGCGTCGCGTGCCTTCGCAGAGAAGCGGATGATCGGCTTCGCTGACGTTCGCTTTCAGTCCCAGAGCAGCGACAGCCGCGTCGAACCCGAGGTTCTCGTCAACGTCTGTGGGCAGGTGTTTTAGGCCTGCGAATCATTCCACAATGTTTTAATCTCCGTCTCAACTATCTCGACTTTCGCTCTCTCTTGTCTGAATGAACGATCCTTTGCGCACGGAACGCAAAGACAAGAAGAAAGAACATTACTGGAAACGAATGCGTACTTGGCACGTTGCGGGCGTCGAATATAAAACTGGCCAACATAATGGGAAGCAGCGCGTGACCCCTGGACCGGAGGACCCCGTCTCTTAGCTGTTCGGCCCTCTGTCGAACCATCGCTAATTCGGCTGGACCTAGCGGGATTCTTTTCAGAAGACCTACCAACTCGCTTTCCTGATGAGCCAATTTTACCTAAGAAAATTCGAGAACTCAACGATCTGGTACACCCGTAACTCTTGAATGACTTCTAAATGAGTTACTTAATGACTCGTTTACCTCCAATGGTTTGGTGTTGGCCGGTGGTCTGGCCATTTCCAGGCCAAACAAACCAACTCTGAATGCCAGATTGTAATACTCTGGGTTCTCCGCTAGGACCGTGCAAAGAAAGCAACACTTGGCCAATGTAGCCGACGCAAGGCACGTTAGCTGATGAGACGCCGGGTTAACCTGTTGCTAGAACCACGTTAATGTATTCGTTTTATGCACATAATTTAAGGGGGTCTTCTACCGTGAACCGCCAAAAAATTCAATTTCTTTTTTCCGGGTCAAGGGATACAGTCTTAGAAATATATGTGCAAAAGCACATCACCGAACTCGTAAAATTAACGAAGGTAATACGTATTGCTCTGATCCTTCTGTTTAACGAAGCCTCGATCAACGAATTGGTATTTTTGATTTTCGTCTTGGCCTCTCGAATCACCCATTAAAAATTTTAAAAAATACCAAATAGAATATAAAAGAAAACACGTTTTACAGTAGAAAATCCCCTTTTTTTCTAACGTAGGGAAACGCGGCTAGCTTTACCTTCTTCTTCTTGCCCTTCACGGGCATACGACATTCGTTGATCATGAGATTCGGTGGGTTCGCCAGCAGTTCCTCGCCAAGTTGCACGCCCAGGATGCAAGCCTCCCTGGTGTGTCCGTGAGCGTAGAGTCCCTCCGCCCTGGCGAACAGTATGTCCCACGGATCCTCCGTCTTCGTCAAATTACCTAGTATAGTGCTAGCGTTTGGCGTACTGGCCGCCTGCGTGTGGTTCTTGAAGTCTTTGCCGGAGGCGCCGTTGCTCGTCGCCACGGCCTTCGGGTCGTAATAGTAAACGTGATACTCATCGCTGGACGGGCTGTCGCTGCTGGACGACGAACTCTCGTCCTTGGACGGCTTCCTGGAGGCGTCCTTCTCCAGATCGGACTCCTGCTCGCCCTTCAAACCCGTACCCTTGGCCAACACTGTACGCGATTTCTCACGGTAGTCGAGATTCGTCCTGCTGCACTTCCCGTCGCAGGCAGCTTTGTTATTACTACTATCACTACTATCACTATGTGTCTCGGACGAGGTGTTTGAGCGGTACTTGTCCGAATTTTGAGCGTTCTTCAGGCTAACGTTGCTGTTCGAGGACGACTCGCTGCCGCCACCCTCCTGGAACGCGCGATTTATAGCAGCGATTAGCAATCTATCGGTACCAAACCGTTACCTGAGATTCTTTCAAAGATTCACCAGGTGAATTCACAGAGTATCATATACGCAGAGTTTTATCGCCGTGAAAAGTTGGCTAGCGAAAGAAACGAGGACGCTATTATTATCGACGATGGATGCGATTATCGTTTATTGCAACTAGCGAGTCTGAGTTCTTGCAATGTGATCTTCAATTTGGTGTTGCACCAAAACGACCAGTATATAATTCAATAAAATATCAATATGTATTCTAAAAAAAATCGTTCCTTTTCACGAAGAAGAAAAAACGAAATTACCTTCCGAACTCAATATTTACGTATCTATGGGGATCGCGTAATGGATGCGTCCTCTAACGAGCCGCTATTAGCCTAAACGACGAAACTGGGAATAGGTAGAACGAGCAAAGTACTCTCGGTGGGCAACAACTCGCGGACGCGCGATATCCTCTGGCCATTTTACGTACCTGTGAATCGGTGTCCCCGCAATTATTTAGTTGAGCACAACTTCGTCTAACGAGGACCACTTGAGGCTCGGGTATATCGGGCATGTCGGTCTCGTTCTCGCAGAAACCTTCGGAGCTGACGCTGCTTCGATTCCCGTCCCCGCCGCCGCTTCGCGAACACAAGCCTGGGAACTCTCGCGGATTCAATCGTTTCCGGTCCATGTAACTGAACTCCACCAGGCCCAAACTCAACGGCCGCCTACCGTGGTGGTGAGAAACCGGCGGCTGACAATTCAGCACGGCAGCGCTCGAATTCACCTGCATCGACAGAATTCATTTTTGTCTACCCCGATCCCTCAACGAAAGCTTTTTCGCCGAAACGAGAAAAGTTTCACCACGAATCGAAACACTGACCTGATTCACCTCTGTCCTGGTATCCCCGACGTGCCGGAAACAGGTAAACGGACAATGATACATAGGATTGCTTCCTGCTGTGTACGTGATACCTGGCAAGGTGTACTCCTCCCAATCGAGATAGCACGCCTCGAGCGCCGATTTGAAGCCGGTGAAAACGGTCAGATCGTTTTTCAACGAGTACTTGTGATCGGTGCCGTTGTGCCTGTTATGGGAGTTGCGGGTCACCGAGCTGCCCCGACTTTTCGTTACCTATGAAACCGGAAATTTCGTCGAGGGGAAATCGTTAGCTGTCCGTTCGACGCGTTCTAATATATTCCACGGTGGAAATGAGCTCGTCGACGAAGCGTGAAAAGCTCGATCGATCCTGTCCTGACCGCGACACGGCTTACCTTATCGATGATCTTCATGTGCCAAGTGGTAAACTGATTGTGAAGTATCTCACGCTCGGACGGCGAGAGGCCAGGATTCAAAGCGGCCAGTCGCCAAAGGACGACGATTTCGTCGCAGAGGGACGAGCAGGCGTGCTGCGAGGCGTGCACGTTGCTGTTCATGTTGTGTTTGCCGCCGTAACCGGTCGCGTTCAGTAACGCTACCTTGGTGTTGAACCACCAAACGAGGATCTGCTCGCAGGCCATGCACTCTTCCGTGATGATCTCCAGCAACGGTATAGCGTTACGATCGTTCCTTTTGAACATCTCACGCACGATCGACAACAGATTCCACATCCCTTCCGGCTCCCGACCGCGCAACGGTCGCAGCAACGACGACCATTCGGCAGCCGCAGGAGGCGCAGTGGTGCTCAGGCAATTAACATCGCTGCAATTATCAGATCCGATTCGTCAACCGACGCGAAATAATTCTGGAGGACGTACGCGATCGATGAGGTCGTTTGTACGATCGGTCGAATAGACGCATAATTATATGACCGGTCAAATAACCAAAACGATAGGTTAGTCCCAGAGAAAACAATTATTCACGAAACGATGCTGGCTAGTAATTACGCGAACCCTCCTATATGCAAACTTAACTTCACTTTCAATTAAATAAATAATTTATAATCCAATTTTATCGCAGACAAGTCGTGTAATCAACGGTAATTGCTGAAACTTCTTTTAGTATGTAATGTCAAAGTAAATTGCGAAATAAACATAGAAGACAGCATAAAATATAGTAGTTGGTGTAGTCATCGGATAGAGGATGAAAATCCCTTTAAAATGACTGTTCGTTTAAGTCGATAGCGTAATTAGTTCCCGAGATATGGCAATTTTTGTTTCAAGTCAAGCGTCAAAATAAATGTCAAAATAAACATGGAAGATAGCTGAAATTATAATAATTGTTACGTTCATAGGGTAGAGGATGAAATGCCCTTTAAAATGAGCGTTTGTGAGAGTCGATAGCTTTATTAGTTCCGGAGATATAGCGTTTTTAGTTTCGCGTCGATGCGGTGGCTAGTTACGGAGATAGAAGGGTTCGAAGCGTTTGTTTACGTTTCATTGACGCGAGATAAATGATCGCGCGCGCGTAAATAGTAGCGCGTAGTAAATTCTTGGAAACACTACGCGGAACTAGGTCACGACAGTCACGTCCGTGGGGTAGGTCAACACGACGTACGAACGAGCGAGAGGTCCGACGCGTCAGACGAAGACAGCGATAGTCGAATTAAGAAAAATTACCATTTACATAAATTGCGATATCTCGAAAACGGAAAGTCGGATCGACAAAAACCAAAAACCATTTCAAAGAGGAAGCTTTACCGCTGCTGACGATGGCTCAACAATGGAGAAAATACTAATAATTTCGAAACTGCGAGTAATTAAAGTTTTAGTAAATTCAATACGCGTTAGTAGTATGCTTTAACAAGGGAAACGCCATAAGAGAATTTTAAAAAGATTACCGCTTCATTAAAATTGCGATATCTCCGGAACGGAAAGTCGGATCGACAAAAACCAAAAACCATTTTAAAGGGGAAGCCTTGCCGCTTCTAGTAGTGGCTCAATTATTGATAAAACACTAATAGTTTCGAAATTGCACGCACCTAAAGTTTTATTACTTTTGTAAAGTTTTGTTATCCCCTTCGTTTAAATTACGATATCTCCAAAACGGAAAGTCGGATCGTTAAAAACCAGGAACCATTTTAAAGAGGAAGCCTTGCCGCTTCTAACAGTGGTTCAATTATAAAAAAAACACTATTAATTTCAGAACTGCGTGGGTGTAATTTTTAATACGTGTTCATAGACTGTTCTAATATAGTGGAAACTAAAGATTTTATATCGGAAGCTAACTAGAATTTGATGCCTAATTTAATACGTATCGATACTTTGGACTGTCATGATATTGGTACTAAAAAATTATTAATTCTCAAGATTAAACGTTAAAGAAAAGTTTCGTTCTTCTAGACAATTCGAAGGGTTTGGTCTGACAAGGTTTAACGCGTTAACAAAGTTTCCCATATTGAAAACAATCGATCACAGTTTCTTACTAAAAATTCCAATCCCAGTTTTTGACCAACCCAATGTTTATAAGTAGCCTCGAGTTTCTTACAGCGGATTGAAGAGAAGTTTCTCGATCTCGAAGGCAATTTACCTGAAGACTATCGGAGCTGGAACGCAGAACTTGATAAGAATCTTCTTGATATTGTCGTGCAGTGTCTTCTCGTCGAGATACCAGGAGGTTTGATCGTGGGCGGAGGCACCGGCCGTAGGATCGGGGGCGCCGCAGTAACTGTTGATGGTGCTCGGTTGGACCGACAACAACTCGTCCAGAAGACGCTGGGCTGTGGGCAGAATCTGCTGCGGCAGCTCGCTGATGAGATACTGCGCGAACTTCTGCAGTTGTTCCCGGTGCAAACGTGACAGGGATTCGCTAACCGGAGCTCTCAGGCACACCTGCGTCGGCTGAATACAAAACAACGTCGCGTCAGAGTTTCCCGCCCTCTTTAACCGCGGCAACGATAATTAAATCGCCTAGTCTCGTCTAGATCCTTGCAAATTCGATCTTGCAATCCGATTTAATATCTGGTAGAGTCTCTAACGCGATTAGAAATTGATTTTGGAGGTTCGAGGCGCGGTTTCTTACCATGTGTATCCTGTGGAGGCAAACGGCGACCACGTGGGCGCACCAATAGGCCTTCGAGGTGCAAGTGCAGTTGCATGACGTGATCTTCCGTCGATCGAACGTTACGGCGACGTTGAACAGCGTTTTCCCGGTGTGCATCACTACCGGCGCGTTTACGCTTGCGCTTAGATGAAATCCTGACCAGTAAAACAATAAAAAAAACAGCATTAATTGTCATCCAAGCACGAATAAAAATTGTCAAGTTAATGGAGTTGATAAAAAGATGAGACATTTCAGTTTCGATCGTTTGGACGAGTAATATTTTTAATACAAAGGTTCCCCTGTACAAGACAATAACGAGGAAATATATCATTGTTGAGACGGGCGAAAATAAATTGGTTGCAACGTTTAATAACACGATGCTCGAAAGAACATTATACCGTATAATAAATGCGAATTAAACGTTCGTTGAAAATTATTCGCACGACCCCGAACAACGGAATTGCACGGCTCGCAGGGGAATCGTCGGTCATTGCCACGACAAGAAGCGTAAGCACCGTTTCCAGACGAAAGGGAATAAAGACGTCATTTCGCGCGCATTAAGAAACAACGCCCCGGGGCCGTGGATCGCTAACAAACGGAATACAAAGGGAAAGACGGCTTTCTATGTAGAGTGCAGCGTAAATTAGCTCGAGGAAATTAACCGTCCAGGAACATCTTGGTCAAACAATAAAATTAAGGATTAAAATCCAACGTCTCGTACCTCTGTCGGAGTGGCGTCTTTCACGAATTATCCTGTTCACCGTTCGCGAATCGAACAGACGCTTCTAATTGCCTTCGAGTATTTTCATGAAATCTGCCTTTTCGAGCGTCTAATTCGATCTTCCTCCTACCGCTTTTCTGGCCGATGAATCACGCGACGAAAACAACGGCCAAGTGGAAGGATATAATTGCACTCGATTCATAAAAATACACTTTATATACTTAAATTTAAAATCCATCGCGAAGAGTACGTGACAAAATTTTTTCCCACGTTTTTTATTACCGCGTGGTCGATTATTAGGCGAGGTATCGCGATTCAGAGGTCTGAAAGCTGACCAGCTTCTTTATTCGAAGAATGGAGCATCGTGCAAAGATTCTCGAGCCGCGAAGGCTCCCCTTGGACGGGAAGCGCGGGATAGACATAATTGGAAACCTGACCCTGACGTTTCCCTGTCTCGAATAGTGTCGCAAAATCCTCTCTCTGTAAACCGACGCTGAAATGAATTTAATGCCGGATCGATGGGAGGAAACGACTCCAACGATTCACGGCCCGGGAACACCGGGATCAATTAGCGATGAAATTGAGCGCCCTATAAATTCCGATTTCCACCTTTTTCTCCAGTCTTTCGCGACAGCGTTGCAGAACTCTAACGGAGGCTGGCGCAAAAAAAAAGAAAAGCGATTCGATTAAAAATTGAATCGTTTTGTTTCACCCTATGACGAGTTTCCTCCGATATTTATCTTTCGTTGTATGTTATTTTTTATTTTTAAAATGGTTATTTTCCGTGATTGACACGCGATCGTTGCTTTGACCCGTCGAACTACTAGTTTAATTGATAGAAGACAACGATTCTTTCAAAGTTATTTCGACGACATCAAAATATTTGGCATCTCGTCCAGCAGAAGAAATTTTCAAACTCCTCGATAAACAAGCTCGAGTGAATTTTCGTCCAAGACTTCCAGATGGTTGACTCTGAATTCGCTCACCGATCTGCAGAGGATCTTTCACGCTTCTCGAACGAAACAAGTGCTCGCCGCGCTGAAACTCGTCCGCGTTGCCATTGGCCAGGCACGAGTAAAGCCTGATGTCCTCCTCGTTGTCCGGGAAACTCCAGAACGCTATCCTGAGCTGTAGTTGCTCGGGCACGGGCGGATAAACGTGCTCCACCAGCTCGAAGGGTATGTGGGACGCCACGCAACGCGCCGCGAGCTCGCACAACGTCGGTACTGTTTGTCCATCTGGAAAACAAATCAATTGCTACAATGTAATTGACGATTTTGGCAATTTCCACGTTCCATCCGATCGCTATCAGGTTTTCAACCAAAAATTACCGACCCCCCCAATTTGGTCTCGTTTGATTGTTATTTACAATCTGACAGGAGGTGTAGGCTACTCAATTTATGGGAATATCAAGAAAAAACCTCAACACATATATTAGACAGTTATTGAATTCTTGTTGCAGCGATTAATTAAGGGGTAACAATTCTGCTAGATTGATTTGTTTGTTTTTAAAAAGAAATTAAAACCATACAATGCAATGGAAATAAGTATTTATTCATTTTCTTATGGAAAATTACAGTAAATTTTCAAAAGTTCAATCGAGTAAATTTTTCACAAGTTCTATTAGATATCACGAATCATTTCGACTGCTTTGTTCTAGCGTTAAATCGTGCCCCCGAGTGCGAGAGATTAAGAACCACTGGTTTAATACTTGGCAAATAAGTTTGTTGGTTTTTTCCCCCCAGTCGGCGATGTCGAAAAAACGTAAAGCGTATTTGCAAGCTATAAAACCATCGATGCAAAAATAATCGGAGTCTCTGTCTCTCCTTTTCTCTCTTTTCCGCCCATCTGTTTCGCGTTACTGCGAAGCCTGGCTTCCGAGTCACGGCTTGACCGCACTTTCCCTTGCAACGTGCCGAGGGGGGTTGAAGAGGGAGGAGGAAAGAAATCGCGACCACGGTGAAGTCAACGAAAGAATCTACTTGGAAGACCTCCGGACGAGGGAAGTTTTTTCCTCCCTCGCTGCCTTGGTCGATCGCTCGAAAGTAGCGATGGAATCGAACGTACATGGGATCGAAACAAGTGTTTATTCATTTTCTTACGGAAAGTTACGGTAAATTTTTTACAAGTTCTATTAAAAATTATGAATGGGTCACTTTGATTGCTTTGATAGATGTAGCGTCAACGCGTCTCGACGATATATCAGAGAACGTAGTGTGACGATCACGAAATCGTAAAATGATTCAAACACTTCGCTATAAGCGACGTCGATGGTGGGGGTGAAGTACGACGAAGCGGGTATTCTCGGTTCCTAGAACATCTCCCGCCATTCCCTTCGATTCTTTCTTGTTGTCTCCGCCATAGCTCCACCGGGAGAGGGACAGTCTTCGTGTTGCAAATTCTCGACCGCAGACCGGAAACTCGGTCGTCCGCAAGAGTCGGTCGTTAGGGAAAACCGAATGAAACTCGACGAACAAATCGACTGAAAATTGCCTCGCCTAGTTCGTAAGAAATTTCGTTCGAATACCGGCCGCAATTTCTGCTTCGTTTCAGAGTTACATTGTATCGCGACCCTGTTGCGGTTTGCGATCCAAGATTCAATCGTAACATCGTTGCATAATATATTTAATAAAAACCAGGACCCAAAGAAGTCGAATCGATCGTGTTCACGGTGGATGGAACACGATTTATGGGAACCATTACGAATTGGACTCGTGTTCGTTGTACCGTAGAAAGCAGGTTTCTATCAAATTATATTTTTCTTGAAATATCCTGCAAAATATTCCGTTTGTAGAGCATAAGCAATTACTGTAGAGAGGAAGATCAATATCGATGTGTGGTACCACGAGTAAGTAGAACGTGTACAGTGTTGGACAGACTAAACTGATACAATACGGCTGACGCGATTCCAGGATGCTTTGTATAGTTTTTTTGGTGCTATTTTTCTATACATGCTATTAAATCTTGTCTCTATTATGAGTAACTATTCTTAAAACTATCTTATAAGTAGCATTAAGTGCGTCATGATGATAGAGCCATTAGTCTAAATTGTAGTCCTAGTTATAAGATAGCCAGAAAAGAATTCAGTACGGTCGGAGCTTTAAACAAGAATGCGGTCGTATAGTAAGGATGTTAGTTTTATTTGGATTAATTAAACGGTCCGAATAAACGCGTCTGCTTGCAAATAAATCACGAAGGGTTAAAGCTTAAAGGGAAGTTCTCGAGGAACCGGAGGAAACTCTGTTTGCTTATTCCAGCGTCGTGAATGAACGAAGGAAGCCAGAGCGAACCGTTCCGATAATAAACGCCGTTACCACCCGACGTCGATAACTTTATTAATACCCGCGTGGCACCCGTTCTTTGCGAAATCTCGTTACAGACGCGATTAACGTCGCCGTAACGAGCTTCTTCCAACGATCACTCTGCGATCGTCAACAAACGACCAACGACGGACGATCGACAACCTCGACAAAACTCAAAATTCAGAAAGCGCGCGTGTCTTTTCAACGTGTGTCGATGGAATTAAAATAAAGGATGAAACGGAAGATCGATCAACAGTGCGTTAAGCAGAAATTAGTTTCGTTTTTAACGTCGTCCAATTTCGAAGCAATCGTTTAAAACGGTCAAACAGAAACGGAATTCAAAGGTCTCGTTCATCGAGCGTCGGCGTTTTCGCAAGTCCGCGACAGCGTTAATTTCATCGTTAAATTGCATTCAATTAGAATCGATTTGTGAGCCCGGAGGCGTCCTGAAGCGTTTCTTTCGCTTGGACAATAATCACCGCGACGGGGGCCTTAATGAGCGCGATAATGAAAGCGTCTCGTTAACAATTTCAAACGGTGTTACGTAACTGTGGAGGCCAGCCAAACGCGCCTGTCAACGAATCGAGAATGCAGTTATTTCAGATTCAGGAATCGAATTTTTGTCCATCGTATTACGGTTCAAAGCTTTGAGAACGTCAAGCATGCTCGATACATATCAAATTATTCTACGTCCTCGAAGAGGTTAAAAAAATGAAAAATTGTCGAAGATACACGGACAAACAAATGATTCTTAAAATAAATTTCTAATTTAATTATGCAATAACATAGTTTGAATAATTACTATTACGAAGGATGTTAGTTCATACGACGCGTAGTACTATTATGAAAAATAGTATCGCGAAGTGAAGAATAAGACACAAATGCGATGCAGAATGTATTTCTCACAGTGATGACGCGAATCGATTTGCAATTCACGCGATTCCGCGACTGTCTCGAATCGATTCGGCTGTCCTTCGCGAAGAAACGAGGATCGATCGAGCAAAAGCAGGGAAGAAAGGTTGGAAAACGAGGCGGGAACGGGTCCATGTACGGCGAATTTTGGCACGGGTCAGAGGCCAGCCGTAATTTATCGCTCAATTAAGCCCGAAAACGCTCGAAATAACACGGACGACGTTAGGTTTGAAAGGGTGTTCGAAGTTTCCTATGATCCCTGGGAACGTGGACGATAAATTTTTTGCAACGGCGTTCAGGAAAAGCGTGTTTTCCGCGCGTTCCAATTCGCAAGCACGCGCGACAGTCGCCGCGGAACGCTCCTAACTTCCTTATTGATTTTCCCTGTCGCCGTAGGTGTAAGTTTGAGTTTCAAAGGAGGCCATGCGTACGCCGCGTGTTCCCGGGAAAATAAGAACGAGAAATCGATGCCCGGCGATGTATCGCTCGACCTCGTGCGCCTTTAAAACACCGCGCTTTCGTCCATTTCCCAAGCAACGCGAAAACACCACATTTTCCTTCCCCGCGTACTCGAAAATTTCCCGAAACACGCCATCCTTTCTTACGCTAATCGACGTCGTATTTCGTTCCGGCCAGTCGTCGATCTCGACGTTGAATTTTCCGACTCCCGGGTACATCCATCTTCCCGTAATATGCAATTTTTCATATTCAATATGGGAGTTCTCGAGCGGTATCGACCCTCGCCGCGAACTTTCCGTCGATGACTCTGTTCCCATACAGGGTGAAACGCGTAAAGAAACACTTGGTTACACTACTAAATATATTTATTTTATTAACAAACGTACAATCGCGATACACTTCTTTCACAAATTTTTATAACACTTTCGGGATCGCTGATCTTCTCGACTAGTTCAATATTATCTCTCGATCCAGTCCAGTGTACAATAACACGATCTTTTTTACACGTATCGTATAACATTTACGTATTTGTAAATTTGTTTTACTCGAAACGTGGAATTCAAATTATCAGAGAATTCCTTGCTGACGGAGATTAGTATGGATAATGGAGGTTCCGGTGTAATAAAAACGACAAGAATTCGACCAGGAGACAGGGGGGTTGGAAAAAATACACGGAAAGCCGGTGAAAATTCCCGACGAAATCGCGATGCACTTTTGCACCGGTGGGGCCGTCGTTAATCGAATAAAAAATACCAAGCTCGTTCTCCCCTCTCCCCCATGCCCCTCTCACCGTTCGTTCCGCGACGCTTTTGCCGTTTCATTCGCGCTCGACGACCGAAACGAGCCGCGGTTTTCGTCGTGCAACGTAATTTCCCCGACCCGAACTCCACAAAAGCGACTCCGATATGGCGGCTGCCGGGGAAAATCCACCAGCGACCGTTCCCGCGCGTCCATGTTCCGGCACTTTGCAAAAATTTCCATTACTCTTCCCCCTTTGTTTTTCTTGCAAATGTTTGGACGATCGATCGCGAGAACGCTCCGCAAACGCGTGCCGCCGGCCAACGGCGCTTCTCTCCCTCTTCGAGCCTTCAACCTGGACGAGCAAAATTCTTATCCACCTTTAAGGGGGTCTTCTACTCTAAATCGCCAAAAAATTCGATTTCCTTAAAGGATATCATCTTAGAAATATACAGGGTGTTCGGCCACCTCTGCGAAAAATTTTAATGGGAGATTCTAGAGGCGAAAATAAGACGAAAATCAAGAATATCAATTTCTTGACTGAGGCTTTGTTAAAAAGTAATTAAAAAATTTCAAATCAGTTGCACCTC
This sequence comes from Colletes latitarsis, assembly GCF_051014445.1. Lineage (NCBI taxonomy): Eukaryota > Metazoa > Arthropoda > Insecta > Hymenoptera > Colletidae > Colletes > Colletes latitarsis. The sequence continues at coordinate 32,025,276 of NC_135142.1, read as the reverse complement.
TATTGTCGAATAAATATTTGCGTCTATTGTCGTTGAGGGGTAAACAGAAAGGCTGGGGATGCTGCGCCCGTTTTCAGACACGGTTTCCTTATGCTGGGAAATCGAAGAACGACACCGTACGGTTTCCACCCTGCGGATGCTCGCTAATCAAATAGAAATTGAATTTCCATTAATAACGGGCCGCAGCGTGGTAACGTCATTTCCGGGCATATTGAGCGCTGGCAAGCGCGCGCGAGCTACGACGATAAACCTTTTGTCTTGGTGGATGAACCACCGTGTTCACGTGCGGATGCGGCAAATGGGATTAAAACGACGGAACGTCGGAGGCCTCCGTCGCCTCTTAAGGACCGCATTAATCCTTCTGAACCAGAGGAATTTTCTGTTTGCTCGCCTATCTGTGCGATCGTCTCTCCGAACAGCATTCAGTTTCCCCAACAGTGGGCGAAAATAAAAAAAATTGACGAGTAAAATTCACGTATCGTGCCTCAAAATCGTAAACAATATTTCATCGAGCTTCGATTCAGATATTACATTTTAATTAAACTAATGAACGAAGCTCTGTTTATAAGTACGTATCGTTTCGCGAGCGAAACTTGGACGAAACGGGGCAACGGTTCGTAAAATCAGCGAAATCTCGTTTCAGAGGGCTCGATCGAGTCGGTTCGTTACACGATGAAAACCAGGCTAAAAATCGATGGGTTCTCGCTGCGTGGCGCGATTATGCACGGAATTGGCGGACGGTTGCAGAGCTCCCGGGAAACGTAGCCGTGAAATTTGCATGCAGTTCAGAATGCGCCTTATCTCGTGTACGTATTGCATTTTTAAAGCGGCGCGATACCGCAGCGACTGGATGCCCGGAGAGGCGGCAAAAGGGGCCGTGGAGCGTTTTCGCGCGTTCGTTTTATCTCGATCGTACGCTCCACTTTCCCATCGGACGGTAAATAATGGAAATAGAATCATAAAAGTATTACGATGACGGAATTTATGCGACCAGGCCGGCCTGTTGCCTCGCGTGTCTGTTATTTTCGTTGCAACCGCGCCCCTTTTTCTTTTTTTCTTGTTTTCTTTTATCGTGGCGAGCCAAGACGTCCACCAGGAGATCGAGGATGAGTTTTACGGAGGAACGAGGATCGAAATGTGAACGAACTCTCGATTTCTGGGGGAATTAAACGTAGAGAAATATCGCTCGAGAACAGTAAATGCCTCGAAGGGGACGGAGAAACTTCAACTCAGTCAGTGAGATACATGAACGAAATCTCTAATGAAGCCCGTAAATAAGTAAAGAAATAAAATGGATAGAGATGGTTCGAACGGCAAAGGACGTTTCCACGTCCACGTTCCGTGATCGTAAAGAAGGATCGATCAAAGTTCGACGATACAAAATCATGGATCGCGCATCGTCCGGCTCTCGATGAGCATCGAAGTCACCGTAAGTGGCGCACGTTTCGCCTGTAAATTTCGCATTAAACGCAAAGTCGAGGGCGACGGATGATCCCTGAAAATCCCTGCTAGAACATCCTGCTAAATCCTGCTCGTGGATGGCCGTCACGTCAACTGTTCGTCGCCAACAGCGTCGCGGAATAAACTTTCCCCGAAGAAACGACGCCATTTTAATTGACGTCGGTCTCGCGAGAATTCTGACGGCGAATTGGTTCCTGTATCGCTCTATCTCGGGGATTAAGCTTTCCAATTTCATCGACGGTGAATTACTGCTCTCTACGTACCGCTTTTATCGTCAAAGTATATTTTCGCTCGCTCGCAACTTTATACTAACACAAATCAGCGCCTCGATCCTTGAAAGGATTCGCTAAAATCTGAAATCGGTTAGATTCTTGTTGGAATAAAACAATTTGTACACATTTATTCTGGTATATTTAATCCTCAAGTGGATTATTGGATTTTAATATTTATCTAATCCTCTATTAGTTGATTATTTTTTAAATGCTTTGGTAACAAATTAACATTAAGTAAAATAATTCAGTTGCGATTGAGAGCCCACTTGAGGGTTAAGGGGCCCCAGTTTGTAATAAATAAATTTGCTCTCGATGGACCGAGAACAAGCTGTCTTAATTTATTTTGTCCATGGGAGCTTTTGTTTTTGAAGCTTGTAGGTTTTATTCGTGTACGCGAGATAAATGTTAGCAAGGCTATCGACTCAGTTGTTAAACGAGTGATGAACGACACGAATTAAAGATAGGAATCAACGTTTCGTGGCGTCATTGTGTATTCCTGCATCTGCTAGCGAACGCAAACACGAAGGGATCTAATCTTAATCTCTAATGGTCATGCAGGTAGGGCAGGTGTTCCTTGCCAACGTTCAATTCACAAGATGTTCCTTTATCGAGAAGAAGGCAAACTCCCGAGGTACCCGCATCCACGCAAACGCACGTGTGCGTACGATACTCGATGGATTATCGCTCTCCTTTAACGAAAAAATAAAAGAAACGAATCGAACAGACTGTGAAATTAATTGCACCTTTTACTCGTGGTCATTTTGTATTTGTCTTTTTCTAAAATTCGAAAATAATTCGTGGATGCGATCGAACGAGGGACCGAAACGAAACGACGACTGAGTAATTCGCGTGGATGACTCTCCAGGTCGTCCTCGGGCCGCCATTTATTTGTCTTGCCTGGAATCCAGCAAACACTCGCCGTGCAATCAGGAGACGACAAAGCAACAACTATCGGGAAGCTGACGACCAGCGGATTCGCGTGACGGTTCGTTAGCTAACGCGAACGGGTTTGCTGCGAATTTTCGATTCGTTTCCTGGGACCCGATAGTCTCTACGCGCACGGTCGAATAATCAATTCTTGAGGAAGAATCGATAAACTGCAGAACGATTCTCGAGTGGAATTTCAGGGGAAAGCAAATCCAGCTCCAATTCGAGGACAATTTTCCACCAATTTATCGCAAAATCGGAGGTTACCTGTCCAACAAACGTTTCTATGATCCTCGAAGCTGCGAACTAGAATTTTCAAAAGATCTTCCCTTCGACAAACGTTCGTGCTTTTCGTTGACCAGCATTGTTTTGCTGAACAAAATATCTCAAGATATGTATGCTGGTTATTATGAAAGTGGCCTAAGTCATGTATTTCCCGTTTGGAGATGTTTAAACTTTTGCATTCGACCGTATTAAAAAAGTTACATGTTCTCCTAATTTGAAGTTTATCTAATATCGTTAAATTTACTTTGAAGAGCTAATAAAGTCTTTCCACCTCGAATATGTATCATTTGATTTCAATTACATTCTTACGCATATATACGACAGTTTGAAAATATTTATTATACGGTTTGTGTAAATTTCAATTAGGAATATGTCATCGTTCGAATACTATCGTGAGTCTGTGTACACGCAAGAAAGATCGAACGTGTAACGTTGAACGAACAAAGGGAATCAGATTAATTTCGAGGCTATCTTATTGTCCGGCAGTGTATAATCTGATCGCGGAGTAATGGTTGCTCGGGCGCAAACAATTTCGATATTAAAACGGTACGCTCTGTACAGAGGATGGAGAAACCCGTCGTAAATCCGGGATCGGAGGGAGGCGAGCGGCGAGGGGCTAACGGTTACACCCCCTAATATCTGTGCCGTCGATGGCTGGAAATCAGTCGACATTGAATTACCGTTTCCACGGGAATTAAACCCGGGATATCTTCTCGAGGAAATCTCGTCTCACTCGTCATTTCATCGGACGGGGGATGAAGGGGGTTTAGAGTCGGCCCGTTTTAATCCGAGGCAGAGAGACGCTGCGCCCATCGCGACGCGATAGCCCCCGCGAGGTGAGATCGTAAAAACTTTTAACGTAATAAAGGAACTTTCCGTGCTGTCTCGGTGCCACCCCCCGCTCCGCCGGGTGAAATTGCATTCGGCCGAATGACCGAGCTCCGAGTGTCTTTAACACGCTGCAACGACGAGCACCTTCGTTACAAGACGCGTCCTTTCGTCCCAGAAAACACCATCGATTTTTCTCAACCTGATGAGCCATCATTTTATGTGAAAAAATATCTAACGAGACGTGGGTAGATTGTACAGTAAATAATGGCTAGAGAAAGCATGGGCAATTATAGCTCAATGATTAAAATAAAATAAATCGGGACCGTTGCTTCAATGCAAATCAAAGTCCTTTTAAAAATTAAAAATAAGTTTGAAATGGTTCTTGATGCCGAGCAAATGGCGCAGGAATCAGCCCTCAAATTGGGTCACGCAAGAATTTTCCGTGGATGTTTCCGGGCGAAAGGTACAAATTGCTGGGAAACTTTTCACGACGGTGAAACGAGGCAAACGGTTCCTCGACGCGGTCGAAACTTGGTTGGTTCGCGTCGGTAGCAGATTGCGCAGCTTTCTGCTTTGATAAACTGTAATTTCGACTCGTTCCCAGACGATCGAGGCCCGTGGTACCCGTCACGGCCAGACTCCGGTACCCGCGATCGTACGTTTCCGAATTTGCGTGATTTTCATGCGACAAGCGACGAAACAAACCCGACCCGTGAAACGAACCAACAGATATAATCGTAACATTCGCTGATTTAAATCGAAGGGAAATTGTTACTCGGGAAGCTAAAAAAGAATGATAATATTTGTTACAAAGATAAAACTATTTTTGTAAATCCACGAATCGAGGAACGAAGGAGCACAGTTTCTTTCGTCTTCCGGCGTCAGTAATAATTAGATGTTTGTACGAAGCTTCCACTTCATAAATTCTATTAATAAAGATATGAATTTACATAAAGATCCGCAGTCTAGTAATAATATCTTTTAATCTGGATTCTATTATATATTGTTCGATGCGATAAATAGAAGAATAGTTGAAAGGAAAGTTGGTTCGACCGGGCCAATAGAGTCGCAGGAAATTCCGTTTCCTGAATCACGGTCGTTTAAAACGCTCGCTCTTTCCGGATACGAGGTGCTTCTCGAACGCCCCCGAACGTTCCCGCTTTAAAAATGATGAAACTCGAAGACAAAAGAGCGACGAACGCGGAACGAACCGGGCACGGAACTTTCCCCAACGAGTATCCGTTCGCGTGAAATTTTCACAGTGTAAATTTTCCAGCGACGCGAATCTTCCGACGCGGCAATTTTTCCGAGTTCCGGTCGCGGTCAACGGACGTCGTTCTAACGCGATATGCTATTCTGCCTCTTCAAAAACTGTTAAAATCCACGTTAAATGTTTTTCACCGTTTTATTCTGGTCTCCGGCTTCAGAAATTTAGCACAAACATAATCGAAATTATCAGCGTACTCGATAGGTATTCGTGAGTTTCGCCGCGATTTCTCCGGAGCGCTAATTAAGTCAACGAATCCGAAGCGGACGATGCTTCGTAATTACCTTAAGCACGCTACAATGTTGCTTTGTCGCGCGAAATATGTACTCGAGCCGAGAACAATGCTTGGAGAAAATCTCGAACGGTAGTGCATTAAAGTGACGCAACAATGTCAGTTAGAATGCATGCGCTTGGCGTTTAAATCACAGAACGACTATTATTTTTCGCGTTGCTCGTGACAATGAACGTGGACGAAACATTCTTTCGAAATAATTTACTAGCTCTCGGTTCCTCCTCCCGACCTTCCGCCGTTTCGAAATTAATAATAATCGGTTCGGTAGGGCTATTATTTTTACTGGAAACCACCGTTAATAATTTATAGAACGTAAACAATGTTTCTTGGTGTGCAGAATCGATTCCGTAGGGCTCGAAGAGCGTCTCTGGCGAGTCGTCCAACGACCGCAAAAGAGCATCAAAATTTCGTGACGGCGGGAGGCTCTTCTTCAGGGCATTGTTCCCTCGACTAGGTCGTAAATTAAATATGATTCACGGCACGGTCGGGACCGTTAAAAAGTTCCCCCGCTGATAAGAAAGATAAAACGCGATTCGCGTTGGAACGGTTCTCCCGCGAACCGCCTTAAATCAGTAAAGGTTCAACTTTTCCGCGTACAGGGTACGGATGGTGGAAAAGTTTTCGCTCGCGAGGATTCGTGGCTCGTTCAACAGCCATCTTCCCCATCGATCTATCGCTCGAGGCACTCGCCAACGGGTACACCGAAATTGTTACACGTCGGTTTTGCGACGAAGAAGAATTGCGCGATAGTTTCCTCGATCCTCAAACGTCGCGTCGTGACGAAACGAAAGTTCGAAAGATTTCCCCCCAACATTTTTTACGCGGTGCACGACTATAAAACTGCAAAATTGCTCTTGGAAGAAGTTTATTACGACCCTGGTTTGAAATCGTAAAACGCGTCGGGGTTAACGTATATTTTTAATCGCGCAGTTTCTAATTTTTACTTTCAGACGCCGCTCGGGAACCGAGAGGAACAGTAATTACGCGATCGCAAACAGAGGAGATAATACGCGATACTTCAGTTGAATTCTGTGTTTAATTAAGCCACTTAATGCGCTCCGTAACTTCTACGTAGCAAGTTCAGCCAGATACCTCGTTAGATTTAATTACTTCTGCTCGTTTTCTGACAAACGTTACCGTTAGCTCGCCAACGCCGAAATTTTACGAAAAGACAAACGACGACCATCATTACCGTCTTAATTCCGGAATTACATCGATCGACGCGAAGCAACGAAGGTTTCCAAACAAACATCGGTCGAAGAATCGAGGAAACTCGAGGTCCCCGATCGAGTTCTCCGCGTCGAACAGAGGCGGAGAGGACGAGGCGTCGCACCAACCCCCCGAAAATCCAGCTCGCGAAGCACCAAGACTTCTTTTTTATTTGCCCCGGCGGATACTTTTGTTTCGGTCGGTTTAATGACCGTGAATTTTCAGAATATCTCCCCGGGGCTTCCTCAAAATGAATTTCACGTGGTGCAACGACGGTGCATCGACCCCGGTTTCCGTGCCCGGTCGATATTCCGGCTACGCTACGCGGAAACCAGACGCACGAAAAGGCGCGCCCGGGAGATTTCAATTTTTACTCCCGCCGTAAACCGTAAAAATTCTTTACACCCCTTGGCGATCGCACGATTCGTCGCTGCACGCTAGGAGGGAGGGGGGGGGCAAAAAAACGCGCCGAGTCGCTCAAACGAACCCCCTTCAACCCCCTCTCCAACAAGCCCCAACACTCGTGTTTACAAAACGATGAACGGACATAACTAGATTTTGCTAAAACTCGTATTTCGTGCACGGTGAATTCGAGTTTTGAACGGGGCCTCTGTGATTTTTGTTGTATAATTTTTTTATATGAAGTATTTCGCTACTAATGGTGGTCCTTTCGAAGACGATCAAATATATATCTCTTTACACTAAAGTGATAAAAAAAAAATTTTGCAACGTTGATAGCATTTTCTTAAATATTGGAATTTTTATCAGTATTTTTTTGAAATTTTCTCTTTTGTAAACCATTTTACGTCATGGTAAATTATCGTAATTGTTGTTATCTCAACAGAATTTATATTGGGGTGAAAAACCCGTCATCGTATCTTGGTTGAAATTGTGAAATTGTTTTAATGGCCACTGCGGAAGGGCGTATTATTATCGTTGTCGGACTAATAGGCTAATAAATACATCTATTAGGAGCTAGTACGAAATGTGTCAATTATTATGATGAGAGAATAATCGAATATGCTTGTCGAGGTTAATGACCGGTAACTACGTACACAGACCCTTTAATATCTCAACGGTGGTAATCCTTCGTGATCCACTATACGTACAGCTCCTAATCGGAAACAGGACGGAATTAATGGAAGAAGCATGTTGCGCGAAATAACAAGAAATTTTAATAAACCCGAATAGAAACACAAGACCGATGCTCAGAATCAATGTTTAATATTCTTATAAGGAAACGCGAATTTCTTACGCGACTCTATACGCTTGAAACTCGTTTCTGTAACATACTTTGTTGCCCATTTTCTTTAAAAATGGAGAAATTCCTAAAGTATGAATGATACTTTCAAGGAAAAGCTCGAACGCGTTAAGAAAATACTTGATTAAATTCCCTCCGCTCGGTCGCTTGCACGCGTCGCTAAACAGTTTTATTGAAACGTTTTCCACTCAATATATTACCCCCTGGAAAAACTTTCCATCCAGGAGAATATTAAAACGCTCCCGTGGAATTTCTCTTTCGCGACAGACTTTCACTCCGGTTGTCTTCGGATGTCTCGGTGAATTGTAAATCTCGTAGCCAACAATTTACAATGAACTGCTCTGCGACGGTAATATCCCGGCGTCAACCCTTTACAATCCACCTCTTCTTGTTACGTCTCATTCAGTCTCGAATTAAACGAAAAACATTCGACGACCGAGAGACATATTTCATGCAAGACCATTACGCCTTCAATATCGCAATTTTCTCCCATTAGAAGCAACTTTAAAGCATCTTCGAGAGAAGACGAGAACTTTTCGCGCTCGCGAAGCAAATTTTAAAATTGAGGAGAAACGCTATTAACAACTCTGCGAAATTTTCCAGGAATTTCTTTCTATCGGGGGGTTAAATTCGTGCAATGGCAGGTTCAAAAAAGACTAGAGGAGGGCGGGGTGAACGGAGAACGCGTACAGGAGGAAACGAAAAACATCGTGGCGTTATTATCGGGCGCGGAGTTTAAAAGCTCGTGAAAAGCTCACAACCCTTAATGCCCGCAAATCCTCGAGCCTCCCTCTTCTTTAAGGAGATATCCTGCAGCAGCGAGGAAAGTAGAATCCCGCGGCAGGATTAAATCGGTGACACAGAAAAGCCTCCTTTCGTTCCTCTTTCGTCCCTGTGTCGACCATCCTTCGCCCATCCAGCCACCCCCTACAGCAACGTGACATATCGCGTTACGGAAAAATGGCTCTTTGTCCTCGTTTTCGTGCGACCAGGGGGTGGCTGGAGGCCCTCTTTCAGGGTGCACCGGCAGAAAGGGATCCTGAAATATGAGCAGGAGCCGTGCCAGAAAGGACCTTCGCCGTGTATACGTGCTCGATCTTTTGTCGGTGCTCACACATTCGCCGCGACCACCATTTACCAACCATCCTCGCCATCCACGCTGTGTCCGGCATAAATGTATACGATCGACCATCTTATTTTTTCATCCCATTCTCGAAACAAATCCACCAACCGTTCAACGGAAAATTTCATCAAAATATGGATGCGTCGATCAAATATTTTCTTAGCGTCAATTTCACGTTTTCTAGAGCTTCGAATCGGTGTATCGAAAATTAAATTGTCACTGATTCCGGCTATTTCTGGCAAAAATATTACGACGACCCTCGAAAGTGGCTTTCCACCGTTTTCTATTTTCCCAAATACTTCCTCGAAAAACGAAAGGTATCGACGAATTAATTTTTAATCCCGCCTCGTGTACTGAAAGGCAAACGTATCTTGTTTTTGCTTCCTCGTCGAAACTGTCGGAATAAACGCCGGATCGTTCGAAGGTAATCGTCGTGATACTTTCCAATTCCTCCCCTTTTTTCTCCTCCCGACCGGTCCCTTATTTTTCCCCGTTCTCGAGAACTTTGAAACACCGGGAGTTGTAATTCCCCGTGGCTAGCGTGGATATTCCACCGCCACGATAGATGGATTATTTATGGACGTCCGGCGTGTCGCGAACTTCAGTCAGACTCGAGTTATCGTGCATTTATTTATTTACTGCAAACGGGGAGGGGCCCCGTATCGAGTATCGAGACAATTCGATACAAAAAACTGGGTGGAATATCTTCTGGACGTCTTCTGCCTCTGTGTAGTAAAATATTTAATAATTACTTTCGATTCTCAGTTTATTTATTCGGTTTATTTGGGAATTAAATTTGATCGCTTAGAGTGAGACTTCCTCAAAAATCGCTAGAATTTAAATGTCTTCGTCAAAGGGGGGTTTAAAGGTAAAATCGTACCTGGAGGGGGGGTTAAACGGCCAATCACGATGCTATTTACTCCAGCAGGAACAAACGTGGATAGGGAGACTCGCGGCAAAATTGCACGGGAGAAACAATTGCTGGGACAGTAGGGATCGGAACGATGCCAGTCCGCATCAACAGGTACATCGTCGGAGCTTTGGCATCGTTCTATCGGAAACAGATTGCACGCGGCAAAGAAGGGATATCTGTTTTCGAAAAGTCGTTAGTACGAAAGGTCGTTAAAACGAGTGCTGGCTGCGCGGGGAACGTTCCAGCGAAATTATACTAAGGTTGATTTACAACTAAGCCGATGCGCGTAATTCTACTGGTTTAGTAATTGTCCATAAATATATAGAACGTCCTTTTTGCAAATAAATCTTGCAGCGAACGTGGAACTACTTTCTTAACGCATCCTTTGCCGCTAATCGTTTCGGATGGACCTTTGAATGATCCAAACCAAGGAGAAGGACTTCCATCGTGTATAAGAACCTGTGTTAAATTGTACAAACTACGTGGTTACGACTGAGTGAAACTAAAGACTTTAAAAACTGAATTTCACCTTGTTACTTTGGTATTCGAGTATTCGGAGTATTTCCTTGAACGGCGATAGTATCGACGTTCAGGGGAAAAATAGAATTTTCCCGTGGTGATCGGTGGGTATCGATTCGAGCATTAATTCCACCTGTGCGTCGTCAGCGCGGAACGATCGATGCCTGCTAGGCTGTAGGTCCTTTGTCGAGAACTGGCAGGTCGATCCCCGGAGGGCTGCTTCCGGTCCCGAAGATCTTCCAGGGGATTGTGTATGCGTTCACGGACCATTAGTCCCGACAAGCACATCCTATTACGTTCGTGGCACGGATATTCGCGAAGGAATGGGAGAATGCTCGCCACAGCGAAATCCCAGCCGCGCGCCGCCCAACTTTTCCAAAAGGGCTTAAGGACGCCCGCAATCGACTTTCGAGGACGATGGAAAGCCGATACCGCCTAAGTACTTACGTCGAACTAACGTCTAACGATCGATCGATACTCGTTGCAAACGCTTTACCTGCTGGTAATGCGTCCAAGATCTCGACCTGTCTTCGCTTTTTTCCACCCCTTCGGTCTCTTCCGTGGATCGCTGACGAAATAAATGGCGGCGCCATCGAGAGTCTTCGACCGTAATCTTGACGGTGTTACCGGAAATTATACTTACGGGGCCGCTCTGAATCGATCACTTTAATACGCTGCAAAAATTTCAGCAAGTTCTTCCTCTCTCCTCCCCCTCCCACGCAAAAAGAAAAAAACCAGTTTGTTTCAAGTACGACCGTTTTACGAAGAAAATTGTACCCGTAACTCGCAATACAGTTATTCGTAGTTGTTAATGCGACAAATTTTAGTCTTCTTCTTTGTTTCTAACTTTATGGCAAAACCATAAATTTCTAAGCTACATAACACCGGTGATTACAGTCTAAGCTTGATTCATGAATGTGAGTTATTATACGGTTAAACAATGCCAGAACTTCGAATCCCAGAATTTATCGAACTGCACACTCATGGTTCTGGCATAAGGGGGACACGATATTTCAATATTATGGCCCGTATATTTCACGAATTTTTTTCAACGCTTATCGTCACGCAATTCATTTTTATACACTGTGATTTAAATATTGCGAAGAACAAAATTCGAGAGTTAAATCGCCTCGAAAGGATAATTCGGATCGAGTCACGATCTTGACTCGCAAACACGAGGATTCGCGCAGACTTGGAACCGAGCCAAGAGCAAGACTTCTGATTAACACGATAATGGAATTGACATAACGAACTGAAATATTAATTCTCCGGATTTCCCGAATTTAAACGAGATCCCTACGCGTGGAAACTTATCGCAAACAAACCCTATGTTGGGTTAACAACGACCGGTGAAGTTCCTGTTGGCGGACGTAAAATTTTGGATCGCGATACGACGTATCCTGTTTTTGCTTTCCAACCTGATCGTGATAAACGGCGAGAATAGAGGAAGAAAAGAGAACGGGCTCGAAACTTTCCGAGTTTCTGTCGTTTTATCGCGGAAAATGCAATTCATCTCTCGCGGGCGTTTCGTGATTCGATGAGAAACGATTTTTCTTCCCGATGAAAGGAAGAAAGAGAGGATCGAAGGTCGGAAGGAGACGCCAGTCTAATCTCGAGCACGAACCGTAACAAGTCGTCGGGGGAGTTCGCGTCAATTTTACCTTGTTCGCCCCCGAGCTAGCGAAATACAAAGATAATCCCGGGGATCTGGCCCCGTTGACGGTGGAATAACACGAAAATCAGCAAGAAAACCACCTCCGTCGTTCGCCAACGTCGTGAAATTCCAATTTTTATTCGCGTCACGAACGAGATAAACGCGTTCGTTCACGGTTATCGATTACGATCGACACACCTGTGCGGAGAAAAAATACTTGCAACGTCCATCCCCCCCTGTCCAAACGTTCCTTTCTTCGACAAGTTCTCTCTCGATATTTCATTTCGAACCGTGGCGAGGAAAGAAAGAGGACGGAAGATGCTGACTAAGAACTCCCCACCTTGCATCCTCCATCTAATCTCTTTTAGTCGAGCCATCAACCCTCTGTTCATCATCCTCTTCTACGTCCGTCCCCGAACAATGAGTCCAACCATTATTTTACTCGAGAGAGTGCTGCTCCCTAAAAGTCTTCCTCCTACCGCGAAATTTTATCTCTAATTAAGAAACATTTTCTTTTTTGCCACTGTCTGAAGTCCCTGACAACTACGCTTGTACGCAAAATTATAAAACGCCCTGCTCGACCGTCACTAACGTATACAATTTCTTGAAAAGCATCTTCATCTACTCCCGCGACACAGAATAATTTTTGATACGGGTTAAAACAACGAATCCATGTGTCAAAAATTGATCTTCGTGGAAATTGCTTGTAAAAATAATACAGACCAATTTACTTGGAACAGAAACGAATTCTCCGTTCCGCCCCATAATTCGGGGCGCAAAAGAGTTGCTGATCGACGATCTTATTCTTTCGTGGATTCGAGGAAGGCTCGAAAGGAGTTCGCGAAGGGCGAACGCAGGGATTCGGAATGGTAAGAAGTCTGATTCTGACGTTCTGAATGGGAAAGCAGCCAGTTGAATTATGAAGTGCTTACACGCGGGCTTTGCCTGCATAATGGCTCGTTTGCGCGGGAAATGGCTGCAATTTCGAGGGGAGGGATTGCGGGAGCAGGTAATCTGAAAATAAAATCTTGCGAATCCTTCGTCCGCGTAGGAGGAGAAACAGAAGAGAGAAAGCTTTGTGTCGCGAAAGTATTAAACGGTGAATCGCGCATTCGTGCTTCCGTGGGACGAAAGGTTCGTGCACGGTCGCTGGCTGGAAAACTACAACGAACGCGGTGTAATTCGCGGCACGGTTCGTCAACAGAATTTCATTTCGCGACCGTTCCATAAATTCTCTTTCATCCCCCAGATTTTTCGCGACCATTCCGCGCTCGCTCCTTTGAGGAATTATCGAGTCGAGTCTCTCTCGCTCGCGGAATTATATCGAAAAAGTTCGCTGACCGAAAGCCCCCTTCGATGCTTCCAATTTATTCGTTTTACGTCTTCGTTGCGCAGCCTGTAAATACTGGAAAATAAAACGCGAAAGAAAAGGTAAAATATGTACAGTGGTGTACACGAGTCGAATTTTCATTTCTGAAATATGAGTTTACGCACAATGTAAGTATAGAAATTAACGAAACAATTTTTCATTCTGGCAATAAAACGATTTTCTCACAAAATATAAGAAAGAAATTAAATTCAAATTTGACAATCGTCAGAAAGTTTCTGAGGGATTTTTAATTCGACCGTGTCTCTATCTTGGCTCTCGTCGCGATATCGCGACGAATATAAAGAACGGCAGACAATTTTCTCGCGTACCGGACGGAATAATAAAATCTGAATTAATTTATTGGTTTCGGGACGCTTCAAAGGGAAATTTTGTTTACGTTCGCGCGGTATCTCGTTTGCTCCGGTCGCGTTAATTACTCGATCGATGGGAAATACGCGGAACAGCGTTTCCCATTATGCGACCTCATGAAACGAATGACTGTTTCACGAAAAATGTGTTCGATCGCGCGCGCGAGTATTTGCATTCAATTAACACTATAACCATACGTATGAAATGGAATAAACTTGACACGACGGGGGATAAATAATTCTCTGAAACGAATTATTTGAGACAAATCTAGAAATAGATATTATCAAACATATTTGCATAGTCCTTGCTCTAATAGTTTCCATAAAAATAGATTTCATATCGATGTATGAAATTATATTAGATATATTATTGTAAATTGTGGTTTCGTTACTGTAACAAGGAAACAGACATTGGAAAAGAATTCCAATAATTAGCTAATTAGCAGTATTTCTAACAAGAATCCCCCTTTAACGCAACGTTAAGTAACCTCGAACAAAGATAATGCCTCGTTTCCTCGGTTGACCTTAGATTAAGAGGAGGTATTATCTCGTACGAGTTGTGCTCTGCATACGTTACACCGTTTTCTCGATAGTTTCGCCTAACAAGCCCGCAAATTGGAAACTGGTCGAACAACTAATCGCGTCTAAGGCTGGCTCTGGCTAGACAAACTTTACTTGGACGAAATATCACCCTATTGACGGTACTCAATTTCGATGAAACAGAGTATCGAAACAATATTATATTCGTGTTCTTGATGCAAAAACTACCCTTAAAATTGTAGCAGGAAGTCACGTACAGGGAGTCAGGGTCCTACCTCGAGCATCTTAAACATTTCATTTATTTTTCAACGATAGAAAAAATGTCTTAAACCCTTTTTTCCAACGGCATATTCTACCGTCGCAAATTAAAATACATTTCAAACGTTTCCACCGTTCCGAGCAACCCCAGAAGCACGGTTTCTTTCTCCTCTCGCCATCGGCTTACCGTTCGCGAAGAAACCCTTTCGGATTCGTGCAATGGCGGAATTCTACTCGTGCTTACCTGGAACAAAAAAAAGAATCCTGTTACGAACGTTAACGCTTAAAAACGCGTCAGTAATCGCGAGATAAATAGCTCGTTTAATCGGTGCTGTAAATTTCGAGCGCGTCGCAATTAGACCGAGGTGTCCGCGCGTTTAGACGTCGATTCCCCGAGGAAACGCGGCCTCTGCTTCCCGTTGGCAGTGATCCAGATACGTAAAACGGATCCCTGGTTCCAGGGAAACTCGGGTCTTACGATCGTGAGAAAGATTGCACTTGGATACGACGATTGTTCGATCGAACAATAAAGATTTCGTTCGAGGAACGATGCGCGCGGTTCAAGATCCACAAGACGATCGGAGATCTAGAATACATTGGAACGGAATAATGGATGGATATCTTTATTTTTATTACTGCTCGAACAAATGAGAACCGAAGCATTTTTATATTCCACTGCGTACAGAATCGATACTTTTATTTTTCTAAGAAGTCGTAAGTAGATTTCCATACCCTAGTATCGGGAGAAACTATGACGGGGATTAATTTTCGAGCGCGTAAACTCAATCAGAGGGTGAAGACGCACGCGACCAAGTTTTAATTGCATTGCGCGTTAACTGCGAGAATCACGTGTATCGCGATACCGATTATGACGTTGCCGCAGAAATAGTTGGTTGGCAGAGCAAATACGCGTACGAACTTTTAAATAAAACGCAAGAATAAAGTTCTCGGGTAGTAAAACTTATTTTTATTCGCCGATATAAAACTATAAATAAATAATAAGAGCTTGAGAACAAAACTTGCTCTTCGACGAAGGGTTGAATTTCACAATCACACCCTTATTTCTTTCATACGGATGTCGGAATCTACTTGGGACTGTATTTTGCACCGATTCGAACGAATAAAAACGTCGTCCAGTGGTAAATCCGTAGACATATCGGCCAAACCGATAAAATGTGGCTGAAATTCGCTGCCGTTGCCGCAATAAATGTCGAGACGACGAAAAAATCGCGACCGCGAGGGGTCCCCGTTGCTGGCTGGCCACCGAAGGAAAATAAACAAGCGAGGCGAGAAACCGTGGAATTAAATTTACGCAACTTGACAGGTGCGACAGCTGATCGCGCCCGGTACCCGCGGGTTCGATTTGCTTGCCTCGACCAGTCGTCCGTGCGATGCCATTTTACTGCCCCAGGTGCAAACCGCGTCGATCACGACGCTAGACGAAACAAATCTCGCGATTTAACCTTTAACCCCGTTTTTTCCTTCGTCCCTTCAATCCCCCGTTCCACCTGGTACTCGTTAATGCATCTTCAACGACGTTATATCACAGACAAGATTATCCGGAATGCAAACACCAAGAAATAGGATCAATGAAATACATTTACTGTTCTAGGAGTTATGATCGTTTGAAAACTGGACCATTTTTATGTGGTTCTCCAAACTACACTAAAATACGAGTTGTTTGCATTTTGAAACATTCAAATCCTCCGATCCATTCAGGAGTTATGACGTTTTAAAGATACGCATGAAATTTCAGAGAGACATTTCTGGCCTGAAATTATATTTTCGATAATGAATTTTTTTCTCGAAAATGGTTAGGATTTCGAGGGTATGTCTATTCACCAAAAATGATTGCAATCGGCCCCCGCAACCGAAAATAATTTTTTCAAAACGATTCTGAAACTTTTCAATTTCGCTGAAAAATTTCAGGGAAAAATGTCATGTATGGTCAGACATTGTATTTTCGGTAAGAAATTTTTTTCTCGAAAGCGCGTAGGATTTCGGGGGTATGTATAATGACCAAAAATGCTTGCAATTGACCCCTGTAACTAAATATAATTTTTTTAGTATGATTTGAAATTTTTCAATTCTGCCGATAATTTTCTATTAGATCTAGATTGAAGATTAATTAACTTTTCCTGATAATTCTGGAGGATTGCAGAAAGAATAAACTATTTTCTAGCCCTTATTATTACAAAATCTTGACTGATATTAATAATCACCTCGATATCACCGCCACTTCTTAAGATTAATTGTAAATACCGATTCTGCTTTCGTGTGCTACAATCAGTTCGGTATAGAAATTCGGTAGATCCGACTCAAGTTTGGAGAAATTTTGTTCAGCGTAGTTTCGTGAGTCATGCATAAACTTCGTCGTATCTTGACCTACCGGAGAGGCGGTCCCGGATTTGTGGTTATATCATCTTGTGGAAGATCTCATTATCTCCCCGGTACAGGATGGTTGGGACCACAACATCCCCCTGTCCGTATCTAAATAACAGATGGAAAGGGTAATATTCTCGACCAACGAAGGGTCAGTGTCGAACGGGGATGGACGCTTCGCGAAGTGGAAGCGCTTTGACTGCAGAAAACGTTTCAAAACGTGCTTGTTCGCGAACAAACAGCCTCTGTCACCGACGTTTCCCGGCACACAAAGTCGACGCGAATCGACAGAACGTGTTCGAATTCTTTTAGTGACAGGCAGAAGCGACAAATTTATTGGGAATGAAAGAGGGCCGTCGTTCGATAAACTCGCTCGTACAAGTTTTTGATGCGCCAGCAACATGTGCGAGTCGTAGAGATAAAACTGTCATTTTGTTCGTATCTTTACGTACTGATTATTTCCGGAATATTAAAAAGACAAATTCAATTGTACGGTGACGTCTATTTTCCTTCGACTTTGAATCTCATATTTCCGTTTGCTAGTATTAATTCTATACAGAAAAGCATTACGATTCTGCGTACACTTTTTTAAAGAAGGCGTTCGAACGTTCCGCGGCCGCATCGTAAGCACTTCATACATCATTTCTTTATGTTCTTCGACCGTGTCTGTTACGAAGAACATAAAGAAACGTATAAAGTAGTCGCAATGTGGCGGCAGAACGTTCGAACGCTTTCTATAGCAAACTATACGCCTGTGCGAAAGCTTGAAATACCTCGCGGAATATTGAGTTTTAACCCTTTGTGCTCCGACAATTTTTATCGACGCGAACAACCAGCAATATCGAAGTAACATCGCGACTTTTGAAAACTGAAAACATCTTTTTTCACGCAAAAATGTATAATAAAAATTTCTTTCGTGTATCTCGTAAACTCAAGATATCGGAATTAGTTAGGCACGGGATACTATAGAAATTCTCTACACGCTTCGTAAATATATTAAGATAGGCGAATGGAACGCGACAGGTTGCGTCGTGCCAGTTCGACTTGTTTGCACGGCTTAACAAAGGTCTGACAACAATAGATCATGCGCGGGGCCTTGACGCTGAAACCAGCGTTTTCACAAACGAACGCGCGTTGGTAACTATTCCGAACTATTTTCCGAATTCGATAGAATTCAAAGCAGAGAAACCCGGGATTCTTTTACCGGTTTTCTTAAAAATAATTCTCCAAAAACGACTCATTTTCTCGACCCTGAAAATAGACGATTTTTTAACTGTGAGAACCAGAGTCGCGGAAAGCCTGGAACGTTTTGGGTTGGATATTTAACTACATTGCTATTCAATGCAGCTACATGGGTTCACCCCGACGAAAAGAATCCCTTTCTACATCAGTCACCGTTTCGTTTCAAATTTACGTCCATTTAACCGAGTATTTCGAGTCGAAGGCTGTTGTTCGGGGAACGGTGTTCCCTCGGGTGACTCTTTCATCCCTTGCAGACTGTTTGCGCAGTTCGACAAAGGCCTTTCGAACACCCGGTGCACGACCTGCACTCGGAACTAGCGTTTTCACAAACACCGCTCTGGCGTAGGCGGCAACGAAACGCTGCCTTACGGTCCATTTAAAGAAACCAACCCGCCAGGAGCAAAAAGATGGCTACGTTGATTCTCGCCTCTCGACTTTTAAAGGCTCGTCTCTCTTTCTGTTGCCGACGCGTCGAAACGGCAGTGCACCTTGAAGGTCGTGCAAAATGACCGACCATTTTCTTCATTTTTTTTTCCTTTTACTTTGCTCCACGGCCTCTTTGTACCTTCGACTTCTACCTGTTCATCAAATGTTTACGAGAACTCTGCGACGGACGTGTGTACTTTTCAGCCGATTCGGAATCTCCATTAACGCGGTTGCCCCAAAGTGCTCGTGGTAGCGAAAATATTAGGTTGTGTAATCAGTTCGCGTTTCTTTAAAAGAATATTCAATGCTTATTTTGAGTGGGTCACGAAACTATTCCAACGCTTCTCGCTATAACACACTTCTCACACTTTCTTAAAAATACACGCGTTAAACGAAATGTTCTTGCACAGGGACTGGAAACATTGGCGGATTCGGTTAATCGGGTAATTCAGCGAGGCGAAAATCAATTTAATTTAGATGAATTTAACGTTTCCTAACGCGATTTAAAAAAGGAAGCTAAATTCCTTCCATAATGTAATCTCGTCGATCGCGATTCGGGCGTCTGTTTGGCGCATGGGAAATTATTAATGCGTTCGAACGAAATGAATAGCGTTAACGGCATCCGTGCGTTGGATAATTATTTAAAACCGTTTTCAATAGAGATTTATGAACAGGACCTTCTGTTCGTGCAAGATAACGTTTCATAACAGTATCCAAAGCCAACGTCGATATATTGAAAATAATATCTCTTTTAAATCGATCTGCGCTTCCGACTTGAATTCAGTTGGGAATTTATGGGCAATATTGGCCCGATGAAGTTTCGCTAATAATCGTTCGTTTGAAAATGTGGAAGAACTCGAACCACGCTGAAATTTTATAAAAACAGTAACAGTTCGAAGTTGATAATTGGCTTTCTTTGTTCGAGGCTAGAAATATTCAACCTTTAGTGTGTTTGCGACACGCACTGTGTGCCTCTAATCAATACGCGCCAGTTGTTAATTCCTTTTTTACTATGCTCCAATATTTACCAACGAAAGATACGTTTTTCAAGCTTGTCGACGTATTCTGCGGAGAAAATAAGACTTTTCGTGCGAGTCGTATCGGGTCAGACGTCATAGTCAGCCTTCACATTCTACTTACTTCTAGCACCACGTTCCCCACGATTTTTAACACCGCCAACGCCAACATGTTACTAAACTATAATCGCTGAGATAACGATAAATTCACTATAGACGCCGGTCTGTTTATCGTGGGTTCGTCAAACGGTGCTCGAAAGTTCGTTCTCCGACAATACCAACTCGCGGCCATCTTTAATTTGCTAAAAGTCGCGAGGCTGGCTCTTCGTGCGCTTGATTTCGCCTGATTTTCAGCAAACAGCGACCAAACGTCGGGAAAACGACCAGAAAAAACGACGAGTGTCTTTTCCGGGATTTTCTTTTACTGTCGCTCGGCTTTCGAACGTGAAAGCGCAAACAGCGCGATAGAAGCTTCGGAGTTCGGCCGCCATTTGCAGAGGAACCAAAGAGATTCGAGAGCCCGATAGAGAAACGGACGCGCAACTTATTAGTACCAGAAAATATTCTGTGTTTCGAAATCTTGATTCAGCAAATGGTAACATTGAAACGTACAATCGTCACCTGTGACTAATCGACGAAACAGAAATTATAGATAAAATTTGAACCCGTAGAAAACAATTTTTCTTCGAACGTCGCTGTAGTTTATCGTAGACTACGTTAAAGAGTAGCGGATACGTACCTGGTGGCATGTTTCTCCGGTGTGTTAGTTCGAGAATACGGTTTCGAGGGAACGCGAAGAAGGATAAAAGCGTCGATCCTGGCTAGATTACTTTCGTCGATCGTTCGACGACGCGTTTCCACGCCTCCTTTCGTAGTAAATTCAACGATACAACCACGAGTCAACCCTGGCCGTGTTTCCAGACAAGTAACAGGGTTACCCGTTGCCTTTCGAGGCGACGATCGATCCGTCTACATCAATAGGATCCGCGATACTAATGGCACCGAGTTCAACGGCTGGAGAACGCGTCACGTCGTTATCGAGAAACACGTTTCATAATTACGCATAATAGCGTCTGTGAAATTGACGCGGATACCGAGTTCCGCATAGGCTGCGAGAACGCATCGGCAATTAAAGGTCAGGGGAAAATCTATTCGACCAAGGACGGTACAAGGAACACCTCCCATCCGCCTACGAACGTCCTTTTATTAAGTTGCAATCGTATCAAAGTTTGTTTGCCAGACCGATGCGACTACAAAGCGACGAGTCTCGAATCCAAACGCGAGCAACTTCCTCCGTACGCTCTGGAATTTCATTAAAAAGGAGGATCGATCGGTACGTTGAAATCCGTTCGACGGATCCTGACGACGTATTATTCCTTCCGTTAACGATACAAGTAATTAATTAACGGATAACGGTAATCTCGATTTTCAATAGCCGGCTCGTACAATTATTTCACTCTCACGAAACACGCGCGCGGACGTACGAAGTGCCTCGAGCACGCTGGCTCGCGTGAGCAAGAACGCTTATGTTTTCTTAGCCAGTACATATATGTCCCTCGCGAACGAACGTCTGCTTTATCAGACCGTGTACGTACGCCCCTCTGCATCTAAGGGGGTTGATACTGCGCAGCGAGGAATTAAACCAACTATAGAGTTGATTTGTTGCAGCGGCGCATGAAACCGTTCCCAAACGAGCTCGGGGAAAAAAAACTGTAATCCCTAGGCAGAGAAACAAACTCGACTTCCTCCGCTTACAGACCTCTTAATCAGACCTTAAAGAAGAGCGTAGCCTTGGTATAATACTGATTAAACCGACGAGGGACGATCCCCAAAAGTTCTAATATTATAACCCGTTCACTGTCCGATCTCTTGACGATGTATCCCGTAGCACGACAGTGTTTAGATTTCAATTTACCATTTTAAAAGAACGTTTCTCTGCATGGAATAATTAAAAAAAACCTCTCTACTCGGACCAAATTAGCTGGATATCCAGAGAGGTAATAACCGCGCGTCAAATGGTAAAAATCTTATTCCCGAAGAGAAACAGACGGAAATGGTTATCGCGCGAGACACCGGACAGAAAAGTTTCGAAAATAATGTTATCCTGGCGTGTTTCCCGCCGGGAATAAGAACGAAGAGGGTAGGAAAAGGGGATGAAAGAACGATCGCGATGAAAAGCGAGAGGTTGCACCAGCACCGGAGGTTAACTTTCAAAAACCGTCGAGCTGCGAGGGAAAACGGAAGTTTTCACTATTCCCCGAGTAAACCGACCAACGACGGAATAATAATATTGACAAGAGTTCGCCGGCTCTCGCGAAAAAATACAAAACGAATGCTCGCCGATGAAAATGGCGATTATTTTTCGTTTTGAAAATTTTTAACAACAATTTTCTGCGTTACTATTGTCGTATAGATCGTTTTAGTAGCCGCACAATTTGGGGTTTGGAACACAATCGAGGCTAATGAACGGCGAGACGAAAAATTAATTCTCAGTATTAATTCGCCGGTCCATTTGTATGATTAAGAGCGTCTTTCGTTTCGATGGAGAATAAAGGCAGGTACGTGAAAATGCTGGAAACGTCGGTACATTTAACTTCGCTTCCATTTCCCTCTCTGTGGCCCATCGGTACCTACCCCCAAACTCCCACGAGAATCAATCCATTCGTACCTTGTACCGATCAGCATAGTCTTGCTTCCTATTCCGGTGTGTATTCGCGAAATTAAAATGCAAAATCCTCGGTTCCATCGTACAACGTAATATCTCGAATAATACGAGTTTAATAACGCTGCTCCGTTCATTATCGTAAATGCAGCGCTGCACGAGCAGTGGCGCACTTGGAAATTTAACAAAGAAATTTCGCACCTTTATTGCTTCGAATTACGCTCTCACGATAAAAATGAAAAAATCGCAATTACGATATTAGTTTTACGAATCTAAGCCTGGCCGACAAACATGCTTCAAATACCGTTCGTTCGCTCGCATACTCGACGCGGAAAATTCATTTCAGTGAATTTCCATCGGCCCGTTTATATTCGATATTACTAAATAACTTTCGCGTTTGGAATAATTCCGCGTAACAACGAAAACCGACGCTTCCAACGCCCGGAACGTACGATTTGCTCGCTGTAAACACGGCCGATTATATCTAATCGAAGTCCAGGTGTTCCCCGCAACCCCGAGTTTCCCAACCCCCTCTTTAGAATTCCAGCGACGCAACAGTCTCCCCGTAAACCAGCCCGAAACGCCGACATTCGGAATAACGCTGGCTAAAATCCTGCCCGGTAAAGTCAGCCGTCGTCGACGACCTAATTAAGCGTCGCTATTTTCATAATGTCCTATCGTCATCTTGCGCCTCCGATTTTCATCGTTCGTTTGGAGTTTACGATGATGATCTTCTGGTGGGTATCCTTTTTTCAAAACTGATACCTCGTTTCTATCAAAATGGTGTCTACAGTATTTTTCGTCGATTGCCAGAAGCATGGAGAATTGCCTATCGATGGCCTTGAGTGGTCAGTTGTTATTGCCCGTACTGTGGGCTGGCTCTAATACTTTAGGGGGTTGTCCACCCTGGAACGAATAGTTGGGGCACACCGACGTGCACATACACCCTGCGACCCCATGAAAGCAAGGAACTGTATATCGACCCAACATCTGTCCCAACAAAATGGAACACTTTTGACACCCATAGCGCTGGGACCCGTATTCGGTACAATTCTTTAATTCGTTTCGACCGTAGAAACTGATATTTCGGATAGCGTAACAGGAACGAATAGAGTACATAGATGGACCGTGGATCCCCGTAACAAAGAGAAATTGGTCGAAACCTGACTTCTTTCGCCAAGCTCTGCAAACGCGTTTGGTACGATTCTTGGCTCTGCTTCGAGCGTAATCAAAATTTCGTCTTTTACAAGAACGTGAATACGATTAGGCGCGCCATTCCGTCGACAGAGTATCGGTCATACGACTCGGTGAAAAACTAAGAGCGTGGCGAAGCCGAAAACGGTGATTATCCGCGACACTGGTGCACCAGCGTTGGCAACTGTTCGCCGCGACTGTCGTCGGTGACGCGTTGCACACAGAGTTCGCTAGCTAAGAGTTCGCAAATCCGCAGCCTACTCGCATTAACGCCCCGGGAATGGAATTCGCTAACTGTGAATCGTTTCGTACATATCTCTGCGGCCGCGAGGATCGATACGGTCGCCATGGCGACGAGCAGGCCTTCTCTATAGGGATACAGATACAGGGATACATCTCAATACGAGTACACGGAGTGCTATCTCTTTCTCTCTTTCGCCACCCTCGCCCACCACTCGCTCAGAGCCACCCCACTTTTTTCTCTTTCGCCCTGGCTTTTCTTCGCCCTCTCTCCAACTCTCTGACTCTTTGTCCTAGTCCTTGCGACTTTTTGCCGCCGCTTTCCGACTCTTTCTATCGTCCTTTTCTCTCTCTCTCTCTGATTATTGGGGACCGGGGGATGATTTCGGGACTTTGCGACCAAGTTTCGAACCCGAGGAAAAGAGAACGACGCGGCTTGGAACTTCGCTGACGGTTCAAGATAGGGGTTCCCAATCTCGATTCCAAGTATAGAACTCTTGTAAGACTCGACAAAAGTTTATTTTTTCGCAAACTTCGTCTAATTTTCCTCCTTCTTCGATCTATTATCTATTACCTGACGCTCGAAACGAGATAATACCGATATCTTCAGACATTTCGCGCGATTAGGGGTACTGATGTATCCGTGGAGGCCAGTATCCAGAGGCCGTTTCCCAACTCACCCTCGATACTGCTCCTATTGCACGACCTTATTAACTTCGTGTCCCATAAAAGCCTCGCACCATCCTCGCGATATACGTGAACCGTACACAGACACGACATACTTAGCCACGGGTTCGCCTACAACCCCTGCCTATTAGCCAGACTTAATTAACAGTTTTCCTATTAAATTAAATTTCCAGATGGTGTCGAGTATGGCGCTTCGTGGAGCCGATCGACAGCTGTCAGCGTACCTTTGTAAAAGACATAGAAATTTCCCGACAAAAATATGCGATTGATAAACGCAACGTTGAAATCGAAACGAAAGAAACTTTAAAACGAAAAGTATATACGCTACTGGGACGAAGAATTTTCTTCGAAGAAATAAGAAAATCGCACATCGACTTTTGTAGCTTCTTGACGGAGCTGCACTTTTAAATGCTTCTCGTCCTAGACAAAAGGGACGAACAAATCGACGCGAACGTTAATTCGAACTTTCCAGGTCGACGATTGGATCAACGACCGTCGTAGGCTCGAGCTTCGTCTCGAAGAATTCTGAACACGCCGGGTGAATCGTGAACCGCAGGAAGAAGAGCTTTCGAGCCATCAGTTTCGAGGATCGAATCGGACGCCAAGGAAAAACGAGAAGAAAGAACGTCGCGATGAGAGCGGGCATCGTTCAACGAGGTTCGATCCGATTGAGAATCCGGTTCGTTTCCTTCGTCTTCCGTCAAGCCCAGTCAGTTTACCGAGAACTCATCGGAACAAATCGAGTGATAAAAAAGAACGAGGTACATAATTCCTCGGGGATGCGAATCGAGCAACGAACCATGCAAAAGAAAAAAGAAAAATATCCTTGTTTCCGTTCCGAAGGATACACTTTTTAAAATGATGAACAACCGGGAGAGCTGTAGCAATCCTTTCCATTACCTTTATTCTTCCAGGACTTTTTAATCCCTGCATTTCAACCTTTGCTGTACATTTTTTCGTGTTTATGAAAATATTGTAGTTCCGTGTCATTATTAGATTGAAAACGTATTAAAGAATTTGTTCTAATTAAATTTGCGTCATGCTGAAGTCCATTACACTTTCTTGGAACCTGTAAATAACTCGGAGCGTCTCGTTTTCGCTGGAAATTCATTTCGACGAGAGTGATACGCACGAGGGTGCGTTTCTTTCGAGAAACTGCGTAAGTTTTCGCCGAGACAGCGGCTGAAATATGATCGACCAAATAGGTCTTCGTTAATCTCTTTCGAAGCGTCCTCTCCCCTCCTTGGTACTTTATCCGAGACCAGAACTTTCCATTTCCGGTCTCAGCTCGGCGATCGCCAACTAGAGAGGAACACCCCGTGAAACTTTCTCTCCGAGTCCAACACGGATCGCGTTTCCGGTCCACTACTAACGAATCGCGACGGACGTTTATCTTTGAATTTTTCGTAAAGAGGATAATTTAACGTCTGAAATATCTAACACGATTAATATTTTATTGCATAGAACGTAAAAAATAAAATACGTAGTGTTTTACCGTTGCTTCGTAAAAATGTTCTCAGCGGGAATCAATTTTCTACCGAAAGTTTTTCAATTAACCGTGAACTTTTTTGCAGATTTAATACTCGGCCCGCGACTCTTGGGCTTTAATAATAGGTCAAACACGCTTCGGCAAATTTAATAATAAATTTTCAAGCGTGTTCCGGAGTAATATTATACCATTGTTCCTGCATCCTTTGCGAGTTAATTAATAAAGACGGAGGAGTGTGCCGTTTGCTCGCTATTGTGTTCGATTCATTCTAATTACCCTATTAATTCCTAATAATTTATTACAAAATCTATGCATTTCTCGGTTCGATAATAACTATTTGACAAATTAAAATTATCGATTCGAAGGGCTGTTACTGTACATTCCCCGAGCGTCTGCAACTGGCCGAGCCCGATTTGGTTGCACATACGCGAGGATTATTGGAGAGTTGGCTCGCTTTCGAGCAGGAAACGCGGGGCAGAAAATTCGTGCTGGTTTCGCGCTCGCGAGTTATTTGTCACAGCTAAGTGAACGATGTGGAACAATGGAGCCGGGGATATCTCAGTTTCACGCGTATCCAGATAGCGAGCGTTTCGGCGGAACGGAACGCATTGTTCGGACACAATCAAATTCCTTTCCCCGAGTCCTATCCAATGAGCCATTTCCTCTCTTTCTCCGGTCCACGGCGTCGTCGTCGGATCCTCTTCCATGCTCGCGACTTCCAAAGCGTGTTCGCGCTTGCTCGCGCATCGGAGAACCCGTCTCTGTCAAATTACGACGATATGTCAAGATGAGAACAAGGATAATGGGAGAGACTGCGAGGGAACAGCCAAGGAAACACGACGACCGAGGCTAGTTCGACGAACATTAGCGACTGTCCTCGCGAAAGGATCGCTAGCGATGGGATCAACCACCTTCCGAGCTTCGGGTTTTCTGTTTTCATCGTGCAACGTTCAAATCTAATCTGTTTGATGTCGATGTTATGGTCCAATATTCTAGCTACCGAACAGGTTTTAAAAAATAATTGTACGGGATGTGTTAAAGAGTATTGCATCTTTTCTTTCCGATACTGTTTGTGAAAATCGTGGACGTCGCTGTCCCCGGCCCATACGCGTAAGCGAACAAGCCGTAAAATGTAAATGCAGAAACAGGAAGTCTAGCGCAGCTGCTAGAAAACGTAGGCGGCAGTGACTCACGAGAAATCCAAATCACCGTGTCTGCGAACCGTGGGACTCCGTAAAGACACTCGTAAACCGGAAGCGACATCATCGAACAGCGCCCGGGAAGGGACCATCTTCCACGATGTTCGGATCGAGACATGTCCTCTATCTCGTCGAAGGTTTCCTAGGTCGTTGCATTTTCTAATGTTCGAGGAACCTCTTCGAAACCCAAATAATATAATACAAAGTCAAAGAAAATATGGAATCCTCTTTTAAAAAATTCTGATTTATCGTTAAGTGTCAATTCAAAACAGGGTCCCGACAATTCCTTCATAAGTCAACGAATAAAAGAGGTATTCAAAACAAAATTTGTTTCCCATACGTAAAAGTGTTTCGTACAATATAGAACTGTGAGTAGACATAGCAATTCCGAGGAACTGCTCTTTAATGAAACGAAGTGATTCAAGAAAATCCTTGGAAGTTTATCGTTACGCTCGTCGTTTCCCGTATATGTGTCTAGCATGAGAGGATTACTTATGAGTCAATGCAGCTGCGACTTCCAAAAATGGAAATACTGCGCGCAATGCTAGACCTTGAGCCAGCATCTATGATATTCGCGTATTTTTAACATTCGATCGCAACGATGATACGTTCGCGTTAACCATCCGGTCGTAAAAGGCAAACACGAACCGAAGTCGGTTACGTCGAAGCATTGACAAATTTTTGTCTACGCTCGGGAATACTCGTTCCTTTCGACTCTTAATGGAGAAACTACCTACGCAGGACACACAAAAGACAATTTCAAGGCAACGATCGCCGCTGAAAATTGGAAACCGAACACGACAAACCGTCCTACGTAAATATATACTCTTCCCGTTGCGTCTCGCGATTCGGGGACCAGTTGCATCGACCCGAAGAATATCGTCGGATAGAAGAATACGTTCCTCGTTCCTGTCGTTTGGCCGGAGGAAGATACGTTCGTCGAACCGACCGATAGGGAGGAGAACTAAAGGGGATGGAATCTCGGTGGAATTCACGAAACGTCGCGCCGCGCCGGTGCTAGGAATCCCAAAACATGCAAAAAGAAACGTTACGCCAACACTTTATCGAGTTTCATTACGAAAATTTTGTACTAGGGTGAAATTCAGCCTTCCAGATGGCGGGAAGACTATTTTAAAATTTACGTAAACTAAATTACAGCCTAAATTGCGTGAATGAAATATTTTTTTTTTAATAATTCGATAACGAAAGTGTTAGGTGCTGAACTTGTTGCTATATTTGGTGTCTCAGTTTTCCACGAAACCGTGGCGCGAGAGGAGAGAACTCGAGATGCTTTCAGCCGTTGCACGAGATTCCAGTGTCCTGTGTCAATAGCAATCTCCTGGCCACCTTATTCGAGGGAAGAGACGCGCGGGATATCGCAGAAGCGCGTGGAAATACAGGAACCAGCCCTTCTCGAGAGGTCTGTCCACCTTCGTCGCTTTTTCGTGTCTCCTTGGCCGAGCAAAACAGGACGATGCCCTGACAGAGACTCCTGCGGTCGCCTTTGTTGTCCAGCAAACCGCCATCTGTCCAGCGTGCCTTCGACATTTTGCGACAACCACCAATCCTCTGTACGCGATCGTGTATGTGTGCCTTCGTGCACTTATCGCAGGCAACAGTGCTCTATCGCTCCGAAAAAACCAACGTAACGCTTCCACGAGTAAAATAATTTTAACTCGATCGACTTAACGTTCTTTCTTGTAACGTGCAAAGAAAGGAAATTAACTCGAACGAAAATTGGCAATAAAAAAAATCCATCAACTTGACCCGATCTCCCCTGCGTTTCATTGATTCGGTACATGTAGAACGAGTACAGTAGATTAGATTGGACGTGCTTATAGCTTAACTTTGCAGCTGTCGATTATACCAGCGCTGGAACCAATCCAATGAACATACATACTGATTAATATCGATGCGTATCAGTTCCCAGGCATTGTGTTCAAACGGCAAATATCGAAATAAGTTGTCGTTCCTATCAGCATAATTGGCTCGTTAACGCTTCTTGTATTATTGATCAACACTCTAAACTTACAACTTGTTGAAAATTCTATAAAATAACAAGCATCGAGTATTTCTATTTTCCACGAATTTGAATAAACGACGAAGATATCTCTAAAAACGAAGAACCGGCGAGACAAGGTGTTAATTTGTCTGCGTCTCCAAGTATATACGCGAAGAACTGCAAGTGCGCCAAGAATGTCGGCTTGAATTTTTCAGGAACGCGTGCTGGTTCGAGGGTCCGTGAAACCGTCGTAACGTACTTTTTTTCTCTCGTCCGTTGTTCGACTGTCAACGACGATCAAACACCTGGAGCGTGACCTCTTTTTCGCGAAATAGATGTTACGATGGCGACGAAGAACACCTGCCACCGTCGATCGCGACGGTCAGGTCGCGGTATGGCGAATAAATTGTCCGGCAGAATTAAAAATGCGAAAGATAAGGGAAACCGGTGTTTACAAAGCCGTCGTCGTCGTAAATATTGTCGCGTCTCGACAAAACCAGCTCATCCAGTGCCGCCCCCTCGTTCGTTCTCGTAATTAAAATATTTTCATTTCTCTGTTTAATTAAGAGAAAAATGTCTCGACGTGTCGCGGATTAAACTACTTGGAATTCGTTTGTCCCACCGGAATAATACAGACTCGAATCAGAAAGAAGAGAGCCAAGATGGCGTTGTTTAAGTACCCGCTGCGTACCGTAATAAGGTCTTTTATCGAATTTTTTCCCGTCTCTATTCGCAAGTACCGTGTTCCTCGCGTCTAATGATTAATAGGAGCCGGACTTTACCGGTTTAAAACCGCGTTTCGCTAAACGACCAGCGTCTCGACCGGCAGAAAGTGTATTTGCATATTAAACTTCACGACAAGCAAGCCGGTTCTGCGCCGTGTCGTCTATGGCGGAAAAGCACCTGCCGTCCTCCCTGGCAGCGCTGTAATTCTTATCGAGCGACGCTGATTCACTCCTCGGTCGTTACCATTGTTATTGCCCTAGGTTGGAACCCGAGGATCATCCCGCGGACTCTGTACGCCTACGCGGATGTTGTTCGAGTCCACGGAGGAAGATCCACGACTTAAACCAAGCCCCGTACCAAGTATCTTTAAGCATTTAAACATTTTGGGTTAAAAAAGCAGGTGCAATTGTAATTCGCTATATAGAAAAATGTAAACACGTAAACTAGAAGTAATCCTAAGCCTGTTTTGTTGTACTATTTTTGGCCAACTTATTTATTTCTGCAAACCCCCATTAATGTACACGAAGTTTTATAGATCTTTGCCACTACGCTATACTTAGACGATTGAAAAAGTACCTAACCGGAGATTTATCACGCGTGAAAGCAGTAAGTCGATGCACGGTAGGATAAATGATCTTCGTAGGTCAATTTTGTCTCTCTCGACTGTAATTTCGGTGCGTAGAAAGTCTACAGTCTCGCGCAGTTCGAGTAAATGCATCCTTTTCCGGTGAAAGAAATCTCTTTTATTTAGTTAATCGTTTATCTATGGTGAAACGCAATAAAATTTTTAATGGAGGGGGGAGACCGGAGAGAGCGGAACAGGGTCGTTAAGGTATTAAACGCATCCTGTTTTTCGCCGATTCACGACATAAATCCTTCGGTGTCCGATGTCTTCCGAGGAACGGTAGGCAATTCAGTTCTTTATTGGGCGAAATTGCTGTTGCAATTAACTGACCCAAAAGCCGGGTAATACCGCTCGTAAATATGGTATCTACTTTTTGCTACAAATCGCTGGTGATCCGAACGGGGTCAATTCTTTTTTCTTTTACGTTCGTATACGCAGAATAATCGAACAAGTTGCTACGAATGCTCGAATTTTACCGTGGAAAATACGTTTGTGCACTGGTCTCGATGAACCATTTCTATCGTCCCAGCGACACCGTTTCGCGCCACGGAAGACCTCGCGAAAAATAGACCATCCATGCACTCGCTCCCGCGGTAGCAGCTAACAATTATTACGGATGAATTATTCGCATCGAGCAGGCCTGCCTCGCGGAAAGGTCACAGAAAATCGACGAGAACTTTAGCGAGCCGTACAATGAAACGAGGAGACTGAACGATTTATAAAAAACGAATGTAGTATAGGCCTTGCAAATGTGTGTCCATTTACTTCAGATATTTCGTAAATATTTTCGATCTAATGTGAGAAAACTTTACTATTTTACAATCGAGAAAACAATAAAATGGGGAAGGAGAGACGCGCGTCCATTTTCGTCGAATATCCGCCATTTTTCTGACGAAAAACAGCGAGACCAGAATACAGGAGCTCGAAACACGGACGAGAGGCAAGAGGACGCGATCGACGATGATCCTCGAAGCCGTGGGAGTCGTCGCACCTGTACTCGCGTCGGTCTAGACTTTTCGCATACGCGTTCGAAGGGGAATCACTTATTCATAGAGGGACACGCGAGCCATTGTTGCTAACAGCAGTGCCGTAGGCCTTCCAGAAGGGAAATTACGGTTCGCTTTTCTCTCCCGAGAATTTCATTTCCCCTCCGATTACGACTGACGATGAAAATTCGAATGAAAAAGAAATCGAGCCGCGAAAAATTGTTAACGACGATCGTAATGAAATTGCTTACAGTTCACGAAATTATCCTATTCGTTCAATACGATTTGCCTGGATATTTTTTTTAATGGTCCTACTTAGAGTCATCGGGCAAACTTCGCAATTAACACGATATCCTTCCTGATAAACGCAGCGAGCATTCTCTGAAAGCTATCGCGATCGATCGCGCAACAAAGAGGGAAAATGGCGTTCGATCGTTTCCCAGCGTTAAATCAATTCGCGCCGGGCGATGAATCAATGCGGGAACCCACCAGCCGTTGCATTGTCAGCATTTATCTTCGATGATCTACGTCTATGACATTGGTAGGAAAATACAGCAAATTCGTTGGAGAGCGCAGGATGAAAAACAAGGGCGGGGGAGGTGAAACGGGCAGAGAAATAGTTTCGCGAGTGTCTCCTCTTTTCTCGACGCGTTATTTCGAAAACTTCGGAGCAACCCTCCGAAGACGAAAACACGTGAATACCGTCTGGTATTGTCAACGAACGATCCCCGGATGAATTACGCGGTAATTGGTTTTTATTTGATCCAGTTTTGGAGCGCTCCGTTACTCACAATACAGCTGCAGTTTCAGAAAATAATTGAACCATAATACGTTGTCGTCGCACGCAGCCAACTTGTCAGATAAGGCAGAGGAAATTGTCCTCGTCGGAGAAAAATTTACGCTTTCTGGGAGGTCGGGATCACTGTTCGTTGAAATGCGATATCCTATAGATTCTCGGTAAATTTTTAGAGAGGGAAATCTAAACTTTTCCTTGGTTTTATGACCTGGCACGAGCTAACGGTAAAACTGATCGCGTCGTGCTTGGTCGCCAAATGTTTTTCGGAGGTTCGAATTTATGGTATTTTTAGTAATAAAATAAAACCCAGCCGCCTGCTCAACTTTCAACGCAACGAAATTGGAAAATCAAACGTGAAATTGAAAAAACATCACCGTTAGTAAACGTAGCTTAGAGCTTCTTCGTTTATTACCGCTGACCGCTGTTGGCCATTGTTCGGCCGGGAAAAAAGTCCCCGAAAAACAAACGTGCGCGTAAAGTCTGCGCTTACATAGCCTGTTTCTAACGATCCCACACGATACGAGGAGGTTAACAAACTTTTCTTCTTTTATCGTCGCGATCAAAGTATGCGTGTACACGGTTATATTCGGCCTAGTAGGGGCAGACGCCATGGCGGCGAGTTCGTGGAAAAGAAAAACAGCCGTGCCCGGACCGTTCTGTACATAATCGTAAACATATGTGAAAAAGGGGCACTTATATGGTTCACTCCCCCAAACCATTACTCAAAAACATGGGTAGCATTTTTAAGGAAACAAATCCTTTTGCGTTATAAAACTTTCCAGTCGTATTTGTGTCACGGAACGTTAATTTTTGATATAACAAAGGTTCCGTTTCATTTTTATAATTGAAAACCTTAATAATATCTAAATTTGCCAGTTGTATCGGGGTTCCTATTGATCGCTAACGAGTTACGTTACGTTTAGGTTACAATAGAAGTTCAATTTCTAATAATGTTTAAGGCTGCCTTGAAATTTTGACTCGATAATATAGAAAAATCAATGAAAATAGAAATTTTTTTAATAATGGAAACGGATTAAATAGAACATTGTGAGAGTATATCACCATTTATAAAGTGAATGTATTTCACAAGCATCGGTGGTTCAGTGGTAGAATGCTCGCCTGCCACGCGGGCGGCCCGGGTTCGATTCCCGGCCGATGCAATTTCCTCTTTTTTGCCATCATTTCTAATTTTTTATTTATCGAAAAATATATATCGTTGTTGCATATATTTTAATTTGAATCATTAATATTTAATTTAATATAAGTGGCTTGTTTATCGAACTAATTTAGATATGTTATTAGTCCGTACAAGCATCCCCCTAATTCATTCTCACAGATCTCTATAAAATGAGATTTTGTATATTTATATAAAATAAATAAACGTTCTCATTGCTTGAAAGCTCTAATTTTAATATAATCATGCTTGTATAGACTAACGCATTTAATTTTCAATATTTGCTCCAATTTATTAATACATCTAGCAAGGCAAAGACTCATTCTATTTAGTATTTTCTGTTAGAATTGTAGTTTCATCGGTGATTCAGTGGTAGAATGCTCGCCTGCTACAAATCCGCCCGTGCAAATCTTATTTTTGAACACTTATCTCATTTTTTACAAGGGAAAATGTTTATGTAATAATTATGAAGGTTCGTGCAAGAGTTATCTCTTTTTTCATTGCGTCTAACTAATCATTTCGTTACTATTTACACACGATATATCTTCCTGACGTTTCTATCGCGTTGATAACATATCGAATATTCGCGATAACGTTTGCGTTTTTTTTTCTTATTTATCCTACAACATTACAAACCTAACATATGGATTGATCGAGAAGAGTGAAACAACAAAAATAAGAAAGAGTAATTGTTAACGACTACTCACTTGCTTTCAAATTTTTTAACAGTATACGCAAATCGTGTACTCAATTATAATTTAAAAATTGTAAATTAATTGTTACTTTCTATCTAAAGGGTAACGGTTGATAGTTTCACGTTTTGTAATTCTTGTTTAATTTCTCCTAAAGATACTCCACAATTTTGACCAATTCGGTTCTGTTTCTTTATACGTTAATTAATTTATCGGTTTTGCGTTGCCTGGGTATCTCGCGTTCCAATAAATCACAAAAAGTAGAGGGAAGGTTGCACAAGAATCGGTTTGACTCTCCCCTCCATCTAGGTCTCGTTGCAGCATCGATCCTATGGTCCCTGAAAGGAGACGGCCGTGAACTCTGTAAAGAGACAAAGCCACCACCTTCGTAGCTTCTTAGGGTCACCTGAACTAAAACCTGGCCCCTCCTCCCTTTATCTGGCTTTCAAGCACAGGTTCTCTTCTCCTTTTCACAGAGATAGCTATCCCTGCCCTTTTCTATAATCATGGACATTACGTTTCCAAGGCATTACCTTTTAAATTTACGATTCGACACGGTTCTGCGATCAAGGATACACATTACGAATAGAAGAAGCAAACCATTTTCGTACAGGCGCGTAATAACTTACAGTAGAGCCTCCATTATCGGATCTTTCCGTTATTCCAATTACTATCCAGATACTCTTTTGTGCGAATAAAAAACATTCAATAGTGAAACGTGATTATAATGCTAAAAGAAGGAAACCTAAAACCTCACTTTTCTCAAAAACCCTGACGCGCTACGTTATTTTAACAACCAGGTTCATAAAAAGAGACATCGCGTTCTTTTTGTAGGCTGTGTAATCTACGTTTACTGTATCGCGACACTAGATAGATGCACAATTTCAAGCAACGTACCAAAAATAATACTCGTTCCTCGAACGAAAAGCAACGCCGAGGTGAAATTGAGTATCGTGATAACCTCGACACAGAGCGAGTCGAAAGAAACGCGATGCCAAGGCCGCGTCTATACAGAACCAGTAAATGTCAGTTTAACCGGTTGAAGTACCTTTCCCTGTTAAAATCACTCACACGAAGCCGAACAAGACGCCGTGAGAGATGCGTTTCAGCGTACGCGACTTTTTCAAGGTAGATAATAGGCATCGAGCAAAGACGGGGGACCGTTACAGGCGGACTACGTTGACGTTCCGACGAAAAGGAATTCTTTTTGTCCTCGGTAAGCTCAGGTAGAACGAGAAAAAAAAGAACCGCGAGTGAAATGGCCGGTCGTCTCTCTTGCGTAAGAGGGAGACGCAGTTTAGGGATCGCATCGGCGAGGCGGACCAGGTGCATTGACTTCGGTCCTCGACAAACCGGATATCGGAGTCGAATACCTGTCCTATCGCTGGGCTTTCCTCGAGATTCGACTTCTGTTAACCATAGTGCATAGGCAGTCAAACGGTCGATTATGTCTCGAAAAGAATAGAGAAAAAACATAATGGATCTGTATAAATGTTCAGGATTATTTTCGACAAAGAATTCGAGCATGTTTAAAATAAATACAATGTACAGAAGTTACACCGATATCTTTGTTTACTTCAAAAACAGTTCCAACCACGTATATTGCACGTTTGGAACGATAACTAGACAAAAATAATCAAAAACATTCTTAATCTACAAACATTTGAGCATAGTTTAAAGTGAAATACTTGAAAAGGCTCGAAAATTGAAGAAATTACAACATACCAATTGCTTGAAACTTTATGAAAATGTAAAAAGAAAAAGAGACAAGTTTATTTGTATTGTATAACAATAACGAGAGCTTTCCTTGCCTACGATGCATTGCAACAATGGAAAGGACTCAGTACTTAATTTTAAAGCACGAGACGAGCATACTCGTTTCTCCAGCTCGTTCTCTTTGTTATGCTCGGACCACGAAAGAGCAATGGCCGACCCTGAACCAAAGTCATCGGCGAAACCGACCAACGATACGATATTGTTTCGGTCAAGTAACATAAACGACTTGTTTTCCTCCGAACAAGGAAAGTGTCTGTACGTACACAACTTTTAAAGACACGGTCTACTGAAACTAAAAAATAAAAAGCAATAGTCAAGAATTATATCACGATTCTAAAAATATTTTAGTACCGTTACTTTACGAGTAAAGATTATAATGATCCGAACCGTAGAATTGTTATAAATGAATAATCTTTGTCACTACGTCCGAAAATACTATTAATTAGAACAGTCCTTTCACAAGCATCGGTGGTTCAGTGGTAGAATGCTCGCCTGCCACGCGGGCGGCCCGGGTTCGATTCCCGGCCGATGCAACGTTTACTTTTTTTGTAAAAACCACTATAAATATGAGTATATCATTTTTTTTTTCTTTTGTATACAATTCATTTTTACTTCACAGATTTATTTCTGCATAGAATTTGCAATATTAATAAGCCGTGGCAGGCAGAATGTACTCTATGAGTGCACTGGTGGGTTCTAAATTGCGTAATGAGAGCATTTCTCCTCTCAGTGTTGAGAAAGTTCCATATGTAAGCATCGGTGGTTCAGTGGTAGAATGCTCGCCTGCCACGCGGGCGGCCCGGGTTCGATTCCCGGCCGATGCAAAAGCATTTTTTACACTTTTTTATATAAATACAATATAACAACATCCATGGTTAAACAAATATACGACCATATTATAAAGTTACTGCAAAATACAAAATAATTGAACTTCAAAGTGTAAATATAAATTCCCTGGAGAAAATACATCCGGTATATTTGTTATTTGAGATTAAATAAATAGCTATTATTTCATTATTAGCAACTTCCATGACCAAACATGATGCACACGACTTTTTCTGGGAACAAAGAATCGTGATCGAAGTTAAGATAGACTTCCTCTAAATGCACTTACGTCATGTAACTCCTTCCATGAACAAGGACAAGGGAAGAAGGAGGACGTGGGATGGAGCAGAATCTCGAAGGAGAGTTATTATCCGATTGTTGCAACCGGTAAGACAAGACTTGGTAAGGACAGCGAGAAACTCGCGCGCAAAATAACGTCGCTTTAAATTACGACACACTGCCAGGAAAGCGATCATTATCTTCGGTGCCATGAAACGCTGTGCAGATCGGGGATTGTCCCGGTCCCGATCTGATCCCACCAATCGAACC
Organism: Colletes latitarsis; assembly: GCF_051014445.1. Taxonomy (NCBI): domain Eukaryota; kingdom Metazoa; phylum Arthropoda; class Insecta; order Hymenoptera; family Colletidae; genus Colletes; species Colletes latitarsis. Next base: position 31,988,039 of record NC_135142.1, on the reverse strand, counting down.
GACGATGAATCACGATTTTAGTCTCTGGCGCCGTGTTGTTTTCACTCTCAAGACGCCGAACCAACGCCGATATTAATTAAACGGTTTTATTCTCGATAGTCGGTTAAGAAACGAGCATCCACGTCTAAACGACGAAGCAAACACGCCGAAGCAACCCACCGGAAATAAAGGACATTTATATATAAACGAATTGATCAATACTTGAATACTTTTTTCTGATCCCCATTACGATTAAAAATCTGTAGATTTCAACAGTTCCAACTGTGAGACAAACTAAATGCAAAAATGTCAATTGTATTTCGAACGACAGCGATTTAACTTTCACTAGGTCATATTAGGTAGCTTGATTAGATTTTGTCATCGCCGGATGACCATACCAAAATGGCTGACAGTCGTTTAGAGGTTGTTTCCCCTTTCGACTCGTGACTCACCCTCCTATACTAAGCACCATCCTTTAGGTCCATGGAGCAACTCGAATAACGAAACGAAAGGGGTAGGAACGTGGCGCCATCGCGCGACATTGGCTTTTCAGAGACGGTCATGAGACCCCGGTAATTAAATGCAAGTCACACCATCTGAGAAACCCACCACCACCACCACCACCACCACTACCCTACCCACACACTCGTCGTTCCCTTTCATGAGTGCAGTTTTCTCGTTGCTGATTGTACGGTATTTCATTGCGTTTCATCGTGTCAAGGTAGACTTGGCGCGAAAGTGAAAATCGAACTATCGAGATTGTATTGATCCCTCAACCTCTGCGAAGTTCATCTCCGAGTTCGACCAATCCGTTCTCGTTCTCCTTTCCCCAAGGTAAACATTTCCTCCGTTTCAATTATCGTTTTAATTTATCCTCGCGATTGTTCAAATTCGCCGCTAATCGAACGCGTATCACAAATTTCAAAACACTTTTTGATAACTTACAAAATCCAAAACTGATGCACTATAAGAGAACCCGATTAAAAGCGTAATATTTAAGCATAAAAAAAACTCATCCTATCACGTGTAGCAATTTCTCGCTTGCTGATTATAATAGGATTAATGAGTTGGGTAACTCGAACTGGGATTATCTCTTTAGTCATCTTACAGCGGACGAAGCCGTCGATGTTGTTTACGAACATTCGAATTTAATTATCGATCCATACGTAGAGAAATACGGAACAAATCTCTTTATACGCGTTGGCGCTACCCTAAGTTAATTAGATCAATTGAATTAAAGAAAAGTGTAGACGCCCCTTAAAACCGTTTAAACTTGATCATTCTCTAACATAAATAAATAAATATAGTCAAAAGGAGATCTATCCTGATTTTAATCGATACTATCAACGTACACCGCAATTACCAGGGCTGTCGAAATTCCGGAAAGTGGTTGGAGGTGAAACAACGTCCCTCGAATTGCTTGGAACTGCTCCTGCTCTCGTTGCTCGTCTCGCGAGCTTTGAATACACTTTAACGCAAACCTTCGTCTCTCCCTCCATACCCGTCCCCCTCCTTCTCCTTCGCCTTTTTTTGCTTCCTATCTACCCCTCCAACGACCATATTATCCAACATTCCCGGGACTTTCGGACAGCAAAACAGAATTACGCCGTAAGGTGAATTTCACGAGGAAGCTCTGCCCTTCCTTTCGCGAACTTCTTCCAACGGCGTGACTAAGATTGCCCCCACCCCACCGAGAAAGTTCACGATAAGACCGTAACAATAGCTATTAAGTAGTTTGTTTGCAGTAAGAAATTTGCTTCGAGGCTTCCAACCCAGCCTTCCCTCGACCCCTGCTCCTCCTGAAGGATTTGAAACCTTCAGGATCCCCGGTTTAGCAACTCTTCGATCAAACTCGACTAGACTATTCCCGATTGTCGCTTCCCTCGTTCATATTCGCTTCTCTAAGGTTTCTGCGAATTATGCTTATTCGCGCGATCGGATCGTGTTTAAATTTAGAATTTCGACTTCGTTTCACTCGACAAACGAGAAAACGAAACTTTTCGATACAAGTTTGGTCAGGCGTCGAGGTGCAAGTTCAGTGTTTACGTTACCTGGCTGCTGGCTCCCACTTGACTAATTCATTAGGGACGTTATCACTCACCTGTAACAAAAACAAAGTAACTTTTTTCGATTTTGTAGGCACCTATGTATCTATCTATTTAAATATCTATCTATCTCTGTCGATATAAATTCTCTTATTTTTTGGATTAAAGTACGGTGGATTTAAACTTAGATTTGTTACGACTTCGGGGTTACGTTGGTTTGGGCAAAGTTTTCGATAATCGACATTTTAATCCACCATCTATCGAAGGGTTACGTACGAAGGGAAGTCCCAACTATGCGTAACACCCAATTTCAAACTTGCCGGAACTATCCGCGTGACTCAAATAATTATGTTAGTTATACAAACTATAAATCACTTTCCACCGCAGAATTCACTTCGCGATTGTTTGACGTACCAATCCTGTGTCTTTCGAACTTCTCTAAATCGAACGTCTAATTAAAATGCCGCTTCCGTGAAGTTCCGTTTGCTTCGTTAAAAGTTTCAACGCGGAATCGCCGACAAACGTTCGCGGTTCGATCGTTCGGTATCGCGGATTCAACGAAACGGTGTACAAAATATCCGTGAAACCAGGGAAAAACTTTCGACGAACGTTCCCCGTACAGTTTCGTATTTTTTAGAGTCTTAGAATCCAACGAGAAGGACTTCCACGGATTTGTCTTTCTCGACCGTCTATTTTTCTCTTCCGCTTCTCATCAAGTTATCCAGTCACCTCGTCAGATCTAACCGGATACAATTCCAAATCAAGCCACGATTCCGTGAGGCTCTCCTCCTGCTTTTTTATCGTTTCATCCCCGTCACGTTTCCCAACCGTTCCGCCAGCTTCCCAGACAGTAGGGGACAAAGAGCTCGAAAGTTCTACCGTCATGCGATTTGTCATTTGGTCGCGTGTGTCTGCCGTTTTACATTTCTTTCCATCCTTCCTCTTTCGACTGTCTCGCTTCGTCTATGCTATTCTAGACCAGTGTTTCCCAACTTTTTCCGCTGCACCAACTGACTTTTGCCCCGACATATGGCTTCAAGGGGATCGTACAATAGCCCAGCAATTTTTTGAGACCAAACGTCGATAATAACCGCAACTTGGCTCGGTTTAACCATTCGACCCTTGCATCGAGAAACGTGTACACGATGTTGTTGAAATGTCGTTAAATCGAGACCTGCTCTACGTGGAACCACGAAGGATCGAATAGGAATTATTATACTAGGATTAAATCGATGTCTCGAAGAATGTACACTCTCCTTATCGGATCCAAAGTGAAATGGAGGCATTCTCAACAGGTTTAAAAGAAAAAATACAACAATCTCCGCAGCTCACCCAGTAGAAACTGTGACTCGCGATTGGGAACCTCTGTTCGTAGGCGTCTGTTTTCATTCCATCTCACCTTTTCACCGTCAGAGTCTCGTTTTCTAGCGACACTTCTGGCCCTTCCCATTTGCTCTATTTCATCCAATAGTCGTTCCTCTCTCTCTCTACGGTCTCCCTCGTACGTCTCACTTTCGTTTTCGCCTCCAACGATCTAGTTTCTCTTCGTCCCGCCTGTACCTGGTTTATTTTTCTCGCTCGTTTCTTTTACTTCTCCCGTTCGCTCTATCTTTAGTTACAATTTTCCCTCTCTGTTTCTTGCACGTGTCCCTTCAGCTTTCCCTTATCTGTGTCGTCGCCTGGGTTTCTCCTAGCTGAATAAACAGAGCGGAAATACGCGCAGCACGTTCGTCCAGCTTGAAATCCTAGAAAGATCGTGGCGTCGAGTCGTCGCGTTACGGAGTTAGGATTCAGCGTACCAACAATAAAATTTACGATTTTATACTTTAATTTCCTACAAAAAAATTTGGTAATATTTGGGAAATATTTGATTACTCATTCCTGGGGACTTCTTTGTTCGAAACGATCATCAATGCGAGCACCAATGTGTTATTCGAGTTATAAAATAATATTTAATACCAAGTTTCTATTCCGACAATATCGATAAATTATATTTTTATGCGTAGGTTCTGTAACGCAATGGCAGCGCTTCTCCCTCAAGTTAGTTCGACGTTTTTATTTTTAACTTCTTCCTTCTTATATTTTCCGTGGCATTTATAACATGCTTTTGTAATCCGGTCAAGTTCAAGCTGCTGTCATCGATTTTCTCCGTAACTAATTCATTGGATAACTCGGTGTATCTCGAACTATGATCCCCGAGCTTTCGAAACGAAACGAGGAATTTATTCTTCGACTTTTGTTTTACGCTCTCATCGGTAAACTAAAGTTAAGTTACGTTTCCACGCCTTGGATTATAATTTTTATAGAACTTTTACTCGTTTGAAATGTTTACCTAAATAATAAATTTTCCCATCCCCGGTTAATACCATAATTCATGCATAATGCATCGCAGTATTACGCACACATAGGCACTTAGAGCGTACGGATCCGCGTAATGTTCCAATTTTCTATTCCACTATCAGCCAATGGCTATGGATTCGATCGGAATATCCGTAAATTACGGAACAAAGGCTGCTCGGGCTCGGATGGATATGAAAGTCGACGATAGAGTAGCGATAAAAATGCGGCTGTTTTCGTTGGTAAGATCGTGCATAATGTATGACTCCATTATCCGTGATTCCGTGAACGATTAATGACATGCGAATATTTCCACGAAAAGAGAAAGAATTTATCGCACACGTACGCCGGATCAAAAAAATTTTCATACACTCTTAATTGAAATATATCACTGCACTGGAATGTATTCATTTTCTTTGCCAATTACACTGCCGAACGAATTAAAATCTTTTCACCTGTCGTAAAAAGAGCACGCTTTGGGCAAAAATACAAATGAAAAAGAAGTGAAATGATAACAAAGTCCACGTTTACGTCCGTAGTAAAATATGGAGTAATTTGTTTGAATTTCCCGCGCGTCGGTGCATCGATACGCAGCCATCAAAGAAAATGGTTACGCACACAATTACTGACCTAGGATTACGAGATGATCGATACACGCAGACAACCGAGGAAGTTACGATATAAAGCAAACGCATAATTTACAGGAAATTAAACTTTAAATAACCATAAAGCCCGTTAAGATTGATTAATTCGTTACGAGCGTACGGAGTTTATGATCGTTTTTATGTCATAAATTTACGGGTTCTCCATTGTTAGGCCAGCCTCTACGGCTCCCCGGGAAATTACAACGTCGTTCCAAAGCATAGAAGTCCGTTGTTTCGCCCGGGTAATAGGTTTCTGGAGAACTCGCCGTAAAAGCGTGCCTTAAAATGTAATTCATCGGTCGATTGCCCCACCCCTCCTCCTTTGTAACGATGATAATGGTGAATTTTTGTCCGTTGGTGTACACAACAAATTTTGGGACTGCTCGTGGTAAACAACCCCGACCGACAGGACCGGGAAGTGTCCAATTTACCTGGGGGGACTGAAATAATCGTCCCTAAAGCCTTAAAGCAGCGACTCTCAAACTATCGAATTTTCTTTTCACGCTAAAATTTGAACAAAGCATCTTTGCGTGTAGGAGAGGGAAAGATCCGACACTAGACCCTTTAGAGGCGCTACTTTCGTCTACAGTACCGAAAAGGTTAAAGGTAGGGGTGTGCGAGGTCTCGATTCTTTAATACATATGCTATCAGGCAATATAGAAAAATTGGCACTTTTACATGAAAATTCTAAATAAAATATTCTATAGTTAATTACATATCTGACATTTATTTCCTATATTCCGGTTATCATTCATTTATATTCTTTGAATTTTCGAGACTTTGCGTACCCCTAGGTAAAGGTAGAGTAAGATCGAGGGAAGAGGAGGAAATCGAAGGACAGAGATTGGGAATCGCTGGCTTAAAGTGTCGTGAACGAGTAGATGGACACATTGTGAACCGAGGAAATAATGAAAAGAATTTTTGGGCAGCCAGATCGGACGAATGGCCCGCTGTGCGACGGACTGTGCAGACTCGTGTGGTGTCACGTGCGTGAATGTTCTGGGAGGGGAAACGCTTTACCGAGTTAGAAACGTGCAACAGGAACGAGAGTACACGCATCTGTTGCCTGCCGGTAATTGCGGCAGAGGGCCAGATAGGTACGAGACGCACACGTGCGCGACGATATCCACACGAGACCGTGTACGTACGTGAGTGCATGCACACGTACACGATAATCGCGAACCGAGCCAGAAGACTAGGTGAACGGAACGAGCGAGAGAAGAGGGCTCTCGCCCTTCTCGAACAGCCAAGCTGCTCGGTAATTACGTAGGGGAGACGCTCCATTGTTCTATACTAGTTTTGTCCCAGGTAATAGGCACGTGTATGTCCGGTGGCTGCCAGGGAGAACGGTTTTATACTGGCTTCGAGGTGTCCCGCGGATCCACGGGAAAAGAACGGCTGGTTAACATTGACGTTCTAATGGAAAGATAAAGGAGATAAACGGCGCCACCTACGACACGGGCAGCATTTATTCGTGATAGACGGTGAGAAGGCAGCATAAGGCGCGCGGTACAAAAGAATAATGAACGCCATTTCAAATGCAAAGCACCACTGATATTATAGTGCGTTCGGAAATATAATTTTTTTCGACGTGTAGCTATTATGTCTCACTCGCGTTACGTGCTACGTTTCAGTTTTTTCACACTAGCTTTACGTTGCGGAATAAGGGTTTGTTACAGATCGAGAAAATAGAACCTATCGAAACTCGCGTAAATCTCCAACGAAATCTTCCTCGATAAAGAATATTTGCGTTCGCGCGAGTCCGTAAAAAGAGTATAAATCTTCGATATAGGTAGGAGCGAGCGTGGAGATAATTTTATTGCGGCTAGTATCATAAGTTACTCGTTTGGCGACCGGCCAAGCATCCTCCTTCTTTTCTCTTTTCTGCATGCGTCCCCGAAACGTTTCCATCGAGTGTCACGGAGCTAGCTAAAAATTGTCGATATCAGCGAAGACGAAAAGCTGAATAATTGCTAAAATATAAAATCAATTGCCGTGCATATTTGTTGACAGAGGTAATAGCATCGTTGACGAAAATAGGAGTGACGAAATTGTGAAATTACGTCTAACGAGGAACCGCGGGGTCCCAGATTCTGTAACAGTTCCTCCTGCGACCCAACGCGGGGTTTTCAGCATGGTTGAGCGATGGTTCAAAGGCCATTGCCCAAGGACACGTATGCATCGATGCACCATAACGAAGTTCAGTTGCTTGCATAGGTGCGCACAAGAGCACAGTTCGACCGTGACGCTCGTCAGGTTAATTGAATTTATGGCCCGATATTTCGAACGTGAGCGATTACGATCGACGATAAACCGTGCCCGTGCGAATCTCCCGCGGAGGATCCTCGTTAACGAACAGGACTTGGGGCTCGAACAACGTTGGTGATCGGTGATCCGGTTTTTCGATTCTCCAAATTCAATGCCCGCGCGCCTAGAACGGATTATCTGGGGGCCATCGAGCAACCAGAAGGACAGCCAACATCACGAGAAGCCGGATTATTGTGGAAACGACTCGGGAATAAAAATTTAATTAGAATATGCTAAGCAAGTCGTGTAAATATTAATAAAATTAAGTCGAACACTTTCGAGGGTACACATAATTATCACCATGAACTTCTCTCAAAGTTTCAGAGCGCTTTCGAAATTTTTCCAACTTTAAAACAGAATTTAATATTTCTTCTCACCATCGAGACACCGATCAATTTTGAAAATCACTCCAAGACTATCGAAAGAAATTCACTTGTAGTACCAATAACAGAAATGCAATTTATTAACCAGTCTGGGTGGAAGGATGTTAATTTAATACGAATGAACGCGTCGCGGAGAAGATATTTAAGTACGTATTTCACGTTAGCAGCCAGACTGTCTCGAAGAGCGAAGAAGTCGAAGTGAACTTGTTGGGTCTCGCGAGCGAACAGAAGTTAGTCGCGTGAAACTGCAGGGAATCGTTCAAATTCGGATCAACCCTACGGCATAAAACTTCGCGCTGTAGTGGTGAAAGTTTGGTCGTAATTTATGTGTGATAAGTCAGGCAACGTGTACCATACACCGGAAGCATATTGGAGCTACTTTCTTGCACTTTTGTTAACCATCGGTCGCAGACTGAATTGCCCAACTTCTGTGATCTACGGTGCTAGTTTCTATAGTTTTCAATTAGCTAAAACGCGTTTAAATATCGCGGAGATTCTAACGTTTCGCATAATAGAGAGTAAAAATGGAAACCAAAGAAAGAGAACGTAACTGGGACAAATTGGTTGGAAGCCTGACCCGACAGAATTTTATTCGCGTAAGCTAACAAGGATCGGCATTGAAAGCGGTACGGAATTTCTGACGGTAATCCAAGCTGAATTCCAGATATAACTTCTCGAGCGTGCTGACTGAGGCCTGATCTTTAACCCTACGAGTTCCAGACGGGGTTGGAGGAGCACATCCGACCCAGAACTTGGCCGAGGCACGGCCATGTCATAAACTCTATTCGAAATTGTTCGTATGATTGAAATAGTTCGGGCACGAATTCGCGATGCTAAATATTTTCTGTTCGTGTATCTGCGAGGCATTAATCTTCATTTGAAAAACGATCCCTCTCGCTGCTAAAATATTGGATTCACCGTTGATGGAAAGTTACTCGTCGAGATCGAAGGGAAGAATATTCGCTACGACAAGGACAACAAAAGGAACGACGATGAAAGATCAAACGCAGAAAGGAGGCGCGTCTATGGGTTTTAATCGAGAAGTCGAGAGGCTACAACGACGCAGCGCGAAATTAAACTAACGGCCTCCCCTGGAACAAATGAGCCTCTTAAGAACAGAAGGATCGTTAATGCGTGCAACATGACGATATACACCGGTGGACTCGTTTCTCTGTGGAATCTCATTAACCGGGTTGCTCGATGACTCGACGCACGTTAATACTTACACACACATTCCCACGAATCCGTATCAATCACTGTCGGGCCAGGAACTTCAAACGTTCTACGTACACGCGTGATTTATATGCACCGATACCAGTGCAAGCTACAACCCTGCGGAAACTCCGAAAAGGGAGAAAACCGATTTTCACGGCGAACGATAGGAATTTTCGTCCCGGCGTGCTTCGATGGTTGTAATCGTCGATTGCGACTTCAGAAATTAATTATAGAAATATTCGATAATTCCAAGATGCCAATAATAAAAAACCATAATTCAAAACGCGAAAAGGGGGAATGCGCGTATATTTCGGACGGTTCGTTCGTTTAACTCGACAGAAATATTTACAGTCGACAAAAACCCCGACGCAACTTCCCCCTCCGAACGCTGACCCGGATTAAATTCTCCAGGTCACTTATATTTCGATTTTATACGGAAACGTATGCGATGCTATCGGCACATGCGCGCGCACGGACATTTGCATCCGGTCAGTAATACGTTGTATATTGGGCAGCTGGAAAAATTGCACCTACAAAACTTTGCCACATTCTGAATATCTTGTTGTGTTACGAGTTCTCGGTCTCTACGACCATTAAAAAAAAAAAAGTAACGCCATCCCCCGATCCAAACAATTTTTCTACGCAAAATATTCACATTTTCCCCGTACAAACTGAACACGCGTATCGTAAAACTTCGTTACGCGTGTCTACTAATTCTCATTCCAATCCAATTACTCTTCCGCCGTGAAAAAGAAAAATTATAAAGAACCGTCTATTTTCGGGGCCGAAAATGGCCGACTGTCTCCCTTAATTTCGCGCGGGCGCGCGCCATTCGGATGCGAATTTTTCCACGCCGGAGAACGGGCATTTCCTCGCGATGAAATTATTCGAGGGAGCGTAATTAAACCCGGTGAAATACGAGCACGGCTGTAGATCACGTAAAGGTTTTATTAGCCCGGTGGAAATTTCGCGTCGATACGCCCGCGCCGCGATCATATCGCCGTCAGAATTTATATTTTACCCGTGTTACGCGATTCTGCGCGCGACGTATACGCGTGCGTTCCCGTGTGCGGAAGTGGTCGTGCACGGTCAGGTATTTGCATGCAGAGACGCGCGTCCGTGCGTGTACGCGATGCTCTTCTCCTTCCTCCGTACGTGTGCGAGAATATTTCGTATAAATCCCACGGACGCCGTTTTCGCGTGAAATTGCTCAGAGTTTCCATCAGCTTGTAACCCGTGGGTTCTGATCGTGTACTTTCATGGTTACGAGGATGCAACCTCAGGAGAATGTCCGGTTAATGAATTATACAGGAAGAAAATTGAACGTGCAAAGACTCTCATCCTGAATTACGAAAGAGTAATTTTCACAGTAGAATTCCAAGAAAGAAGCCATTCGTCGACCCTTTCGATACGGTGGGCTTGGTCATGAATACGTTACACATCGTCCTTTCGACCAATAGCGACGATCTTGGCAAATTCTAAACTAGCACAATATTTGATTCTTTGTTCAATCGTGTTAGATTAATATGTCTACTCTACGGGTTTCGTCGACGAGAGGAAAAACGAACGGGTCGGTGTCAAGAATTTTCCAGTTCCTTATCATTTTAGACCAGCAAACATCCATTAAGGAGGCAAAAAGAACCGTTCTCGCGACACAGAACCACCGCTTTTCATTCGAGATACGTTCTCATCGCGTGAACACGCACACGCGTGAGGATCTACGTAAACGTGAGGCACAACACCAGCAACATCGACCGGCAAAACCTGCCTTCCCATCGTACTCCCTCGCTCTTCATCTCTCACAACCACCCTTTGTCACCCTCGAACAACGGCCCATTTCGCCCTCTCCGGCAGTTTCGCTCGCCTTCCATCCCTTTCCGTGCTATTCCTCTTTCCGTTCTAGCCTCACGTCCAACCTCGCCCGCCGGTCGTTTCTTTTTCTACTCTCAGCAATACATCCTGCAACACTCCTGCTATTGTTTTCCCGACGTTTCGAGGGAGGGATAAAGCCGAATGAATCCGACCAGTTTTTAACCTTTTCGATATCGTGCATGTCGGGTGCTTCGTTTTGCGCGTGGACGCGAAATACCCGGGTTTCCTAAAGGAGACCAGCGATGGATGGCTGAGATAAGATGGCTGGCCAACGTTATTTTTATCATTTCAAAAGGGTTGAAATAAAAATAAGAGGCTTTTGTGCTTCGTGCACGGGCTAAAACGCAGAATGGTTGGTTACGATCGTTAGTTTTCGCATCGACGTGGACTCGTTTAAACCCGATACCGTAGAAAATTACAAAGAGACATTTCGTATCGAGGGTTGCGTGAATTCGTATCCGGTTTCGTTCCACGCACTCGC